>NC_139458.1:302125000-302630000 GCF_057233095.1 Heloderma suspectum
ATGCTTGAATGGACCGACCCTTTGCCTGATCCTGCTTGGCTCCTGCTATGTAGGTCACAAATTGCTCAGGCCTGGTCATCTCTAACTATTGGGCCTAAAACAACAACAGCTTTGGAGTCAAACCTGTTTATTGCAGGGCTCTACACCATTTATATTGTTTGTTCATTCATTGTTTAATTTGATTTGTATCTTGCCTTTCTACCAAAATATGGCACTCAAAGTGGCTTACAGAGACAATAAAAATTGGTTAAAACAATAAAACAATACATTAAAATGCAACAAAAGCTTAACAATTACAGAATGGAAACAGCATCCAACCCAAAGGACCTTCTTACAGGCCAAAGGCCTTCTTGAATACAGCTGTCTTTGCCTGCCAGCAGAAGGATAGCAGAGAGGGAGCGAACCTAGCCTCCTTTGGGAAGGAATTCCACAGCTTGGAAACAGCCACCAAAAAAGAATGTATTGTTACATACAGGCTGCCTTTATGTTAAAGAAAAAATCCGCAGTCCTACCGTTGTGGAGCGGGCTCCCAGATGGTGACCATGTGAATGCTGAGAGGGGAAGTTTTAAATTTTCAAGGTTCCATAGAACTCAATGAAAAAGCACCATCTAGTGGCTGTTTTAATAGTGCAATAATCCAATGGATTTTAATACTTCATTATTTCTGGATCTTTTTGAGATGGAATAACCAGAAAATACCTCTGGATGTGCCCTGGAGGTTGATGACATCATGAAAAGGATCTGCAAACTTCCATGAGTAAGCAATCTCAATAGCAGGATAAAACCTCCTGTGAAGAAGCCCACATTCTCACTACTTCCCTGAGGGGTGAGAGTTTCCAGGGGCAGTGCTACTGGGTTTTAATTTCCTTTGGGTAAGACATCTCTGCATCATGATGTTTTTGCCATGTTTGTTTTATTTGCAAATATACAAGAAGAACACCAGGATACACCCTTCCAACTGGCAGCAGGTCTCAGACAGCAACTTGTTGCAGAACCGCTGTATTGTCAAGGTTAGGACCTGCCTATGGTACATAGGCCCTCCTGCGATGTCATCCCAGGATGTGTCTGAGTCTGCTCTCAAGAACTGTGTTTTCAGTTTCCTGTTCTGCCTTGCCTGCAACAGTGTGCTGCATGGCCTGTTTTCAATATGTTTCCCTCCATCCGTACTATGAAAAGGTTCTCAGGCTGATTTCTGCAGACAAACTGCTGTTAAAGGCCAAGCTAGTTCACCTCCCTCCACCCCCATGCCCTGGCCGGTAACCACAATTCTTATACAAGTATTTGTAAATTGAACCTGAACTTCAGGGGATACCATTTACAGTACTAGATACATCTTGCCAATGAATATTGGCTTAATAGAAGCTCTCACCATATGTACTTTGCTTCTGTCATAAATTTTAAAAGAGACAAATGATACTGTGCCTTAAGGCTTTCTGCCTCAAAGAAATAAAATAACGGTGACTTTTATTTCAGCCATGGATCTTATTATTGATCCAGCACTGTTCACTGTAGATATATGTGGTGGCTTACAAAACAAGGTTAAAGCCAGTGCTTGAAAAAGCTGCTGTCCTTACTCTGTTGAGATGAATGAATACCAGAGAAATGTTACTGAGAAGAGTAATAGCAAAAATGATTAAGTTTTTGTCCAAACTGATCCAACATAGGGAGGACACAAATGACTTAGAAGAGATTATTATCAAGCAGGGTCAGTTTTAGGAAGTGTTTGTCTTGGTACAAATCCACAGCTAGGCTTGACTTGTGCAACTGAGTCATATGATTCATAACGGGACTGTAGCGTTGCCAACATCTTTCCTGGAAAAATTCCCATGACTTTTAACACCTGCACGACAAGGAGCATTTTACTAGGTGAAGCTCTTCCTAACATTCAGATGTATTTGTAGGAACATCTTCTCCTGTTGAATTTTGTTTGTCATTCAGCTTACATAGGCAAGGCAGATTGTGCCAGAAAAAATGTTGCCAACCTTCTTGCATTGGCAGCACTTGACAGAATCATAGAATAGCAAGGTTGGAAGGGGCCTATAAGACCGTCGAGTCCAACCCCCTGCTCAATGCAGGAATCCAAGTCAAAGTATCCCTGACAGATGGCTGTCCAGCTTCATCTTGAATGCCTCCAGTGTGGGAGAGCCCACCAGCTCCCTAGGGAATTGGTTCCATTGTCCACTTGTGTTTGATCTGGAGAAATATTGGCACTGGATCATCCTGCTTCCCACCATTCCTGGTGCTATGCATCTTTCAACTTTATTCTGCTTCCTGAGGGTCTGAGATAGTCACAGTTTATGCAGACAGTGTTTTTCAATTTATTAAAAAGCTTCTGTTTTCAGAGTGAGTGTGGTGTGGCCCTGCGCTCCTTGGAGGAAGTGTGGGATAAAAGCCAATCGACTGACAGATTTGTATGAACTGCTGATCTCCAGTATAGTTTTATTTTGTACATCAGTACAATGGAAGAATAGTTTGGAAGGAGAATCCTTCATACTCAGCATCATTAAGTCATGAGTCCATATTATCCTGAACCAAGAGCTATCACAAATGGAAATCCGGTCATACCAGTTTATAGAAAAAGATTATTTGGTCTGGGTCCTGGAGGCCAAGTCCTAGGGGAACTATTTTCAGTAAATCCCCATGGTCTCTGCAGCTTGCCATGTCCCTCAAAATTTGCTCTGGAGAGTTGGTGGACCCTTTAGAAGGGGTGGGGGTTGGCACAGGGAGGACTGCAGAGAGAAGTGGGAATTGCCAAAAATCATCTCCTTCCCATTCTGCTGATGGAAGCATTTGCTGGAGCCTTCCATCAGCAGAGGGACACCAATGAGATACAACCCAAAGTTCCAGCATTGGCCAGACCAAAAATAGGGTGAAGCCATTTTTATACCATAATAAGATGGTGGTGGGGGTGGTCTGAATGATCTCCCAAGGATTCCTCACCTCCATTCTGTGAGTCTGTGGTTGTGAAATGGAATGGGTCAGTGGGTCTAACCAGACCAATGGAATGGGTCAAACCAGATGGACTAGCTTAGCCCGGCAGAGTCCTTACTGTTATGGAAATTATCTGAGTAGTGGCTGTCTTCAGTGATAGCTATGGGCTGTTCTGGGAGAGAAAGCTTGCCTTTATCTCCCTGCCCTCCATTCCATAAGGAATATATTAATGCAGAGGTCAGAGAGGACAAAGGAAGCAGATTGAGTTGGATCAGCTGGGGAAAGAATCAGACAAGGTCGGGATGGAGGTAAGCAAGCAAAGTTGGAGCTTTGGAAGCATCTTAGGGTGCAAGGCTCTCACCCAGATACCTAATATCGTGTGTGTGCATCTGTGCGTGTGTGTAGGGGTTTTAGAGTTCACTCAAGCTCTAAAATACATGGAAATTATGGCTGTTAAGAGCCATACCCTTAACAGACATGTCATTTATTTATTTATTTATTGACAACATTTATATAGTACTCCACATCTAGACAGATTTCAGAGTGGTGAACAATAAAATATCAAAAGATAAGACTATTAAAGAATAAAACTCAGTACTGATTTTTTTTTTTTTTTTAAAAACAGAATACTGATATAAACTGGCTGGTCAGTCAAGGAAGGCTCCCTGAGATAAAGATGTTTTTGGGACACACTGGAAACAACACAGTGAGGCAGGGAATTCCAGGGGGACACCACACTGAAGGCTCTTCTGGTAGACTCCATTTGGGCCAGAAGTCCATGTAGAACCACTAGGACCATGGCCTCTGATGACCTCAGTGACCAGGCAGGCTGATAAGGGAGAACATGCATATATTTATATGCATATTTAGATAATATGCATATGGAATGGTATCCTATGCTGTGGTTAGTTCCTGTTTCACCACTAACTTGGAGCTGGATGGCTGTAAGTGGCAGAGTCCCTGATTTCTCTCTTTTTGGAATAGACATATGGAGCCTATGCAACTGAAGCTATCATGAAACTGAAGCTACTATTCGACAAGTACCCAACTGACAACCAATACCATCCACACAGAATGACAGAGTTGAAGGGACTTTAAAGGCCATATAATCCAGCCCCCTGCTCCATGCAGAATAAGTCAGTCCTAAAGGAAATCAACCCTGAGTGCTCATTGGAAGGACAGATACTGAAGCTGAAGCTCAAATATTTTGGCCACCTAATGCGAAGAGAAAACTCTCTGGAAAAGACCCTGATGCTGGGAAAGACTGAAGGCAAAAGGAGAAGGGGACAGCAGAGGATGAGATGGCTAGATAGCATCACGGATGCAATGAATATGAACTTGAGCACGCTCCGGGAGAGAGCGCAGGACAGGAAGGCCTGGTGTGCTATGGTCTATGGGGTCACGAAGAGTCGGACATGACTGAACGACTGAACAACAACAACAAAGCATTCCTTAGGAATGCTTAGGAATAGCGTTGCCCTTATTTTCGCCGTAGTCTACGTAAATCTTTACGTAGACTACAGGGACCAAATAAGGAACGCAAATGGCGGCTCCCTATGGGGGCCGCCATTTGCGTACACACTTTCCCCCCCCCCAAAGTCACCTGTGATAGGCTACGTGACGATTAACATAGCCTATCACAGTTGACTTTGCAAATCTAGCCGTGATAGGCTACGTTAATCGTTACGTAGCCTATCACGGGGGTGGTTTTTTTTTTTTTCGCGGCTGGGTAGACGGGGCGCTTCTACCCGGCCTGAATTTCGGCCGGGCGAGGCAGGAAGCCTCCCCCCTCTCGCATGAACTTCGGGGGGAGAAGCGAAGCGCCTCCCCCCCACCGCGAAAAAAGCTGCGGGACAAGGTAAGTCCCTTTCGTACATCCCTAACATTCCTCCTGCACATCTCCCACACAGGCTTTTGGTTAGTTTGGTAATCCTGAAACAAGAATCCCGTGTAGTAGGTTAATATTTCCTAATAGAGCCGAATGAGCATATAGCTAAATGTAAAGATGCTTTAAAATGCTTTACCTGTGGCAGGGGGTTGGACAATACATACTACACATTCTCCCTTACCTAAGATGACAGACTGTTTTCCAATAGATGCTGTACGAATGGTGAAATGTTACTACAAAGTGAACTCCATATAAGGGCCGATCTACATTGTGCCCGCCATCGCAATGAATTCAGTGTCCCGTCGGGTTAAACGCTCTCGCATTAAAACGTGATTATTCACACTCACCCATTTTCCCTGTTGCAGTGCTTCATCGAACGTGCAAGCTCGGTTCACACTCGAGCGCTGTGCTGTTTGCTGTTTTCCTGCGTGCGCTTGTCTGATCTTGGATGCTAAGCGGGGTCGGCCCCAGTCAGTAGTTGGATGGGCAACCGCCTGGAATCAGGCTTCCTGCACTGAGCAGGGGGTTGTTGTACCCCCCAAATGAGACTAAGTTTTACCCCCTCCTATCCCCCGCTCTGGATGTTTTTTTTAAAATTCAGGCTTTATCCTTGCAGAATCGGGGCTTCTCTATGATGTTTTTTTTTCTAATTTAGGCATGATCTTCGAAGTTGTGAAGTTTCACAACATTGTGTTGCTTTCGGCACCTCCTGAAGATGTTATTATTTCGAGAGGCTTTCTCTGAGTGACCAGCTGCAGCTTATTATGTTCAGAATCTGTTCTTTTAAAATGTTTTAATTGTTTTAATTATGGGGTTTTATTCTTTTACCTTGCTGTTCACCGCTCCAAGATCTTTGATGTGGAGCAGTATATAAATACTGTAAATAAAATAAATAAGTAAATAAGTCAGCCATACCCCTTTCTAATTTAGGTCAGTTGGCTATCGAATATTCCTCTAGAAACACATGTGGTTCTGGAATGTGTTTTGATGCTAATTGCTGTCTTGCATCATTGGGAAAGTATAATATGTTCCAGTTCTAGATTAACAGAAAAGGGCCAAACTACACAATATTAGATGGACCTCCCTATATAATGTATTGGCCTAAATGCAGCCATGGTCCTCCTCAGTTTGGACAGGGGACACGGTATGGGGCAAGGGGCTTTAATCATTTCCCCATCACTGATTCCCAAATACTAATCATGCAAGCTGCTTCGGCCCAATTTCCCTCATTCTGCTGTCTTGCTGCAGGCCCCATGCCACATCCCTGGCCTTTCTGATGGTCCCCACCCCAACCTGCAGGGCAGACTTTTTAGAGGGTGCAAAGGGCTGCAGTGTGGCGAAAGGGCTGGGATTTCCCACTGTGTGAGCATCCTTGCTCTTACACTGCATTTGATGCAACCCAGTATATTGTTACGATCTGGCATTCTGTCCTCTCTGGACTGCTTTCATGCCCTTCTGTGTTTAAACCATGCTCACCTGGAAGGCAGTAAAGAAGTGTTAGTGGAAGAAATTCTGGCAATGACACTAGTCTGTGAACAGTTATTCAAGAGCTAGCAGAAGACATTGTGTGATGTTGCACAAGATAATAGCAAGAGATTGGGCAACGCCTTGTGTAAAATCTTGTGCTAACATGCATCTTGAGACAGGCAAGATCCTGTACAAGAGATTGCTGAACATCTTGCGCAAATAGAAGCACACTTATGGATTTCAGTTTTATTTTGTCACGCAAGATCATGCACTATGTCAGAAAAGGTTAGTTTGCATGAAGAAGATGCGTTCCACTTGTGGAAGCATACCTCTGGATCTAAACCAATATCTGTTAGTTTCATTTATTAACTATATTCATTAGATCTCTTCTTAGGCTATATTTTTATTCTTCTATGCATCATTGTGTGTGTGTACGTGCATGCATGTGTATGCAAACACATGTTTATTGGAGGACAAATACATCCTAAGTATTAATCCAGTTCAGTTCCATTACATTTATTATTTGACTGGTCTGTTCTACATGGGAGAACTGTATCCTGCAATTGCCCCAACACAGAATTTCACATGAGGTCCAGATGGCAGCATCTTCCATTTGTAGCCCTCCTATGTTTTCCCAACACTTCCTTCACCTTTTTTTATTACCAGAAAAAATGTGCTGGTAACAAAAAGAATAGGTGCACAATGCTTTTTGATTGGTAGCGCTAGGACCTGGAAACCCCCAGAGTAATTCATTTTTTATATAAATGTATCTATTTTGTGCATTATTTACCTATCAAAGAGACTCCTGGCTTTGATTATAGACAGAAATATATTTGCTTGCCCAATATTTCTGCTAGTTATGATAGTCCTTAAGCATTCTTCCATTTCTGGCTTCTGATACCCGCATCATAAAATTATTTTGGGAGTAAAATCCACTTGAATATTTCAGGTCAGTTCAATTATTCAGTTTTCTTGTTTAAAACCAAAAGTCTTCACAATGTAGAAAAACAAAGGGGGTATATATAAGGAACCATCAATGTAAAGCATACTATCTTTTTTTAAAAAAAGGTATCCATAACATAATACAGCATTGTGTGGCACTTGGACTAGGCCCAAGTCTCTCAAACTCTGGGGCCTGGTGCACTCAGGACTCACACGAACCAGATTTGAGGATGCCAATATCACTCAAGTCCACTTGTGTGAAAGAATGACAGAGTTTATTGGTGGAAATGGATACAGAGAAAGCAAAAGCAAAGAAAGCTTACATGTGCCCTTAACTTTCAGTTCAGTCGTTCTTGGTCCCAGGGGAGTGATGGGTGCTGTCTACAGGGCTGATTATCTGAGCAGCTGGAGCACCTTCCCCCTCTCAGGCGAGATCAGGTAGCAGGCCAATTTGCTCAGGATTTTATAGACCAAGTCTCACCGAGTAAGGAAACTGCAGTGGGAAGTGCACCCACGCTGCCCCCCCCTTTTACCAAGGCTTTTACTCTTGGCAGCAAAGTAAGTTTCTCACAGTATAGAAAGAAGCACCCCTTATCAGTTAGAAGATACACAGTGTAACACGCAACTACAGTGCATTGTTTTAGCTTCTGTTAGTAGCAAAAAGCATGGCCTTCAGTGTTTGTGAGTACAGCTATGAGAACCAAGTCTGAAATCATGAAAATTGCCAGTCTAGCAAATCAGTGTACTTGTGCTATTAATTACTGCATCAAATACAGTATATCTCTGGGTAAATTCACACCTGACTCCCCACCATTCTTCTAAACCAAATCTAATACAGTTGGACAAATAAAGGGACAAACACAACAGGAAAGTCAATTAGGCAGACATAAAATCAAGCACAGAGGTTCCATCACAAGGCAAGGTCAGGGAACTAGAACTAAAGATAAGACATTGTTTCCAGCAGCTAGTTCTGTCTGAAGGCTTATATAGCCAGAGCTTCCAGAGCCCCACCCAAGGCTTAGCTGTTGTTCTTAACAAGCCCTCAGGCAACAGCCCTACTTTTGAGGAGGGCCTTGCTCCCAAGGAGTCCTTTCCTCTTGAGGACTCCTCCTTTGTAACCAAGCACTCCTTCTCAAAGGAACCCTACTGGCCTGCCTCTTGAGATAACAGTGCTCCCTGGGGCTAGGTGGTCACCCAGTCTCTGCCTCAGAGGCGGAGCTTCCATCCTTCTCTGTGGGTGGGCCTGTGGCCATGTCTCCTGAGGGCCCAGGCTCCCCTAGGTCTCCTGCTGTGGTGTCTCCTTGATTTGGTTCATTTTTGGGAACTCTAGCTCCATGGAGGAGAATTCCTCGGGGGCGGGGGGCATGACAATATCTGGTATTTTTTTTAATGTCACAGATTGGCTTGAAATCAAAAGACTGTAACAGCCTTCCTCAGGGGGCAGAATGCTATATCACAAAGATAGTTTCCAAGACAGTGCTTGTATATCAGGGAATGGTCCCCCCATGAAAATAGTCTGTTAAAAACATACTCCATATAGTAGATTGGACATTGCCCTCTTCTAACCTATTCCTGATTTTTTCCCCTTGTCTGCATCATAACTGAAGGCCAAACTAAACATTTCCTAATCAGGCAAAGTGGAGCTAAGCGTGATTGTTTTCCCTACTTTCCTGCGTGCATGGGCTGCCCTGACAAAGACTGGGACCATGGCAATTTGGGAGAGGAGGTCTTAAACTCCCCCCTTACTCATTTTTCCCAAAATACAACCCCTTCCCCACCAGTGGAGGTAGTGGTGGGTAAAAAGAGAGAAAAAAGGTCTCAGTTGGAATCAACGTAGTCTGTTTTCTTCTTATTTTACACCCCCCTCCCATTGTGTATGTAATTTGAGGATGAAAATAGTTGTGAGGATGGTTTAACCCCCCCACTTCCCAGAGTGTCATGGTCCCAATCCAAATAGGGGTCTCATGTGCTTGCAGGAGAGTAGGGAAATCAATGGATATAATAAATCGTACCCTCCTATCAGAACAGATGTTATCCCTTTGTAATAATATACTACAATTAGATGTTACTTCAGCAAACATTGTACCTGAGTAGGGAAATCCTACTCTCCTGCAAATCCTATGCATGATAACGAGAATGTTTAGTTTGGCTCTGGCACTCCTCCGTTCATTTGAAACCAACCCATGGTTTGAGATTCAACAGTTGTTATTCCAAATATTTACTGCAATATAAACATTTTTAAAGTTTATATATTAAAAGTAAATATTTTCTCACATGAAAACTCACATTTTAATTTACACCATATGAGTTCATGAATTCGTCAAATTCAATGTGCATTGTAAATATATCAATTTCATCGCTGTTCAACATATCCTTTCTTTTGGTTCACAGCCCATGATGATTGGTAAACATGACAACAGAAGAACATAAGAGACTTATTTATAAACTGAGGCTGCAATCCTATACACAGTTACCTGGGAGTAAGTCCCAGTGAAACCAGGGGCTTACTTCTCAGTGGACATGTAGAGGGTTGCACTGTGAAAAGGAGATGATTGCTGGAGATGTTGATTCTTGGGATGATTCTGTACACATTTTTGGGTGAGTGGGACTGTGATAAAGTTAAATCATTCTGGAGATTAGCGGTATAGAACGTAAAAGAAATATAGAAGAAATTGCAGGCATAAGAATAGTAGCAGATCTTTTATATGTTTGTTCGTTTATTTATTTATTTAATATATTTCTACCCTGGCTTTTTATACAAACCCTTCCAAAGCAGCGTACAATAAGAAAGTTAGAAATAAACAGTTGAACAAAACAGAAGAAAACAACATCAAATTAAAAACACGTGTAATATAATGTCTAATAAACATATGTTTTATTAGGATACTTGAAAATAAAGTCTGGATCGAAGCTAGAGTCAACTCTGTCCTGAGCAGTGGCTTGCTCACAAGGAAGAAGCTCAGAAGTTAGATGTGTTGGAGGGTAGCCATCACCTCCAATTTCTTTTCAGGATCTGGTAATGAAAATCCCCTTTTGGCTATCATGGCTAATACCTATTTGTAGGTCTCAATAAAACAACAATATGTTTATCCTGAACCTTCTATTAGTTAATTTCATTGGACTACCATGTGTTAGAGTGTGTTGAAGGAGAGAGAA
Source organism: Heloderma suspectum (assembly GCF_057233095.1). NCBI lineage: Eukaryota > Metazoa > Chordata > Lepidosauria > Squamata > Helodermatidae > Heloderma > Heloderma suspectum. The sequence continues at coordinate 302,135,385 of NC_139458.1, forward strand.
TAATAGAATCATAGAATAGTAGGGTTGGAAGAGGCCTACAAGACCATTGAGTCCAACCCCCGAATCAAATAATCTCTCTCTCTCTCTCTCTCTCTCTCTCACTCTCAATTTCAATCTCAATCTCTCTCACCATTTTTACTATACTGCTTCTAACTTTGTAATCATTATTGTTCTTTCTTTCTTTCATCTCAATCTCAATCTCAATCTCTCTCACCATTTTTACTATACTGCTCCTAACTTTGTAATCATTATTGTCCTCCCTCCCTCCCTCCCTCCCTCCCTCCCTCTCTCAGAATCCCCATGTTCTAAGTCCTTTAGTATTATCCACTGTTCATTTTGCTTGCCTTTTCTTCTCCATATAGTAGAGTTCTCTGGTTCTACTATATCTTTTTTTGGGATGAAGTGACCAGTACATAAAAAGCTGCCCTATCTCAGATCCTCTGACTTTTCCATTTAGCCTAGTATTATTGGTCTTCTCTAACTGGCAGCTGCTCTCCAGAGTCTCTGGGCTTTCCCCCATAACCTGCTGCCTTATCTTTTCAACTGGAGATACCACTGGGCTTGAATGAGAATCCTTCTGCATGCAAAACATGTGGTCTACCACTGACACAGCCCTCCTCGGACTGCACACAGTATTCTAAATGGGGACAAACTATAAAGTTTATTAAATTTATAAAACTATAACTATAGTTTTAAACTATAAACTATAAACTTTATAAAGTTCCAACATGATATTCTTTGTTTTATTTTCAATCCCTTTACAATAGTTATACTGGCCTTCAAAAAAGAAAGGAAAGAAAAGCAAAGCTACAGTACATGTAATCTGATGACTTCAGTGAGCCTTCTGCTACAACCTCAATAACTTTTTCCTGCATGATTCCAACAGCCAGTTTAGACCCCATGAGTTAATTTGTGGTTTAGGATGATTTTATCCAAATGTGCATGGTTTTATTTTCATTTATTTTAAAAGTTCTATGCTACTTTTCCACGGCAAGCTGTGTGCATCAAAACCAAAACCAAACAAAAACACATTGAAAGCATAAAAACCCATTACAATACACAGCACAACAGAACACATAATGGCAAAAAGCAAATGTTAGACATGTAAGACTGCCATTAGTGTAGCAGCTTAAAACCTTTATGTGCTCCAAAAGACAGATTCCATAGCATGGCCTTCAACAAGCTTCTAAAGGAGCAAGACTATGCTCCCCAGAAGGGCAACTGAGAGGCCACTGAATGAGGCAGAAGTACTGCTTTGCTAGTGGGGAGGGTGTCCAGCTAGCAGGACAGTACACTCACCCCTGGAGGTCCCTCCACTGCAGTGGCAGAAGCTCCACTACTCTCAGTAGGGATGGGGGAGAAATTCATTCAGTTTGCATTACCTACTTTTCCACTTTTGAACCAATGCACAATCTGAAACTCAGTTATCTTTTGAAATTTGCTGTTCTCCGAATTTTGCAGTGGAATTCCTCAATCAAAAAATGCATACAAAAATGTGTACATTGTGGAAATGACCACTCAAGAACGTGTCTGTTCCTGAAAATAATGTGCAAATGCATTATATTAGGAAAATTGCTTCAAAAATGTGTGTGTGTGTCTGAATTTTCACACAGACTTTATATTTTTTTTCCCCTCAAAGTTCAGGAATAAGTGAACTTAAGACTGGAAAAATTCTCAAAGTTGGGATGAACTCAGCATAAGTTTGGAAGAATGAGAAGATGAGAGAAACTGTCCTGCTAGCTTGTTCTGTCTGTAGTGGGCCCCCTAAACAGGATGTTTTGTGGCAGCGTTGAGGGAGGCTGTTGATTTCCAGGATCCTAAGTTCTCAACCAGCCCCCCAAACTGCGCTACCACTGGAGCTAGTGAAATTAATTCCCTTCCATTGCACAGTTTCTGTGGAGCAAATTCCACATTGAGCGAAGGTCAGCTTCATGCACCCCTGATCTAATTTCCTGTGGGTGCCCCCAAATAATCCATTCACCCTTTACCCCTCCCACTCCCTCTAGTGTGCACTATGCACTGCTCCATGCATGGGATTTCCTGCAGTCTCTTCCCATCAGCAACCACTTCCAGCAGCTGGAATGCTCTGCTAATGGGACAGCAGCATGAATCTAATGGTGTGCATAAGAGAGTGAGTGGACTGAGCTCCAGGTATTTTCTCATACTTTGTTAAATGTTGTCTACCATACTGTTGCCCAGTCTCCTGGTTTGGAAGGATTCGTTTGGAAATCAGCCACCGAGCTGCTATGTGCCTGCCCTGTGCACAAGGTGAAGATCAATACAACTTAGAGAGATGAGCCAGAAATAACACATTTAATTAGAATTAAATGGGATGAGAATGATTACATGGTGTTAAAATGCCAGAAGCAAAGAATGCATGTGCTTTCCTGCTGCATATGTCATAACCTTAAAATACACGAATCCCACAAGGCATCCATTTTAGCTGCTTACAGTAATGTCATAATAAAAGAGCTTTGAAAATGAGCTTTTCAGTATTAACTATTGCATATTTCTCATGTAATTTTGAACCCTTTAAACCTCCAACAATGTAAGATTTGCAAGGGAACAGTGGCGTTATTCACAGTGCGGTGGTTTGTTTCCAGTGCCTGCAGACATACTTTAAATTGTTAAATACACTTACAGTTTTCCTATTCATCAGCAGCACTGGAAGCTGTCTCTGCCTTAAAGTTTCTGTTATAGCTGCCATGTTAAATTTAGTCATGAGCTCTGTAAAGGGAGCAGATTGTCCACCACAGCCAGGTAAACACAGGAAGCAGCAATATTGACACAAGACTTTTACAGGACAATTAAACAAGTAATGAAAGAACTGCAGTTCCTGAAGTGACAGTGAACAGGAAAGTCAGATGGAGTCACCTCAATCTGGCATGTGCCTCATTCCTGCTTTGGAGAATGGTATTTCTAGCATTAGCAGTTCTATGGTAACTGGTAGCAGCAGCAGTAGTGCTGAACTATCCGTCCCCACCCACCCCTTGTGCTAAATTAGATATTTTAACCTGATATACAGTAATTGGATCCAGCCAGTGTTTATTTTCCTAGAAAAAGAGTTGTCAGGGCTCAAAACTGCCTGGAAACAATTCTCTGATCTCGAAGTCCTACTCAGAATCCCTGGAGGATGAAGGATGCCCCCTAGTTACTTAGTGGTGAAGGAAATGCACCCTGAACATGCTCCAAACACTTGTATCTATTCTTACTTTATATTGGAACTGGAGGCCAATGCTGAGCACTAGGGTTGGCAGCTGACCAGGGAACATGACCGGCTTCTGCATGTTCTTGTGCCTTTGTGTGGGGAAGCCAGCAGGTATAGATAATGTGTGCTTAACACATCAAGCTGGTATTAGGGATGTACGGATTTTGTAAAATCCTTTCTGTCTGCATTTTGCAGATTGTGAGGTGCTTTTCATTCCATCATCCTCTCATCGATGGCATCCGATTTTTTCCAATTTCCTGAATTTATGCAAATTTCCACTTGTGACATGCACAAATCCCCCAAATGCGCATTTTCCTGTTTTAGCCAATAGGGGAAATGTGCATTTTGGCTGGTGTTTTTTTAATTTACATATTTTTTTCTATGACTAAATTTGCATAAAAATCCAGAAAGTAGAAAACCAGTCTGCAAGTCTGCAGAATCCATGTGACTTGGGAAAAGCTGGTCCACTGCAGAATCCTGGGTTGGACTGATAGAAATCTGAACTCATTTGATTCTGTTGTGGATTTCTCTGACATCCCTAGCTGGTACTAAAGGCACAGGTCTAGCAGCATGTTGAAAAGTTGGCAATCTACTGAGCACACTGGGTGAGCTGTGGCAGAAACTAAGCCCAATTTGAATAATAACGAACAACAACAGCAACAATTTTTAACATTTTGCCAGGTGTCCTCTTTTGTTCCAGACTATTCTTTATTTGTAGACATATTGGGGGGTTTGCCCCTATTTCATCCTCTAAAATTCTGAAATTCTAGATCTGGATGCTGCTGGTGGTATATAAATCTATAACTATTCTATCTCTATGGGTTAAGATTAGGTCGGGGAAGGGTGTGTATTTGGGGAGCTAGAGTTCTTGCCCTCTTTCCTTCTGTCTTTAGCTCTCCCTACTGAACTACAAATCCTAGCAAGCATTGGATGTGTGTGGTGAAGACCTTCTGGTGATGATGGTGAGGAGAGGCTGTGGCCTCTCAGCCTGGGCGGCTTCAAACTGATGCTGATCAGCAGGCTGGCAAGGCAAATAGAACTCTAGCAGAGAGAAATGAGTACAGATGGAGAGAGTGGAAGGAAGGTGGGTTGGTGGAAGAAGGGAAAAAAGCGGGAAGGAATGGAGAGGTACATGAGATTGACTGGGTTCACATAGCACACTAACCCATACTCAGTGGTTGAGTGTGGGTTGTTTGTTGAACTGTGGGCTAGCTTGTTGTCTGAACCCAGGACAAATTCCACACGGTGGCTTGTTAACCACGCAGTGTGGCTTCTTTACCACCCTGCACAACCTAACAACAAACTATGGGTTCTCAAAGTGGTTTGTTTGAGAAAAATAAGCCACACTGCATGGTTAACATGCCACCCTGGAGAAAATGTCATATTGTGTGGACAGCCCCATTGTCTCAGGAAGGGGAAAGCAGAACCATGGAGTGAACAAGGGGAAGCTAGGAGGTGCTCAGCCTTTTTGGAGCTGAAGGTAAGATAAAGGTAACTTGTAACATATCCGTCAGCTGAATCCCAAACCAATTCCACTGAACTTGGGTTCTAGGATTATTTGAAAATGCTTATGCCACTCATTCACTCACAAAGCTCCCTTTCCAGTTTTTCTCATAGGACAATAGACATTGCTTGCATTCCCTCCCTGCCCCCTCCTCACGGACGTGGAAGCAGCTGCTGCTTTACCTTGGCCACCTCCTTCCTTATTCTCTCTCTGGTGCTGCAACACTTGCTTCTTCCGTAGCTTCTGCTGACTTGTGAAAGGGGTGTGTGTGAGAGTTCTGCTTACTATAGCCCTTTGAGGGGAGGGGGTCTGGGGGACACAGTCTTCCTGACTACGGTGATTTTTATTTCTATATAAACAATAGTAATTCTTTCTAAATTTGCATCAGTTCATATAACTTAGCATATGCAAATTTGCAAACTCTTTTGTGTGTTTTGTCCTCTTTTTTTGGGTGATGCATATCTGGCCACCCTATTCCAGCCAACTGTTTCAATATTGCACTTATAATATGCTTCAAGCATACACACATACTGCATTTATTGCGACTGTGGTACAGAGGTGCCAGTTGAAAACTTTCCTGTTTAGGGACACTTTTTAATAATTTTATTACTAGTTCTTTTGGATGGCAGCTGGCTTTTTAATATTTTTTTCCTAAAAAGTAACTAGTGCTGTTCATTTTCCTTTGTGTTGTGTTGTGTGCATTTGTGTGTGCGTGTGTGTTTTAAAATAATTATCATTTTTAAGTTTGATGTTTTATGAAGGACCAAGGGAGACAGGAGCAGGACGATGGAACATCAGGGAGTCCAATTTGGACTCCCGCCCCCACCACTACCACAAGGCTAATTAAGTGACATCAGCTGCACTGTGGGGAAGACGAAGGAATGAAGGAGACAGGAACAGGCTGAAGGAATGTGAGGGCTTGCTCCAGTTGGACTACCCCCACCAGGAGATAAGAGGCAAAGCAGGGCCATTCCACCAGCCCTGCTGAAAACCTTAATTCTTTCCTTTTCCCTCCCCATCTCCTTTTCCTTCTGTGTAATGTATTTTTAGATTGTAAGTTTGCAGGCACTCTTTTACTGATTGATTGTAAGCTGCTCTGGGAGCCTTGGGGCAGGGGGTGGGGGGTTGAGGAGAAGCATACAAATACATTAAATAATTAAATGATGTTTTATTAGCTGTGTTGGAATCTCTATTATGGAGTGAAAAGGCAGGTTAGAAATGGGTTTTTGTAAAAATAAACAATCACAAACAGAATTATAAATGTATTCCCACCAGTATGTTTTAGAACCTCCTGGCTAGGACCAGTCTGTGAAAATTGAGCTGTGCATCCCAGAGTCTGTAGCAATTCCATTACAGCTCTGGAGAGGGGAGGACAGCTATTGCAGACCCTCTGTTTGAGCCAGAATGTGCCGCGTGAGCTGACGGGTTGTGGTGCTTCTCCTTGGACTTGGCCCCATGAACTATTTCTGGGAGATGGCTCCACTTTAAAACAGCACTTTAAACTGGGCTTGAGCACACAGCAGAATCCAGTGCAGGGTACAGTAGGTGTCACTTGGCCCAATGGCCATGCCTCCTACACATGCAGCCACATTCTGCCACCACCTGGAGTTCCCAAACTGTCTTTCAAGGTAGCCCACACAGAGCACATTACAGTAATCCAGCCTGGGTGTTACTAGCGTACAGATAACTGGGGCAAGGATTACCATCTCCAGATAATCTTGCAGCTGGTGTACTAGCCTATGCTGTTAAAAACCATTGATGGCTACTGCTGCCACCTACGCTTCTCCAGTTAGTGCAGAGTTCTGGACAACTTCCAAACTGTATACTTGGTCCTTTAGGAGGCATGCAACTCCATCTAAGATCAGTTGTAAACCTTTACTTATTTTGATGCATTAACAAATCAACCTTCTGTCTACCAATCACCTAGGGTGGTATACAATAACACTGAGATAAAAAACAAACTTTGCTAATAAGAAGTGACAGCGCTTTCTGCTCATGGCTGTGATGAGCTATGTTCAAAGTGGTGCATCAACCCCTCCAATCTTTGAACTCTTGGATGTTCAAAGCTGTGATCCAAGAAGCGAGCAACCAAGAATGGTGATGATCTACTCCCTTAGGAAAGCAGCCCTCACAGCTTGAAGTACTCAGCAGAATCCATTCCCTCAAACTCTGTACAGAAAAAAAAACATCCCAACTTCAGATTCGTACTCACTCTTCAGCATTTCTCCTCACATGTATTTTGAGTAGCTTTTCCTATCCCCATTGGTTTTATGCGAGGAGGCAAAGTGTGTTTTGTCTTCTGCTTTTATGGTTTTGGAGTTTCCAGCTTGTGACTTGCTGCCAAAGTACACAGAAGCCAAAGCTGGTGTTGGCTTAAGAATTTATCCAAACCCTTTGCCTGGCATTATAAGACTAACAGTTCCCAAAAAGGGTCTGGGCATGTTTGATATTCAGTTTTATTTCTAGGTAATATGGTGTGTCCCGGCAGTTTGGCTCAAAACATCTAGACAGAATATTTTTAGCTAGGCTACTTTCCTTGTACTTGTTGTTATTTGATTTGAATCCATGGGTATGTCTGCACATTGCTTATTTTGGGGCTTGGATATGCCTTCCACCACATGAGCAGTCTAAAGCTCGCATGGATTGTCATGATTACAGCAGCTAGAAAAACTGCTGCTATGATTGCAGAAATGACTTACAGCTCTCTACAGTCATCTAGACATGGGAAGTGCCTTGTATTGAATCAGACCATCTGATTGGTCCATCTAGGGCACTAGTCTCTGCCATGATTGGCATTAGCTTTCCAATAGAGCCCTGAGATATATGTTTATTTCCTGGAGATGTCAGGAATTGGACCTGGGTCCTTTTGCATGCAATTCAATTCATATACTTTACGACTGAGCAACCCACATTTGTCTATGAAATTGCAGGCATGTGTGTTGTGTATGTTCCATGTCAAGCCTCTAGGGGGCATCTGCTGTCTCTGTGTATTTCAGCACAGAACTAGGGATGTACGAAAGGTACTTACCTTTCCGCAGATTATGCTGATGCTGGGGGGGAGGCTTCTGTCCCTCCCCCAGGAATCCTGGCCGGGGGGGAGGCACTCCGTTCCTCCCCCCTGGAATCCTGGCCGGCCGGCTCCACTCCGCAGGGATTATGCGGAGCCACCAGCCGGCTCTGCCAGCAGCCGGACATCTGGCCGCTGGCTAGCAGGGACGCAAATGGCGGCAGCCGTAGCCGCCGCCGTTTGCGTCCCTGCAGTCAGCCGTGATAGGCTACGTAAATGTTTACGTAGCCTATCACGGCTGATTAAAAAACAACAAAAAAACAATGTGCGTACGCAAATGGTGGTGCCCATGGGCGCCGCCATTTGCGTTCCTTATTTTGGCACGTCTTAGTCTACATAAACATTTATGTAGACTAAGACAGCGAAAATAAGGGGGATGAAAATAGCGTAGACGCTACGCTAGTCTACATAAATGTTTACATAGACTAAGATGTGCCAAAATAAGGAACGCAAATGGCGGCGCCCATGGGCGCCGCCATTTGCGTACATGCATTTTTTTTAAAAAATCAGCCGTGATAAGCTACGTAAACATTTACGTAGCCTATCATGGTGTTTTCTTAAAATTTAGCCGTGATAGGCTACGTAAATCTTTACGTAGCCTATCACATTTTTTTGTTTTGTTTTTGTTTTTACCTGGAAATGGCGGCGGCAGCCAGTCAGAAGACGGCCGCCGCCGCCACCGCACCGCCGTCGGAGCCGCCGCTGAAGCCGCCGCCACCGCCAGGAAGATCCGCCTAAGGTAAGTCCCGTCCTGGGGCGGCGGGGGGACGTTCCGCCACCGATTTCAGGGGGCTGAATGTGCTGGCATTTGGCCTCCCCGAGATCCGTGGTGGATCTTTCGTACATCCCTACACAGAACAAGGCAAGCAAGCAACATGCCTGTCTAATAAAGAAGTGGCCACAGTGCTGTGTGCACCAGTTATCAATGGGACACCCAGACATAGCAGTGACAATGGGAATGTGATTGACTCACACATAACCAAGGAGGGCTCAGCAACACTTCTTCTTTAGAGAGAAAATCAGCCAGCCTTATTGCCACCTGTCTTCACAGCTAATGCAAGACAACTGAACAGCCAACATGGACTAGGCCAACCATGCAGGCTTTCCTACAGTCCATGCAATAATAATTATTGGTGATAGAATAATTTGGCAGGGCCAATTCCCAGCCCCACCCCCTTTATTTGTTACAGCTTCCATCTGCAGTCCTGAAGACCCCAAGCACATGCATCAACATTCTGCCTTCTCTCAGAAGAGGGAATCATTCTATTCTCAGAAAAAGTCTCCTTTCTAACCCCAAACAAATTAGGGCTGTGCACCGCTTCGGTCCAAAGCCTGACTAACAAGTCGAAGTGGGCTGCTTTAGTGGTGTCTCTACGTGATACAAGGCAGAGCAGAACAGCAACGAGGTGCCACAGAGCAAAGCAGCTTGTACAAATCGCCTCATCTGACTTGGTGATTCGGAGCTCTTATGAGCGGCCCAGACAGCCTGGTGCCAAAAGTATCAATTTGACAAAGTTCAGTGAGGGGCTGGGGAAGAACGTATCCTGCCAGACTAATCTGATTAATCTAATTAGTTTTTGATCAAGTAACCTTCCTTGTGGATTGTGAGAATGATATGGACATAATATACCTCAATTTCAGCAAAGCTTTCAACAAAGTGCCCCATGACATCCTGATCAGCAAACTAGCTCAAAGTGGGCTAGATGAAAGAACTATCAGGTATATCCACAGTTGGCTACAGAAATGGACTCAAAGAGTGCTTATCAATGGGACCTTCTCAAACTGGGGAGAGGTAATGAGTGGGGTACCGCAGGGCTCAGTCCTGGGCCCAGTGCTCTTCAACATTTTTATTAATGGCTTGGAGGAGGAGGTACAGGGAATGCTGATCAGGTTTGCAGATGACACAAAATTGGGTGGGATAGCAAATACTCTGGAAGACAGAAACAAAATTCAAAGTGATCTTGACAGACTGGAGCTCTGGGCAGAAAACAACAGAATGAAATTGAATAGGGATAAATGCCAAGTTCTGCACCTAGGAAAAAGAAACCAAATGCACAGTTTCAAGATGGGGGATACGTGGCTCAACAACACTACAAACAAGAAGGATCTTGGAATTGTTGTTGATCACAAGCTGAAGATGAGCCAACAATGTGATGTGGCTGCAAAAAAGGCAAATGCTCTTTTGGGCTGCATTAATAGAAGTATAGCTTCCAAATCCCGGGAAGTACTAGTTCCCCTCTACTCAGCACTTCTTAGGCCTCATCTGGAGTACGGTGTCCAGTTCTGGGTGCCACACTTTAAGAAGGATGCAGACAAACTGGAGAGGGTTCAGAGGAGGGCAACAAAGATGATCAGGGGACTGGAGACAAAGCCCTTTGAGGAGAGACTGAAAGAACTGGGCATGTTTAGCCTTGAGAAGAGAAGACTGAGGGGAGATATGATAGTGCTGTTCAAGTACTTGAAAGGTTGTCACAGAGGGGAAGGCCAGGATCTCTTCTTGATCATCCCAGAGTGCAGGACACGGAATAATGGGCTCAAGTGACAGGAAGCCAGATTCCGGCTGAACATCAGGAAAAACTTCCTGACTGTTAGAGCAATAGGACAATGGAACCAATTGCCTAGGGAGGTGGTGGGCTCTCCCACACTGGAGGCGTTCAAGACGAGGCTGGACAGCCATCTGTCAGGGATGATTTGACTTAGATTCCTGCACTGAGCAGGGGGTTGGACTCAGTGGCCTTATAGGCCCCTTCCAGCCCTCCAGAGGGAGGGGAGAAGGGGAGAGGAGGAGGAGGAGGAGGTGGCAGGGAGGGAGGGAGCTTTGGGGAATGGAAACTCTAATTGCCAAATCAGGGCTGAATGTAACCTTACAATCTCTAATCAGTGACAGTGGTGGAAGGGGCGGGGGAGACTGAATAACTGGAGAAAAATGGCTGTGTTTCAGAGACAGAGATCATTATGGTGGTGTTACTTAGGGATGTGAGAACCTACTCCCTTCTGGGTTCTCCGGATGCCCTCCCAGCCCCAGCTCCACTCACTGATCTCTCTGCCTCCACTGTGTGTCCCCTTCCTCCTACCTGGTTGGCTGCCAAGGACAGCCAACCAGCAGTGTGGTGCATGCCCGCCCCAGCCGCTAGGTAGCTGTCTCCTCACGAGCAGGAGACGGCTAGTGGTCCTTGAGAGCTGAGCAGGTGTGTGGCTGAGTGGTATAGCTCTTTGCTTTGAGAGTTGTTTTTTTTGTGGGGGAGGGAATCAAATTTCAGCTGTGCCTAGCACAGAAAGTATTGGGCCAAACTATCTGAAATTGGCAGGTGGGATCCCTTCCATGGGAGCAGAGACCCCTCCAAGTTTCTCTCTCTCTCTCTCTCTCTCTCTCTCTCTCTCTCTCTCTCTCTCCCTCTCTCCCCCTCTCCCTCACATGCACACGCACACACCAAGAAAACTGAAGAGGTTATGGCCATTTGTGTTTTCTCATGCAAGTTAATGGGAAAATGCCCAAACTGAGTGATCTGGATATCCGAATCTTACTTAAGAGTTGGATCTGAGTTGAAGAGGATGGGGTCCGAATCAGTCTGAGTTGAAGTGGGGCTGTTTCAGAGGGTCTGAAGTGGCATCCAAAGTGAAGCGGGTGGTGGTGGTCTGTGCACAGCCCTAAAACAAAAGACACATGATACAGTTTGGAAAAACAGTGATACAGGCATTTATGTGTATGTTTGTGTGTGGGGTGGGGTAGTGATGGAGGATGACATGCTCCTAAAAATCCATCAGAAAACTTGAGTTAAACCCAGCAGCATTCCAAAATACAAATAATTAATTCAGTAACAGCCCAATCCTAACTTTGTTTACTTGGAAGTAAGTCTGACTGACTGATACAATTTTACTCGCAAGTACATATGCTCAAAGTCATGGCCTTAAAACTGAATCGTGTTGCAATGAAACTTTTAACTGATTTATAAATTGAAACTAGCACCTTGATTTGTATAATGTGCTCCCATTGATTTACCTGTACCATTGGGTACTCTACTTTACAGAGAACAAATAGGATGGTCCCATCCAAATCTGGTTCAAATATAAAGAACCATAATGTAGACCAGGGGCCTTGAAATTGCCAGTCCTGGACAGCAGACTGAGCAGGTACATCAGTCACCAGGTCACAAAGTCTTCCCCACTATGGTATGATATATTGCATTTCTACTTAAATTATAGTAATTCTTTTGAAATGTGCACCTCTATGTATAAATTAGTATCTGGAAATTTTATGCAAATCTGTGTCCTCCTTTGTCCTCTTATTTTGATGATGCCTAAGTGGGCAAGCTTCAGTGGCAGGAGGCAGGCTAGTGTATTTTGTACTGGCTGAAGCTTTTGAACAGTCATCAAGGGCAGCCCCACATGGATAGATTACCCCCCAATTAGCTGCAGGGTTCTGAAGGTATGAAGGAAGGAAAGTAGCATTTGTGAAGGAAGCACAAATGTGAACGGGCATTTCATTAGGTTTACAGCAACTGATGGTTCATTCTTTCCAGAGGAATACGATTGTCTTCTCTGGAGTAATCAGGTAGTGGATTTTGTCCTCGTATCATTATATCTAAATAGGAATGGTAACCTAATAATTCTTCAGCAGTATCTGATTTTAGATGGTACTTTCTGAAAAGGCATAAAACATGTCACAACGTGCCTAGCTTGGTGGTAATCCATCACGGAGAACTCTCTCCCCCACCCAATCTAATAATCAGTTTGGAGCTGGCCATGTGAAGATAGATGGCTTCGTTCAATTTTATCCTCACTAGTAGAATGGCAGTTGCTGTTGCTTCAAAGTGTTTGATCTCACCTTTACTTCTAGAGCATGGAAAAATAAAAATTCTCAGTCTTACTACATGTGATTAGTGGCACTGGTCTTTGGGTTATAAATAATATTCTGTCATTCATGCGATGAAAACTAGGCATTTACAATAGGGCCACTGTCACTACCCCTAGTTCTTGAATATGCATTTTGTGTTAATTGACAGATGAACAATTCAGATCATTCGCACCTTGCTTGATGGCACATGAATCACCAGCATGTTATGAGATTGTCCATTCCCTGCTGAAATCAGAAGAATGAGATTCCCCCCTCCCTCCCTCTTCTGAGCTAGTGCATTTTCTGGCTTTCCGGAGGTTAAAGAATGAATACGTTATCCATTATGACATGAATTATTCTCACTGAAAAGAAAGACTGAATGGCTAATAATGAAATAAAAGATACAGAGACCGTTTAGGAAGGACCCCCCCACCTTTGTATCCATTCCACAGCTAAGTAGAAGATTTTGCTGTGTTTTAATATTATGTTTTCACAGGCAGACAGCAAGCCTTCATATATCATTCTGTGCTAGTGTGGATTGCTATTCAGCATAGTATGTCACTACACTTCTTACCTTCATTTTTCACAGGGTTTTTTAGATGATTCGTCCAATTCATAGAGCTGATGATGGTGAAGGCAGGGAGCTATTCCACTGCTACTCTTCCAAGGAATATTCTGTAACTTTCCACAACAAAGAAATGAACTGAATACACCGTAAATGCAAAAAGCAATTCGCGCAGCCTCTTATCACTAGGTCAGGCTGGGCATTCATTCCAGAGTGTTGTAAAAGAATATGTGACCAGCTGGCTCACCACTCCTGTCCTGTACCTGACAAACTCTGTGAAATGGTAAAGGTGACTTAGGGTGCAATCCTATGTCCACTAGTAAGCGGCTAGACAGCTGTAGGATAGGTTGGTTCCCGGGAACTGCCCCCTCGCCCCTCCCATGCTGCCTCATAGGCAGTGTGGATTGGCCCCACGCTCTGCACTCATAAAGGCAAAAACAGGATGTTCCTGGGGGCGGGCCAGGCCGGGGACACATCCTATGTGTCATCTGGCCGCCGCTTCCCATTCTCCAAGGTCCCGCAGCTAGACAGCCAAAATCAGCTGTCTAGCCGCGAAAGCAGGGCGGGCTGAGTGAGGAGGAGATCCACTCCTCACCACACCTCCCACCTTGCACTGGATAGGTGGTCGCCCCCAGGGTTGGAGGTGATCATTGATCCGCATAGGATTGCTCCCTTAAGCATGTAGGGTCATGTGAAGGGGCACACTGATGGAGTGTACCTGTATGATACATGTGATCATTGCATTTACTATTTTCATTGTTAGGTGTACGCCTACACAAAGTAATGTGTGGAATAGCCCTCAGTGTGGGATAGTGCAACTGCATGGATATGTGTAGCAATGAGGTGAATGTTAATCCCTAAGGCTGGAATCCTATACCTACTTATCTGGGAGTAAGCCCCACTGAACTCACGAGGACTTACTTCTGCGAAGATACGTATAGGATTGCATTGTAAATGTCTCAGGACCTGGATACGTTAAGGGCCGTCGTCTCTCCTATGCAATTCCCTATATGGTCCGTTGAACATCTGTGAGCCTGTTACATGTTATCCTACTGGCTGTAGCACAGCAGGTATCCACAAGTAGGGGGCATACCCAGTTGTGGTGCTGATTTTATGGAAAACCTTTTTCTAGGGAGGCCTGCCTAACCCTCTCATCAAATGTCTACAGACGACTTTCAGAAACCATTCAGAGAGGGTTTTGTAATGGTATGACTGCTGGTTCCAGCCTGTTCTCTTGCTTTTGAGATGGGGCTATGCTGATTGTTTTTTTTTTTTTTAAATCTTTGCTGCTTTATCATTTCAATGGGCTTTAAAAAACATCTGTTTGCTGTTGTTGCTGTTTTGTGATGTACTATATCATTTTGACAATTTTGTTTTAATTATCTTATTTGTTATTAGTCACTTTGATTTCTTGTGAAGAGAAATAGGTTATAAATTCCTAAAAGAAATAAAATGAAGGCTTTTCCTGACTTTGCAACGATTTGGAAATGTGAATTTATCTGTGGAGATGTGTTAAAATTGGCCTCACCACATGGTTACATTCTACAAACATGTCGCAGCAGTCAGTATGCATATTTTCTATATGGCCACTACAGTATAAGTTCAATAAACAAAAAACCTTTCAATTTAAAATGTGTTTCCATGTTCACTCAGGCTCCAAAAATGCTGGGAAATTACAGCTGTTAAGGGCCATGCCCCTAACAGATGTGCTATTTCGGAAATACGCATATGGAATGGTATCCTATGCTCTGGCTACTTCCAGCATCACCAGCACCTTGGAGTTGGATGGCTGTCAGAGGCAGAGTTGTAGACCTAAGTCCCAGTTTTGTCTGTTCACTGCAATTGGCACATGGAGTCTATGCAACTGAAGCTATCATGCAACTGATGCTACCATTCCACATTACCAGTACCCAACTGGCAGCCAATACCATTTTTGTTTTCAAAAAGACACTGCAGAAATGGAGAAATGTTACTACCAAGTGAACATCATGTAAGTCTATGGGGGAAAAAAAGGCAATACTTGTCAAACCGCTGATGGGCAGTCGCCAAACTTTAAACTCCAATGAATAAGCCATTTCTTGCTCTTTCTACTTCAAAATTGGCATAGTCCATGCTCAAACTCAGCTCTCCTACATACACTGCCAAGTTTCAAATCAGTCTTTGAGCAGTTTTCTCAGTATGAGTGATAGAATCTACTGCCCCCGACTTTCTGATTTTAATGACAGAATGTGATTCAGCTCACTCACCCTTAACATAATTATGGTTTAAACCCCCCTTAATTTCCAGAGTTGTAGCTACATTAGTCTGTTGCAGCAAAGAGAACAAAGAGTCTCCTGGCACCTTAAAGGTGAACAAATTTAAATACAATGGATCTGCTGTCCCACTGTAGGTGTTAATTTACTCAGCAATGCTAAGATGATTGTGTTATCACCAGTTACTGCTGCTGTGGAATATTTTGCATATCTTTAAGTTCTAATGGAATTGTCACACGTGTTCTTTTTGCATTCCATTGCCATGTAACTCCAAAGTTGACATCTGCCCGCCCCCCGCCCCATGAATCTAAACCTGATAACTGAGGATCACACTTCATGCATCTGATGAAGTGGGCTCCAGTCTGTGAAACCTCATGCTATACTAATAACTTTTGTTAGCCTTTAAGGGACCACAAGACTCTGGGCCAGCTTCCATGGTTGCTGCAGCCCACCACGACTTATTTAAGCCATGGTCAATTGCAGTAAATGCTGGCCGCCCTTCGAATATTCAAGCCATGGCAGACAGGCACTGTGGCCTATCATGCCATGTGAACCTGGCAAGGGTGGCTTATATGAGCGTTAAACAACCCCCGCATAACCCATGGGCTATTTTAGGGTTATGCGAGGATTGTTTAACCCTCACATAAGCCACCCTTGCTGAGTTCACACAGCACAATAAGTCATGGCACCTGCCTGCCACGGCTTGAATATTCTAAAGGGCAGCCAGCCTGCACCTTGAATAAGCCACAGTGGACTGTGGTGATTGTCCGAACCTGGTCTCTGTGTTTCTTTTGTCTCTAGAACTTAGGTGACAAGCCACATACATGGAATATTCATTATATTGTCCATCTTAAAACTGGAGAATATAGGTTCTGTCTTTCTGTTTACTTGTAGAATGATCAGTGAATGAACTCTGCAGCCATATATCTGTGTTTCACAGCCTAATAATGATAAGATGGACAAGCACATAATGGATCATTTGTTATGGATCTGGGAGCTGTTTTATAGCCCATGTTTCCTGTTTTTATTTTTTTACCCCTTATGTGGTAAAATGTGCAGTTCTAAAATGTGCAGTTCTAAATTAAAACATGAGCTGGGTTGCGTGAAATGCCAAATACAGCATAAGAAATGTTTTCTCTGTCTTTTCCACTAATAACATCCCCCTGTTGAAAAGTAAGGTATGCCAAGTATGCTCTTCGTGGACTCCGTGTTTTTCTTTAGTGAAAAAAGATCTCAATATTGTTTAAACCAGTGCAGATTTTCCACTGAGAAGTGCTGGGTAGAGAATGGATAAAAGCACCTTTAATGTTTGCATTGGTTCAGGTTTAATCCAGACACATGGACATAGCACAGCCAAGGTAGCAATAACTAAATGGAAAGACAGAAGGAAGGAGAGTTTACAGGGAGGCTTCCTAAAACAATGTTAGCGTAGATGTAAAAATACTTGATTGTTATTGGTAGCAATCATAAAAACGAGCCTTAAGCTCATGGAGATGTCCTTCACAATATAGCATATAGACATATTTGCTAAATCAAAATATTTCAGGAGCCTCAGTCCTATTACATTTCCAGGGACGGAAGGAGTCTGTGTGCCATTTTGGTCTTCAGACATATCTGCCAACAAGACTGTGAGAATGAAGGTTCTCAAACAGCAGAGTTCAAATGAGTCCGTACCATACATTTATGGATTGGAATCCTTTTGGACAACCCTGGCATCCCAACATTTCTTTTTATTTTATTTCTCGATAACCCTATCTATAATGTTATGTAGGTACCACTTCTCCAGACTATAAGAAGTATTAGGGGCACAGTGTTTATCTGGATTTGGGTTTCTCTAGAAGAAAGGACCTGGAGGCTGAAGGCATTTTGCAATAGTTGAGTTTATTTACAAAATATACAGGCTGAGCACAGGAGGAGGTCCTGCATTGGTACTCCAGAGAGGCAACCCTTCATCTCCAGATCCTGTTAGCGACAGAGCCCCTAGAACTCTCTCTCTCTCCCCACCCCCACAGTCTGCCTTACTCCCAAACTCAAAACTGCAGTTCCTATTGTTTCTTTTCACACACAGAACTAGATTGACTTTATTTTAAATTTATTTATTAATAATACTTATATGCCATTTGATATACCAAAATCTCTTAAGTGCTTTTACATGCAAAAGTAAAAAAATAATTATGATACTCAATTAATGCACCATTACAGATA
This sequence comes from Heloderma suspectum, assembly GCF_057233095.1. Classification (NCBI taxonomy): domain Eukaryota; kingdom Metazoa; phylum Chordata; class Lepidosauria; order Squamata; family Helodermatidae; genus Heloderma; species Heloderma suspectum. The sequence continues at coordinate 302,153,020 of NC_139458.1, forward strand.
CAACATAAACAAACAAACAAATAAATAAATAACAGAAAGAATGAAAAAAACAATAGAAAAACAATCAAATGGTGCAGCATCATGATATCTATTACAAGCTAGTGATTTACAATTACAAGCTTGCATAAGCACGTACATATTCAGGAGGTATTTCAAGCTCACCACGTTTTCTTCCTCACAAACTGCATCGGGGAGGGAGTTCCAGAGGGTGGCTGCCACTATTTTCTCGATATTACATGGTAACATTCCATTGATAGTGGAATAACCAGCAAGGACTCCTTACATCCTCCTTAACTAGGTCACAAAGCTTTCTGCTATGAATTAGTTCTCATTGAGGGATATCACCTGAATATCCCAGGCTATTAACATTCCTTTGTCACATCTAAGTCCAAGACTCTGGCCCAATTCTTAGAAACCTGGTAGCAAAACTTTCAACAGTTCTCTCATTCACACACACACACACAAACACACACACACACACACACATATACAGAATCTCCGGCCGTTTAACCTCTGAGCAGCTTCTCAAGGTGGCTTATAAGTTTTGAAGTACCATAAAATCCAAGAAAATCCATTAAGGCCACAACCCCATGGTCCCTCGGAGAGTGTTCCAGGGGCCTTATTAGGATATTGCAGACCTCATTCTCAACAGGAGAATGCCCCTATACAAATCTATGGTGCAACCACACTTGTAATACTGTGTACAGTTCTGGTCACTACACCTAAAAAAAGATATTGTAGAGCGGGAAAAGGTACAGAAAAGGGCAACTAAAGTGATCAAGGGCATCTCCCCTTGAGAGAAGGTTACAACAGCTGGGATTGTTTCGCTTGGAAAAAAGGAGGGTAAGGGGAGACATGATAGAGGTGTAAAAATTATGCATGGTGTGGTGAATGTGGATAGGGAGACATTTTTCTCCCTCTCTCAAAATACTAGAACCCGGGATCATCTTATGAAGCTGATTGGTGGGAGATTCAGGACAGATAAAAGGAATTGCTTCTTCACACATAGTTAAACTATGGAATTTGCTACCACAGGAATTTGTGATGGCCACCAGTTTGGATGGCTTTAAATGGAGGTTAGACAAAAGTCCTGGAGGAAAAGGCTATCAATGGCTACTGGTCTTGATGGCTATGTGCTACCTCCAGTTCCAGAGGCAGTGAGCCTATGTACATCAGTTGCTGGGGAACATGGGTGGGAGGGTGCGGTTGTGCTCATGACCTGCTTGTGGGTTCCTGGTCAACAGCTAGTTGGCCACTGTGGGAACAGAATACTGGACTAGATGGACCCTTGGTCTGATCCAGCATGGCTCTTCTTATGTTCTTATGCTCTTTGGAGAAGGAGGCCTGTTCCTGGAGACCCCCTTGATGCAGTAGCGGAAGTCTCTGCCACTACTGGTCCTCCGCCATTTCTGCTCTGATGGCAGTAGGAGGAAAAACAGGGCATCCAAGTGACTGTGGGCAACATTCAGCTTAGCCATCTCAATAGTCTACCAGTTCAGAATGCAGGTGTGAGATGGGATGTTTGAGTGCTTCACGAACGCTCTTTATGTGGAGAAAGCGGAACCTCCAAAGCCTTTCAATGTGCCATTCCCTGCTTGCTTTATGAAGTGGTAGAGTTCCAAGAGGATTGTATCACGTGCTTCAACTGAACATTTGAACATTGGCTCTCAAGGATGTGAGATGAAGAATGTGGATAACAGTAGGAATAATGTGCCTGTTAATTTGGTGTGGCACACAGGCCAGAAAAAACAGAACGGAGAGTGGAAGGAAGTAGAAACTTGAAATAGGAGACGTTTTCACAGGTATTTTCACAAGTTCGCTCAGTTCAGGAGGCTTCCCCCACTCCAGGATTTTGCCAGGAGAACTGGGTTGTTTTTTAAAGCTTACGGACAAAATAAAGAGAGAAACTGCAGAGTAGCTGTCATTGCTTATAGAAGGAAATTATTAAACGGTGGTGAGAAGGGTCAATTCGAGAAATATTTGAAAACAGACTAATTTAATGAGGGAATGGCATGAGGTTGTTGGAAACATTGTTGCTCTGCTCCATTAAGCTGTCAAAATGTCTTCTGAGGGAGAAATGGCCAGGGCAGAAAACAGGGAGTCGATCACGTAATCTCCCTAATGGATTCAGCAGCAGGGGACCCACCATGCCTGTTCTCTGAGCTTTAACTCACAATAATCTCAGTTATGGCGTGGCAATAAAACCTGTCCCTTGGCTTGGTTTTCAGATTTTCAAAAATGTGTTCCTACAAAAATGGCAAGTGCAGAATGCATTAGGTTCTGGCACAGTATCTCATATAGGTTTCCCCCAGTTAATTTATATAATGAGACATGCCAGGGCTCAAGCCAGGCTCTCTGACATAAATAAACAAAAGCATTGTAAATTCCAGTGCTGCTGCTGCTGTAATTTCTTAGTGGTACTGTCTACTAGGGCTGTGCATGGACTCCCCCATCTCACTCAGAAGCCACTTCAGGACTTCAGAGGCGGGCCCGATTTGGCTCGGGCTGATTTGGGGTGTGCGTGACCCACCTCAGCCTATAAAGCTGAAACAGGTTTTGGATATCTGAATCCCGCTTTGCCCCCCCCCCACATACTGCCAGCTGTTCTGTGTGTGTGGGGGCACCGCTGCCACTGTTGCCGGCACTGCCGGGGAAGATGCTGCCTGTCACAGCCTGCCAATCGCTGACAGGCACGAAGGCAGGCATCGCCCTCCGACTACGCCCTTTTCCTTCCTTGGGAGGAGGGCAGGGCGCCTGGTTGAAGGCCAACTCCTGCCAATGAGGGTGGGCTGCCCCCACTGCCAGCTCCTAGGCCCTCTGGACGCGCGCTGGCAGCCGTCTTGTTCCGGGGAATGGGGGGAGCCATTTCCCCCTGTTTTTGTTCCGTGGCTGTGCCTGTGAGTGGCAGATCTGTGATTTTTCTGGTTCAGTCCATGGAAGCGATTGTGCTCTGTGATTGGATGGTGGTTTAGGGGATTTGCGCTGCAAAAAAACTTATGAAATCAAGAGGATCCCTGCCAAGGATCCATGGTTTTGTGCCGTGGCTGCACCCATGAGTGGCGGATCCATGATTTTTCTGGTTCAGTCCATGGATGCAGGTGTGCTCTGTGATTGGATGCTGATTTTGTGGGTCTTCCTTTTAAAAAGTCATACGAAATCATGAGGATCCCTCTTTGATTTTATGGATCCTCGTTTTATGCAGTCCCCATAGCATGCGCTTTCTTCTTGGCTTCGTTCTGCCAAGGGAGAGTGGGAAGGGTTAAGGCTTCCTCTGCCATGCCTGGCAGACACTGGGGCAGTTGCTCTCAGTGGCTACGACTAGAGCGGAGAGAGAAATGCCATGGAGCTTCCCCCTCAGCTCCCGTCCCATCTGCTGCCTCTGCTGTCGCCACCATTGCACACAATGGCAGCTTCTCAGGGCAGTGGGAGGCTGCTCAATGATCAGGCAGCTTGCGCACCCCAATGGCTCATCTTGCGCTCCCTGGGGTGTGTGCACCCCACTTTGGAGACCATTGCGCTAGCCAAATAACGTTCAGAAAGTCCTCTCCTCTCCAGTAACACCACCTCTCTCACAATGAGCAAAGCTCTCTCTCTCCCTCCTCCTCCTCCTCCTCCCCCCTCTCCTCTCCTCTCCCCTCCCCTTGCCTCCCCTTACCGGTGGCCAGATTTCTCTCAAATTGATATGTTTGGTGCCTCCACATCCTCTCACCTTCCCCCCTCCCTCCTCCTGCCCCTCCCTCCACATGACCTTTCAGAGGTTGATACATTTTGGAGACAGCCTGTCTGGGCTGCTCAGAAGGCATAAGGAGAGCTCCAAATAGACGAGGCGGGCGAGGCGCTTTGTGGAGGAGCTGTTTTGCTTCAGGGTGCCTCGGGGCTGGTCTAATCTGCTTTGTATCATGAGGAGGTAGCTCTGAATCAACCCCACTTCCCCTCCTTATTTGGGCTTCATCCTGATGCGGTGCTCAGCCCTACCATCTACTAAGATATCGGGGCTGCCCAGGGGGTGATGTTCTTCATTATCATTTGGCATTCAAGCAAGTTCTGGGGCTGAGCCACAGCTCAGATTAAGTCTGGTCTAGAGTTCCTTATGTGCATTTAGGCAGGGCTGTCATCCATGGAAATCTCTTGAGAAAGCTGTAGCTTATAGCGGGCAACCCCAGGATTCCCACTGGAAATGATGCAAATAGTGGTGAAGCTGCCACATCCCCCTGCCCTGTGCCAGGCAAGCCCTTGGAAGACAGGAGGAGAAAGGGGTGGCAGTCGATCTCTAGATGTTGTTGGATTACAACTCCCACCATTCTTCACCACTGGCAATGCTGGCTAGGGCTGATGGGAGTTACAGACCAACAGGAACATGCAGAGGGCCTCAAGTTGTCCATAGGGATGATGCAAGCACTCATGTAGGGGATACTCACAAAGGCAAGTGTTTCTATTCAAATGCTTACTAGCAGGATTGAAACAAGTAACCATCTGCTCTTGTAAGCCAGAGGTGGGCAGAAGGTAGATCTCCAGATGTTTTGGACTTCAGCTCCCAGACATGGTCAGTGGTGATCACTGGAGAGAGCTGAAGTCCAAAACATCTAGAGACTGACTGCCACCCCCTTCTCCTGTCCTCCAAGGACTTACCTGGTAGCAGTGGGTGCTTCATCACTATCTGCATAATTTGCAATGGGGATTTTGGGATTGATGGACCCACTCCCTTAGCTGGCAGGAAAATGATGCTCCACCGGGACCTGTGGAGTGCCTGCTCTTACCTTGCCTTCCCCTGTGCCAGGTAAGCCTTCTGGATCCCTGGGAGGCATGGGAATAGGGTGGCAGTGTTGGCATGTGCTTTGTGAGCACCACTGAAATTTTTTCTCACATGGAACACTAAAAAAACCAAACCCTTGACATTCTATGAATGTTCGTTTTGAATGCTTGCAGAAGCTCTGCCCCTAACATCTCTTGCCATATCCCTGATTCCTTATTCACCTGGCCATTGTGATTAGCATTCACACTAGACATTCACTCTATTGGCTGCTTTGCCTGATGTGTTCTCAGAAAAAGGCCAATGCCTAGAAAGTTCTGATTTTCAATGACAGAATAAACTGTGCATGCTGATTGACAGCATATGTCTGGAAACGAAGCTGTGTCTAGTGCCAAGAGAAGGAGACTGGAAAAGACAAAGCCCCTCCCCACTCTTTCTTTCTTTCTTTCTTTCTTTCTTTCTTTCTTTCTTTCTTTCTTTCAATGGAAAATATGCATGAGATATACATTTTGTGGGTCCATACAAAATATTCCTTGCCATGGAACGTTAATCATATATGCTCACGTACTATGCCAACCCACTTTCCTACTTCATATGGCTTCTTCACAAGTCTAATTACTTCCAGTCACTTTCCATTACTAATATTCCCACCTAGCATCCATTTCATAAACCTTAATCCATTCATTATATCTAAATATCAGGGAGAGAATTCTAAGTAGAACCAATAAAATAAACACAATAGAAGTATGTTTTTTATGTCTCCCCCCCATAGGTTTTAAAATTGAGTTTTATAATATTAACAGTAGAGTAGTATCTTTATTCTTTTAGTCTTTCACAGATTTTTTTTTTTTTAAATTGTTGTTGTTTAACTGGGCTACGCATGGATGTAAAAGAAAAGACATGGCAGAGAATCTGACCTTTAGGGATATTTTATTGTTTCAATACTGGCATATTAGGTGTCAGTTAATTGCTTCTCCAACTTTGTCCAATGCCCATCTACCTGTCCTCTGGTTTTGGAGTGATTAAATTGACCTGATGGAAGGAACAGAACAACCCTTTTGTCACCCCTGGGGTTTTCAGCCTGGTTGAGTGAAACTGAACCAAAGAACAGTAGCAGCTGCTGCAACTTGAAGGATGCATCTCGAGGCATAAGCCAATAGATCTATAATGCAGCAGAAGCAAGAAAAGGGTCAATGCTAAAACATGGCAGAAGGTAATGCTACAAGCCCCTGCGGGTTAGGGAAAATGTGACAAAAAAGGTTAAAAATCTATTGGTGTAGGAAAGCCTTTCTTTATGGCTGGAGCTGATTGAGACAAACTATGACTCTGGGGCTATAATTGAACACACATTTTGGGGAAGACACTGTGGCACCTTGGCCATCCGGCATTCTCGCAAGCATTGAGTGCTGTTAAGCTGCCTTCAGTGCCATTTTTCTTGGTAGAAAGGCGGGGTACAAATCAATCAATCAATCAATCAATCAATCAACCAATCAATCAATCTATCAAACAAACAAACATTCATGGCAGGGCCATATCAGGAAAGTTTTTATTGAGTATTAGTTAATGGTCCCAAATACCAGATGCAGAAAAGTTGTGCACCTTTCTCATTCAAAATCAAACTTATTGGAAATTAAATCTCTTATGGAATGGGTCCAGGAAGGACAGCATTTAGCCATCAGGTATGGCTGGCTTAGTGATGAGAAAGGGGAGAAGGAGTGAGGGAAGAAGGAATAAGCTGAGCTGGCCGTCTCTTTCTTTTCTGCTCCCTGCTTGCTTGTGACCTGAGATCAAAGCCATAACCCAGCTTCTTTTGTCCAAAATGCACCAGGAAAATGCTGGTGGAAGAAAACCAGAAGGCATGCACAAGAAATGGGGCACAGATGTGTAACCATTCAAGGCTGTTGGCTCTGACTACACAGCATTTTGCATCTGGCTGATGCTGATCTACAGATGCAAAGAAGATTGTAAAGGTAACAAATGCATAATGCCACATGGTGGAAATCCTAAGACCAGCACATTTACAACATTCTAGCAGCCTGCAGGCGTTGACCAAGAATTCATTTGCCATCTTAACATAGAGGATGACGAAAAAGGGGGAAGATCTGTGCTGCTAACCCTTGCTTGGCCATGGAAGACTGAAGCTAAGACTGAGGAATAAACTATCAGTTCAGTGGAGGATGATTTCTACTTTGTTCTACTTTGGTCCCTAACCATAGGAGATAAATAAGACTTTAAAAAAATCATAGTGGATCAAACTTGAGTAGAAAGTATGGAAGCTTCTAAGTTTCCTAGATTACTGTTCTTTGCATCCAGAGCAGAATTTGGATCTGGATCCAGAGCAGAATTTGATTAGCTGATGGTTCTTGGAAATACCTGGAGGAAGATCCATGAAAAGTTAGGACATTCATTTATTTGGGTTGTTATTCTGCCTTCTTTCATGGATTCCAGATTGGGAACAAACAAGGTGGTGTAACCTGCATTTAAGCAAACAAATAAAACAATCCGAATACAGTTTAAAGGAAAGCCAAAATCTGTAATCTGAATAAAGTATGCAAATTAAGCCCATTTCCTTATACTTATTTTGATTAACTTATTTCATTTCCCTTGCTGGCTAAAATGTGTGCTGCCTGGGTTCAGCTGATATGACAGCTACACCCAGGTGATGACTATGGAAATTGTGCCCGGTAGGCGCCATGATTTAAATAAGCCATCATGGCTTATTTTGATTGTGCAAAGCGGATCACAGTCTTTTTATGGTTTCACTGCATGGGGGCGGGGGGCGCTAAAGGCTGTTCTAAGTGGTGACAATGTGGAGGCAGTGATGCTAGCACATGTTTTCTTCTCGTTGTGAAGCAGTATAAAAAGAAAAGTTCTCTTTACTGCTTTTCCATCCTGGCTGCACTTTGATTATGCAGGGTTCTGGTCAAAGGCTGAGAGTCACATGTTGAATGATGTATTGGATTTGAGACTTCATCAGCAAGTAAAAAAAGATGTGCTTATCTGTTTGCGGCTCTGACTCCTAGAAAAGTTCATGCCAGTAAATATGAATTAAAGGACACGCCATCTACACTGTATCCTCTTTTCCCCAAATCCAGAGCATGCAAGGCATGGAAAGATGTGGGCAAAATGTTATGTGGTATAAATGAATACATTTGTGATCTGACTGTATGGCTTTCTATAGTAAGTGCTATAATAATATAGCATTACCATATATTACATAGTGTATGCTCCCAAATGCATGAGCCTAGGGATCCACCCAGGGTGGAGAATGTGAAATGTAAGGATGTTTTCAAGGGAAATAATACATATTTGAGACCTTTGTTGTATCAATGACCAAAAGTCACAAAACCATATGTCATCAAATGAAATGACTTCATATTTATGGACTGTAATGGATTTCTAATGAGACATAAAGTAGACTGTGGGATAGTTTCCTATGAATTAATTAGATACCATCTATAGAAAGCTTTTTTGGTGTATTTTTCTGGCCAAGCTTTCTTTTGCAAAAAAGGAAGAAAGAAAGAAAGAAAGAAAGAAAGAAAGAAAGAATGAAAGAAAGATCTTTAGAAGCCTGGGGAGAGTAGAAAAGGGTTATATTTGTCCCCAGAAGGAAACACACACACACACCCTCCATGCCAATCCTAACTTTTCATTTTCTTTGGGGGATAGGAAGAGAACAGTCATTTTGTTGCTGCTATTGTGAAATAATTGGGCATCAGAAATCCTTGCAGACCTACTGTAGATTATCCTCACTGATTCCAGTGGATTTACTAGAGAAGACATTGAATGAATTGTACTGGGTAATCAGCTGCCCCAAAGGTTTCATACTTAAATCCATGTTGACTTAGATGCTATAGTTTTGATAGAATCTGATATGGATAGAGCTAGAGTACAGCTTAGTCATGTTGTTATAGATACTTTCAGCTTGTATAGCCTGAGGACTTTGACAAACTGCTTGGAGATTTGAGACCTATGACATGTTCCCTTGATCCTTGCCCTTCCTGGCTATTCAAATCTGCCAGGGTTGGGTTAGAGATACAGAACTCAGAGGTGGTTAATTCTTCTTTGAGGGATGGTGTGGTCTACACTGCCTTGAAGGAGACATTCGTGAGACATTTATTAAAGAAGCCAAATCTAAATCCATTGGTTTGGGATAATTACCACCCAGTGTCTAATCTTCCACTATTGGGCAAGGTGTGGGACTATGTGGTTGCTTCCCAACTCTAGGTAGAGTTGGATAATACTGATTATTTAGATCTATCCCAACCTGGTTTCAGATCCAATTTTGGAATGGAAACAGCTTTGGTTGCCCTGATGGATGACTTATGCTGGGAAATGGGTGGTGGGATTGATACCTTGTTGGTTCTTCTGGACGTCTGAGTGATTTTTGATACCATCAACTATGGTATTCTTCTGGACTGTCTGTCTGAGTGGGGCTTGGCAGGCATGGTGCTACGGTGGTCCCAATTCTTCCTGGGGTATCAGTCCCAGAAGGTGGTGCTGGGGCACTAGTGCTCTACCCTGTTTACACTGGTTTATGGGGTGCCACCAAGTTCCATCTTGTCCCTTATGCTTTTTATTATCTATATGACACTGCTGGGTTTGGGCTGAGGTGTTATGAATATGCATATGACACTAAGTTCTACCTTTCATTTTTATCTACTCACCTCAGACTTTGAAGACTCCTCTTCCACATGAACTGCTGTACATATCCTTCTAAAACTTTGCAGGCTCCTTACCTAGAGCCGCCTCTATGCCTGTCTGTCATTTTCAGAAGAATGGTCCACAAGGAACTTAGGGGCATAGCCATGTCCTCTTTTGAATATCCACAAAATGAAAATGCTGCTCTTGCCTCTTGCACAAAAGTCCCTGCGCGTATTTATCTGACATTTGGCAGACTTGATCCCCTCGAAGGGGCGACTAAAACTGCAAATGTCATCAAACTCTGCCACAAAATAAAAAAGTTACCTGCAGTTCCCTTTAAAAACAAAATCAAAATAAAAAGGTGCATAATCCCCTTCTAAGGGCCTACTGTGCTGGCAGATTTCATCCAGTTCTGGCAATGCAAAAAAAAGTTACAGCCATTTTTATGATTTCCCATGATAGTCAATGGGAAGCACAAAGACTCAGATTTCTTCCTCTTGACTTGGGTCACCAACTGTGACCCTACCTAGAGAGGGAGGACCTTGCTTCAGTTACTTATGCTCTAGTGCAGCAGTAAGCAACATGGTGCCCATGGGCACCAATGCACCTCTGGACACCTTTCTTGACACCTGCAAAGGTGCCATACCTCTCCTACTTAAAAAAGAAAGAAAGACACATGTTCTTACCAGCAGCTGTGATTGTTGTGAAATTTGTTTCTGTTGTTGCTGAATACTATGGGTTCAAGGGAGTTGTTAAGTGGGTTGGGGTTCAGACCTCACCTCTGCTTTGTATTCAGTCTTTTAAAACAGATTATTTGTCCTTTGTCACGTCTCCCGTGGAAACCATTTTCCGATGTTACCCAGGACAATTTCTCAACTTGCCAAATGTGCCCAAGATCCAAAGAAGTTGCCTACCCCTGCTACAGTGATAATCAAGCTGTATTACTGTAATACGCTCTACATGGGGCTACCTTTAAAGATGATTCAGAATCTTCAGACCATACAAAATGCAGCCTCTCGAGCACTGGCAGGTGCTAGGTGGCTGGATCACATGGCATCTATATTATACCAGCTACACTGGCTGCCAGTGCATTTCCAGACCCAATTTAAAGTGTTGGTGCTGGCCCTTAAAGCCCTAAATGGGTTGGGGCCAGATTAGGACTGTCTTCACTCATACCAACATGCTCACACTCTGAGATTAATATTGGAGTCCCTGCTTGTGTGCCCACCTGTCAAAGCAATTAGACTGGAGGGCATGGGGGATAGGGCCTTCTTGGTAGTGTCCCCCGATTTGTGGAACTCTGTTCCAGTTGAGGCCATCAGGCCCCATCATTATAGGCCTTCAAGTGGGCCCTAAGGACTTCTTTGTTTACCTTGACCTATAACTGAGTCAGGACTTTATTGAGTGCCATTGTGTATATTGTATTACCTGGTTTTAATTGTTAATGTTATGTTGTTAGGTTTTGTTTTTTTTAATCATTCTTTTTATTGTGTTTTGTGGTGTGACAAGTTATCAAAGATAATGCCTCTCAGAGTTAGTTTAGTTTCTCTAAACTCTTGGAGAAAGCTACAAAATTTCCAGCTTGCCCTTAAACAAGAGATAGCTGGCTCATCATAGAGGCTGACGCTTTTCTCATATATAGTCCCATCACCTCCTACAGTCTTTCCAAAATAAAACCTGCCTGTCTATTGTACGGCTTCACACACAGGGCTCCTTGTCTTCTCCGCCTTCCACCACCCCCTTCCTTCTGTCCTTGTTCAGCTTTGTATTTTTCTCTTTGTGGCTTGGGCTCATTCGCTGCATGTGCCAGCCAGCTCCCGCCTCCTTTGGGAATGTCGCAACTACTTTCAGGTGGAGTACGAGGCTGGCCAACCCTCCACCCATGCACGGCCTCTCACATGTGGTTGTACATTTTGTAAGCTGCCGTGGGAGGGTTTTCCCTACATGTCAGACAGTTGTGAGCAAGCCACCATTTAAATTTCCCCACAATGCCCTGCTGTGGCATTGCTATATCCTGGGCACTGTGTGCAATTTTAAATGGTAAGTATTTTGCGGCTGCCAATTGCAACGTAAGGTCAGGCCAAGGAATCACGGGTGGGTAGGTGAGACCAACAAGCAGAAGGCAGCAGTACCTGTGGGTTCTTGGCTGCTGCGTACGGACACTGGGTGCTGACACTGAACCTGCTTACAGTGCTTTTAGTTACTGTCCATTGCTACTCAATGTCAAGTGGATTTTGCAGTTATGATCTATGAGAACGAGTGAGCCGGAATCCAGGCGTCAGCTTACAAACCTTTTCTGCTGTCACGTTCCTTCGTCCTCCCCCTTCGCAATCAACACACTCCAGGAAACAAGGCTTCAGGCTCACTACTTTATTAGTTAATGATTAGCTTCTTTACAAATGCAGATTTTAGGAAACTCTGAGACTGCAATGAAACATCTAATCCACACATCACATCTACAAATGGAGATGAAGGGGAAGTTTGAGAAGGTGTCAGCAGTCCAGGCAAGAACATCTTGGCCAGATGAGCTTCGCAGGGATGCCTCTCCCTTAGGGTGGCTCCTTCCTATGTAGGCTTTCGCGATTCAACTTGGTGGAGCATCTGGGCCCTGCCTCTAACTTTTCCAGCTTCGCTCTGCGACGGATCCTAGCAATCTTTCAAGTCACACTCCTTGCTCTCCTCATCCTCCTCTTCTGAACTCTGGGTTCTCATGTTGGAGGAAAGGGAGGGCATTCAGGCTGAGCCATCTCTGTGTTGAAGAAAGTCTTGCCAAATCTGAGCTCACTAGGGAGGGTGCGTCCCTGTTCTGGCTGTTCCCATTCTGAATCTGACCTGCCAGACATCTCCACATGCTCAGATGCATTCCTGACATCTGCATAATCCTCCAGAATTTTGCACAATGATGTAATATTTTCCCCATATATACTTCTAGAGCAGCAGCTCTAAAGCTTGATGAGGCAGTTCCTGACATGGAGCCAAAAGTGGACCCACCAACCTGTTTGGAGGAAACTTGATAAAGCCGCCTAACAAAGGCACCACGTGGTCTATGCTTTCTCTTTAGTAGTAACTAGATGTGTGATTGAGCCAGTGTGGTATAGTGGTTAGAGAGCAGAACTGGGACTCGGGAGATGTGGGTTCTAGTCCCCACTCGGCCACAGAAGCTCACTGGGTGACTTTGGGCCAGTCACTGACTCTCACCCTAACCCACCTCACAGGGTTGTTATGAGGATAAAATGGAGAGGAGCAGGATTGTGTAAGCAGCTTTGGCTTCCTTGCAAGAGGAAAAAAAGGTGGGATATAAATGTAATAATAAATAAAAATACATAAAATTGCCCTCATTTGAAAGAGATGGCAGCATTACAGATAAATCTCTAGGACAATATTGCATTTGGTATGTGCCTTGATTTCCTAGGTAGAAATACTTTCTCCATTTGTGCACCCCAACTTCTCTGTCCCTGCTAGTTAAAAGCACTACTATTGGTCTTGTCTGCGAAGCGGTCCCTAAAATCCTGTAGCAGGATGGTAGGTGAAGCAATGCTATGTTGGAACCAGCCATAAAGGCAGCAGCATGGCCTGAGAAAGTTTTCATTTAAGATAAAATCTTTTATTTCAAAGTTATCATAGAAAGATATTTTCTTTCTAAACTATCATGGCAAGCTAAATGTGAGGTTTCACGAAGGAAAACTGTTACATTAGAATAATTCCATGAAAAGATGCTTCATTTGCTCAATCATTTTATGAAATACGGAAATGTTCCCTGGGTGATTGTGCCAAACAGTAAAACAGATGTTGGAATAATGATTAGTATGTGTCCTGTGCTCTTATACATGTGGAAACAGTTGCTACACCTGCTCATGCTAGATTAATGTGAGGAAAACCTTTCCACGTAATATAAAAGTGCTACTTGTTGACATATGGTCTGATCCTGTGAGGTGCCATTCTGGGAAATGAGCTTGTAGGATTAGGCACGGAGGATTTTGTGGCAGAACAACGTAACAGCTTGTGGGATTTCAAAGCAATGCAGGATGTTACACTGTGAGCTGAGGCGTCAATGCCCTCATTCAGCACCACCATCATTATCAAAGATGTACAAAAGGGGTGGAGAAGGTATATGACAGAGTTGGTGGGAACGACTCAGAAGTCACTCACGTATCCTCGTAACGGCTTTTAAGCCATCCAGGAACCATCTACATCAGCTGAGCTTCACACATCCAGAGTCATAGAGCTGTAAGGAAACAAAAGGCCATGTAATCCAATCCCTAGTTCAGAAGATAGGACCGTCCACTCACTAACCCTAAACAGATGCACCGCAGTGATCTATGCTAAAGTGAGCCTGAAGAAGAAATACCAAAGGTAGTCCTGGAGGAAAAAATTCAGGTGACTCAAGCAAATGAGCCAAGTCACAGGCTACAAGTAGGGGAAAACTCTCTCTCTCTCTCTCTCTCTCTCTCTCTCTCTCTCGGGTGGATCCAGTGGCAATCCAGCTAGGGTAGTGGAAGAAATTCCATCCTGATCCCAGTTCCTGAAAATGAGCAAAACCAGTCCATCATCAAATATTCCTAAGGATATCTGGGAGGGTGTGGGTGGGATGAACTCAGCAATTTAAGGGAATACACCAGAAGTCAAGTCATGTGGGAGCTACTTTCCCTTGTCACTATCCCAGGGGGCTATGATATGTACATGAATGCCACAGTGACATGGGTTGGTCATGTGAGTCTTTCCACTCAATCACTATTCCTTCAAGAGAAGGAGTAGTGCGAAGTTGGCTCCCACATAGGTGGAGGTATTCTGTCTTTAGTTATGATGGCAGACACCTGGTAGCTAAGAGGGCCAATTTTATACCATACAACCTATGTGACCTCCTCTGGAATCTTTTGGGGAGTCTTTAGAGTAGCTTCTTAGCGGTGACCTAGTAAACTGAATGAGATGGGCACCTAGTTACTCCAGCTTTACCACTAAATCCACCATAAACCACACAAGCAATCAGTAGCTGCCACCAGCTCCTTCATCAAAAAGATATAGGCTCCAATCTTATACACGCTTACCTGGGAGTCCCACTGAAGTCCATGGGACTCACTCCCCAATAGTTTGCACAAGACTTCATTGTTAGTGTATTAATCTACTGTATTAAGAGATCTAATGGGGATACCATGAAATGCACTGGTAACATTTCACTTAGATGCTTGCAATGTGTTTTAAGTGGGTCTGCCTCTGAGGACTGTTCAGTAACTACAGCTAGTGCAGGATACTACACCAGCATGGTTATTAACTGGGAGTGCATGTATAGAACACCTCTTGCCACTTCTTAAAAAGTTACACTGGCTTCTTGCCCATTTTTATTTCAAGATATAAAGGACGATTCAAAAATTATGGTTACAATATATACAGTCCTAAATGACATGGGACCAAGTTCCTTTAAGGACGCATGAATCTGCCTGAGTATTAAGATCTACCTCTGAGACCCTGAGGTGAGTTGGGCAATGACAGGGCTTTTTCTCCCGTGGCATCCTGACTTTAGAATTCTCTTCTCTGTGAGGCACACTTGGATTGATCTTTGTTGTCTTTCTGGCACCAGGTGAAAACCTTCTTAACTGTCCAGGCCTTTTAAGTGTCAGATGACATTTTAGATGCTGGAATTTTATCTTTTTTATCGCTCAGCTGTGTTTTGCTTCATTGTGATTTCTATGACTCATTGTTTTTAAATTGTTGTGACTTTATTATTTGATTGTAAGCTTGTCTGAGAGCATTGCCAAAAAGTGGCCAAAAATGTTCTAAATAAAATAAAATATTGTTGCCAACTTCCAAACTCTAACCTCCCAATCCCCCTAAAGGGTCACTGTATTTTTTTTCTCAGTAATTTGGATAAAAGGACAAAGACATGAATGGAAGGAGATAAATGTATTTATTTATTGTATTACATTTCTATACTGCCCAATATCCAAAGCCGGGCAGTTCACAACAATTAAACCATATGGTTCACATAATTAAACCATTTTATCATGTTGTATAAAATACAACATGATAAAATACAATATAAAAGTTTAAAAGTTTAAAACTGTAGTATAACACAAAAGTAAGAACCAAAATAAAACCTAGCAGCAATGCAAAGATTTAAAATACAGTTGTTGTTTTTATTGTTGTTATTTATTCGGTCAGTCGCTTCCGACTCTTCGTGACTTCATGGACCAGCCCACGCTAGAGCTTCCTGTCAGCCGTCGCCACCCCCAGCTCCCCCAAGGTCAAGTCTGTCACCTCCAGAATATCATCCATCCACCTTGCCCTTGGTTGGCCCCTCCTTTTGGAAAGACAATT
The DNA here is from genome assembly GCF_057233095.1 of Heloderma suspectum. Taxonomy (NCBI): domain Eukaryota; kingdom Metazoa; phylum Chordata; class Lepidosauria; order Squamata; family Helodermatidae; genus Heloderma; species Heloderma suspectum. The sequence continues at coordinate 302,168,726 of NC_139458.1, forward strand.
CCTTTTGCCTTCCACTTTCCCTAGCATCAGCATCTTCTCCAGAGTGTCCTGTCTTCTCATTATGTGGCCAAAGTACTTCAGTTTTGCCTTTCATATCATTCCCTCAAGTGAGCAGTCTGGCTTTATTTCCTGGAGTATGGACTGGTTTGATCTTCTTGCAGTCCAAGGCACTCTCAGAATTTTCCTCCAGCATCACAGTTCAAAAGCATCTATCTTCCTTTGCTCAGCCTTCCTTATGGTCCAGCTCTCGCAGCCATAGGTTACTACGGGGAATACCATTGCTTTAACTATGCGGACCTTTGTTGTCAGTGTGATGTCTCTGCTCTTAACTATTTTATCAAGATTTGTCATGGCTCTCCTCCCAAGAAGTAAACGTCTTCTGATTTCCTGGCTGCAGTAAGCGTCTGCAGTAATCTTTGTGCCTAGAAAGACAAAGTCTGTCACTGCCTCCACGTTTTCGCCCTCTATTTGCCAGTTCTCAATCAAGCTGGTTGCCATAATCTTGGTTTTTTTGGGGATTAACTGAAACCCAGCTTTTGCACTTTCTTCTTTCACCTTCGTCATGAGGTTCCTCAGCTCCTCCTCGCTTTCAGCCATCAAAGTGGTATCATCTGCATATCTGAGACTGTTAATGTTTCTTCCAGCGATTTTAACTCCAGCCTTGGCTTCATCAAGCCCAGCACGTCGCATGATGTGTTCTGCATACAGGTTGAATAGGTAGGGTGAGAGTATACAACCCTGCCGTACTCCTTTCCCAATCTTAAATCAGTCCGTTGTTCCATGGTCTGTTCTTACCGTTGCTACTTGGTCGTTATACAGATTCCTCAGGAGGCAGACAAGATGACTTGGTATCCCCATACCACCAAGAACTTGCCACAATTTGTTATGATCCACACAGTCAAAGGCTTTAGAATAGTCAATAAAACAGAAATAGATGTTTTTCTGAAACTCCCTGGCTTTCTCCATTATCCAGCGGATATTGGCAATTTGGTCTCTAGTTCCTCTGCCTTTTCTAAACCCAGCTTGTACATCTGGCAATTCTCGTTCCATGAATTGCTGGAGTCTACCTTGCAAGATCTTGAGCATTACCTTACTGGCATGTGAAATAAGTGCCACTGTTCGATAGTTTGAACATTCTTTGGTGCTTCCCTTTTTTGGTATGGGGATATAGGTTGATTTTTTCCAATCCGTTGGCCATTCTTGTGTTTTCCAAATTTGCTGGCATATGGCATGCGTCACCTTGACAGCATCATCTTGCAAGATTTTAAACAGTTCAGCTGGGATACCGTCACCTCCTGCTGCCCTGTTATTAGCAATGCTTCTTAAGGCCCATTCAACCTCACTCTTCAGGATGTCTGGCTCTAACTCACTGACCACACCGTCAAATCTATCCCTGATATTATTATCCTTCCTATACAGATCTTCCATATATTCTTGCCACCTTTTCTTGCTCTCTTCTGCTTCTTTTAGGTCCTTGCCATCTTTGTTTTTGATCATACCCATTTTTGCCTGGAATTTGCCTCCGATGTTTCTAATTTTCCGGAAGAGGTCTCTTGTCCTTCCTATTCTATTATCTTCTTCCGCTTCCGCGCATTGCTTGTTTAAAAATAATTCCTTCTCTCTTCTGGCTAACCTCTGGAATTTTGCATTTAATTGGGCATATCTCCCCCTATCACTGTTGCCTTTTGCTTTCCTTCTTTCTTGGGCTGCTTCCAGTGTCTCAGCAGACAGCCATCTTGCCTTCTTGGTTTTCTTTTTCTTTGGGACGTTTTTTGTTGCTGCCTCCTGAAAAATGTTGCGAACTTCTGTCCATAGTTCTTCCGGGACCCTATCTACTAAATCTAGTCCCTTAAATCTATTCTTCACCTCCACTGCATATTCATGAGGAATATTAGTGAGCTCATATGTAACTGATCTGTGGGTCTTCCCTGTTCTCTTTAGTCTGATTCTAAATTGTGCAATAAGACGCTCGTGATCTGAACTACAATCAGCTCCAGGTCTTGTTTTTACCAACTGCATAGATGTCCGCCACCTTTGGCTACAAAGGATGTAGTCAATCTGATTTTGGTGTCAACCGTTTGGTGAAGTCCATGTATAAAGTCATCTCTTAGGTTGTTGGAAGAGAGTGTTTGTTATGCACAGTGAATTGTCTTGGCAAAATTCTATCAGCCTATGTCCTGCGGCTGCTTCATTTTGTTCTCCCAGACCATACTTGCCTGTAATTCCAGGTGTCTTTTGACTACCCACCTTAGCATTCCAGTCTCCTGTAATGAAAATAACATCTCTTTTTGGCGTATTATCCAGTAGGTGGATAATAAGTAGGTAGAGATGATCTACTTCTGCTTCTTCAGCATCTGTGGTTGGGGCGTATATTTGGATCACTATGATGTTAAATGGCTTACCCTGAATTCAAATTGAGATCATTCTGTCATTTTTTTAGGGGTGGATGAAAGTCACTTACCTGTCCTCGAAGGACGTTCGCGGTGGGGGGGAGGCGCTTTGCTGCTCCCCCGCGAAGTTCAGGCCGGGGGGGGAGGCTTCCCGCCTCGGCCCGGCCGAAATTCAGGCCGGGGGGGAGGCTTCCTGCCTCGGCCCGGCCGAAATTCAGGCCGGGGAGGAGGCTTCCCGCCTCGCCCGGCCGCGAACGCGAAAATTAAAACAAAAAACAAAAAAACGCCCCCTGATAGGCTACGTGACGATTCACGTAGCCTATCACGGCTAGATCTGCAAAGTCAGCCGTGATAGGCTACGTCAGTCGTCACGTAGCCTATCACGGGTGACTTTAAAAAAAAAAAAAGCGCGTACGCTAATGGCGGCCCCCATAGGGAGCCGCCATTCACGTTCCTCATTTAGTCGCTGTAGTCTACGTAAATGTTTACGTAGACTACAGCGACCAAATAAGGAACGGGAATGGCGGCTCCCTATGGGGGCCGCCATTATCCGTACACACTTTTTTTTTTTTTTTTTAAAGTCACCCGTGATAGGCTACGTGACGACTGACGTAGCCTATCACGGCTGACTTTGCAAATCTAGCCGTGATAGGCTACGTGAATCGTCACGTAGCCTATCAGGGGGCGTTTTTTTTTTCTTTCATTGCAATGGCGGCGGTGTCAGCCGGTCAAAAGACCGGCTGCCGCTCCCGCCTCGCTCGAACACCCGCCGAACCGCCGGCCGGACCAGCCACCGGACAGAGAAGTCCTGTCCCGAGGGGAGTGCGGGGGGCGGGGGGGGGGTTTGGAGGATTTCTCCCCGAAACTTGTTCGGGGGGCCGAACACGTTGGCACTCGGCCCCCCGAGGTTTTGGGGAGAAATTCTCCGCCAACCCTACATTTTTTTGGATTGTATCCAAGCACTGCTTTAGCCACTTTATTATTAATTATGAAGGCTACTCCATTTCTTCTGTGGTCCTCTTGTCCACAGTAGTAGATCTGGTGGTCGTTTGATGTGAAGTGGCCCATTCCAGTCCATTTCAGTTCACTGACACCCAAAATGTCTATATTTAATATTGACATCTCCCTAATAACCACATCCAATTTGCCCTGGCTCATAGATCTTACATTCCAGGTTCCTATGGTGTGTTGATCTTTAGAACATCGGATTCATCATTCACCACCAGCTAGGGGTGGACGAAAGTCACTTACCTGTCCTCGAAGATTTCCCGCGGTGGGGGGGAGGCGCTTAGTTGCTCCCCCACGAAGTTCAGGGCGGGGGGGAGGCTTCCCGTCTCGCCCGGCCGAAATTCAGGCCAGGGGGGAGGCTTCCCGCCTCGCCCGGCCGAAATTCAGGCCGGGGAGGAGGTGCCTCGCCTCGCCCGGCCGCGAATTAAACAGTTAAAAAAGAAAAACGCCCCCGTGATAGGCTACGTGACGATTAACGTAGCCTATCACAGCTAGATCTGCAAAGTCAGCCATGATAGGCTACGTAAATCGCCACGTAGCCTATCACGGGTGACTTAAAAAAAAAAAGCGCGTACGCAAATGGCGGCCCCCATAGGGAGCCGCCATTCACGTTCCTTATTTGGTCGCTGTAGTCTACGTAAATGTTTACGTAGACTACGGCGAAAATAAGGGCAACGCAAATAGCGTTGCCCTTATTTTCGCCGTAGTCTACGTAAACATTTACGTAGACTACAGCAACCAAATAAGGAACGGGAATGGCGGCTCCCTATGGGGGCCGCCATTATCCGTACGCGCTTTTTTTTTTTTTTAAAGTCATCCGTGATAGGCTACGTGGCGATTTACGTAGCCTATCATGGCTGACTTTGCAGATCTAGCCGTGATAGGCTACGTTAATCGTCACGTAGCCTATCACGGGGGCGTTTTTTTTTTCTTTTGTTGCAATGGCGGCGGCGGCAGCCGGTCAAAAGATCGGCTGCCGCCCCCACCCCTGATGAAGACCCGACGAACCGCCGGCCGGACCCTCCGCCGGGAGGGACATTCGGCAAAGGTAAGTCCCGTCCCAGGAGGGGTGTGGGGGGCGGGGGGGCGGAGAATTTCTCCCCGAAACTTGTTCGGGGGGCCGAACACGTTGGTGCTCGGCCCCCCGAAGTTTCGGGGAGAAATTCTCCGCCATCCCTACCACCAGCATCAGCGGCTGCTAGCCGTCCTTTTGGCTTTGAGCTAGCTGCGTCATCACATCTGCGGCTAGTTGAACTTATCCTCTGTTCCTCCCCAGTAGCAAAACAACAGGATCTGAAAGACTAAAACACCTGGGAAAATGACAAGGTGGCCCCCAAAAGAGCAGAACAGATCAGAACACAGTGATTCACTTAACCAAGGAGGTATATTTATTTACATAAACAAAGAATATAGGATTGTATTCAATGAAATAAAAAGAACAAAATGATTCTAGTAATCATGCATTTGCTTTGGTTAGTATAATAGGGAGGTGGGTTATATCTCATCTGGCTACAGAAGATCCATAGCAAAAGGCAGTAGTTATTAGGGCTGTGCAGGGACCCCCCGATCTGACTTGGAAGCCGCTTTGTGGCTTCGGAGGTGGACCCGATTCAGCTCCAGCTGATTCGGGGGCCCCCAACCCAACTTGGCCCAGAACCCAAAGTGGGATTCAGATGCCTGAATCCAGCTCCCTCACCCCGATGCCCCTATGCAACCCCCCAGCTCCTTCCTTACGTGGGCCTCTGTTGCCACTGCCTCCGCCACCTCCTCCTCCATTTCCGCTGCTGCCTCTGCTGCCTCCTCCTCTGTCATCCCCACTGCCTCCTCCTCCGCTGCTGCCACCTCTGCCGCCATCGTCATCGCCACCAGCTCCTGAGGCCTGGACGCGCAGTGTTTCTTACTACAGGGAGTCGCCATTTTAAATATGGCAACTCCCTGCAGTAAGAGCTGCATGTGTCCAGGCCTCAGGAGCTGCTTCAGGAGCTGGTGGCAGTGATAGTGGCGGCAGCAGTGGAGACGGTGGATGTGGAGGCAGTGGCGACAGAGGTGGCAGTGGTAGAGGTGGCAGCGGCAGTGATGACGATGGTGATGGACGGCTCAGGTAAGGAAGTGGAGGCGTCCCCTCCACTTCGCCTCAGAAGGGCCTGAAGTAGCCCAAAGCAGCCCACTTTGACTTGGGCTTCAGGCCTTGGGTCAAAGCGGTGCATAGCCCTAGTAGTTATGAGTCAGAATTGTGAAGCCTCTCTCTTTCTCTCCCCCCTGTATGGAACAGAGGGCCCACAGCTCCCATTAACTCCAGACTGAAGACTCCTAAGAAAAGATTGAAGAGCCCTGCTCAGCCAGACCAAAGGTCTATCTAGCCCAGCATCTGATTTCCTACAGTGGCCACCAGATATCTCTTGGAAGCAGGACATGCAGTCAATAGGCCTTTCCCTTTGCAGCTCCCCAGCAACTGGGATTCAGTTCAATGCTGCCTCTGGAGTCTGGAGATTCTATATAACCATCATGAGGACTAGTCAGTGATGGATTTATACACCATGATTTTGGCTAATCCAGCCTTCCCCAACCTGGTGCCCCCCAGATGTTTTGGCTTTCACTCCCATCAGCCCCAGCCAGCATGGCCCTGGTCAGGAACACTGGGAGTTGTAGCCCAAAACATCTGGAGGGCAACAGGTTGGGGAAGGCAGGTGTAATCACTTTTCAGAGCATCTAAATTAATGGCCATCCCAACATCTTGCAGCAGAAAATTCCACAGATTATTTTTTATTTGCATGAAGAAATACTTCCTTTTTGCCTAAGGAAATACTTCCTTTTTGCTCACTTGACCTGTATATTTATAGGAAATGTGGCTATGAAGTTGATGAGCAGCAGGTGTTCTCTTGTTCAGGGATGGTTCCATGGCATCCTCTCCAACTGCCTCATCCCTCTCCAAAGCCTTGATGAAAGTGGATACCTGGGAATATCCCAGGTATCTGCTTATACTTAGGGATGTACAGAATGTGTAAAATCTGTTCCATCTGTTTCATGGATTGTAAGGTGCCTTTCATTCCATTGCCTGCTCATTGAGGGAACTGGATTATTTTTCAATTTCATGAATTTGCAGAATCAGCATTTTCACAAATTTGCACTTGTGAATAGTTGCACTTTCATATTTGCACTTCTGAAAATGCACAAATCCCCCCCAAATGCACATGTTCATGCTTTAGTCTATGGGGTAAATGTGCATTTTTGGCCAGCATGTTTTATTTTATGTATTTTTCTATGACTAAATTTGATAAAATTCTGGAAAGTAAAACAACAACAACAATGGTCCGCAAGTCTGCAGAATCCATGCGACTTGGAAAAAGCTGGTCCACTGTGGGGTCTGCAGGTTGGATTCATAGACATCTGAAGTAATTTGGTCCTGTTGCAGATTTCTCTGACATCCCTGCTTACAATCATGGCTATATCTTTGTCATGAGGAAATCCCATTTTGCCCCATCCCTGATGATTCAGTTCTGTGCAGTAGGAAGCATGGAACATTGGTCCCATTTTACCGAGAGCAGCAGTGAGCCCATGTAGGACTGAGACCTCCATCCTTTTGAAAATACTGAAACTGAAACTACTGTATGCTAACTTGAAGTCCTTTGTCTGAATGGACTAGAGACTGAGAGTGAGGCAGCTGGGACCACAACCTGAGACTCCCTTTTTCTTCTCACAGGCAGGCTTTAAATATTTCACTGTTACCTTGTTGTAGCATAGGATTAGCTTTGAAATACCAAACGATGAAAATCATCTTCCCTGTTAAAATGCATTTTAACTTTTGGGGGTGATTAGCACTATCTTTATCTAATCAAGGGTAGACAAAGCACTGATTACAGCACTCAAAGATGCATGATGTTTGTAGCAGACAAGAGAAGGAAAATGTGTTTCTTGTGTCTTTGTTTCTTTCATTGAAAATGGCTTAAAAATCCTGGGAAAGAAAAGTTCGTGATCATGTAAAAGCATGCATGGAAGGGTGTGATTTCCCCCCTCCACTACTTGAATATCCTTCCCCCCTGCATTTTCCCCATTTTGGTGTTCTACATAGCAAATGCTGTCAGTTTTAAAAGTACTCCTTTGTTAGTTGTCTCCACCTAAGAGATTATTTATCATTTATCATGTAACATTTAAAATGGGACAGGAAGGATTCCAGGTTTCTCCCCCATGCCTTAAATGTATTTTCCTTTCTCTTAGATGAGAGCAACTAAGAAGTAAACAAGCTTTTAACTGTTGTTCTTAATGCACTGGTAACTTTTCTTGGAAAGAATCTCTCTCCGTCCTTTAAAAACAATAGAAATTTCTCTTAGGTGAGGGCAACTGGATCCTCCGGCCACATCAATTTTCTCAATTCTCATACTATTCCTCTGGCTCCCACAAATGTATGGGCTCCTTCACTCTGTGGAATAGCCCCATTAGAACGTGGAAGGCTTTTGATCCAGGACAGCATTTCTGCTTGCAAAATGAGGGAGAAAGTCGCAAATTGCGTTGATTCCTCCCTCACCATGCAGCCTCTGATGGCCCTTGGACATCTGCTCTAGAGGACTGGAGGACCCTCTGGAACAGCATGGGAGGTAGTACTGAGGGCTGCAGGGGTGGTAGTGGTGGAATTGACAAAAATGGCCTTCTCCTTCCATGTATTCTATGTGGCCGCACCCTGCAGTACAGAGCCTGTACTGAACAGGGGATTAGACTAGATGGTCTCCGAGATCCCGTCCATCTCTAGTGTTCTATTCTTTGTCAGCTGGAGTGAGTGGAACTCTGCTCAGCGAGTGCTTCCGCTGGCAGGAGAAAACTTTGGATCCAGATCTCTGTTTATTTCATTAACCAAACAACACGGCCTTTTGCTTTCTATCTCAGGCAGTTCCTAATGATGATGATGATAATTCATTTAAATAGTGCTTTCTGATGCTCAAGATGCTTCCTATATAGTTTTTTTTAATCCTTATTGCAACCCTGTAAGGTGTCTCACTACTATTATTTTGTTTTCACAGATGTGGAAGGAAACTGAAAGGGGTTTGCCCAAGGTGAGTTTATGGAAGAGGTAAATTCCATAGTTCAGTTTCTTCTTAGGTATTGCATGGCTGCACTATCTCTTCAAGTAAGTTCTGGGCACTTTGGCTACAGTCCCATGCAGACTGTCTTGTGTGAGCTCCAAAGTAAGATCACAGCCATTATTTTCATGTAAAAGGTTTAGCTCATTTAATGGATATTTCAGGGATGGTGGCATGTAGGTGGTATGAAGTCACAACTTATTCTGCATTTATCAACTAATCAAGTACAAGGGGTGAGTGTTCTTGTGCACATAGAGTCTCTTCCAGACTGTGCCTGTTGAAGAATTGTCCATCAAGGGCTTACTATCCAGCCTTGGGTCTGAGCATTTCTCACCGTCATCCTTATCTGTACCATGGGACTCAAGAAACCTCTTCAGTAGATTCCATGTCTTCCTTTGGCAAGTCACGTCTTCTCCATCTTCATAAATGTTTCCTGTCTCCAAGATAGGAGAGACATCTGATTGATTCAACAATAGCAACAAGAAGTACAATATATCTGTTTGTGATCTGACCTGTAGTCTGCGGCTTAACTCATATGTGGCTTTGGTAATCTGCTGGAATTATCTGTTCTGCCGGCAGTTTATAATTTACTGCATTCTGCAAAAAGTGCACTTGTAGTCTGAGTTATGCAAGTCCTGCTCCTTGGGCCATTGAACCCCAACCACTTACACTTCTTAGACAAGCTCCTATAGCTATCTGTGCAAGACCTTGGTCTAGGGCAAGTTAGTGTGGGGGTGAAACAAGTAGTATGAACCAGCAATATTACCCGTTAGAAATGGGGGTTATTTGGCCCATTCAGTCACAGACAATATGCAGTATCTATTAGCATGTTCAATTCCTGATAATCCATAATATTTCCTTCAATGAAAGGATGTGTGCTCTTGTTTTGAAAATAATGGCGGGAATAAATGGGGCTTTTGTTCTTCTTTTATGTGTCCCCCCCACTTCCCTATATGCTGCTAGTACAATTTGCTTTGTGCCTTCAGAGAGTTTGCATACACACCTTGTTAAAACTTGACAAAGTTAGTTCCAAGTCAGCCCTTTTCTGAACAATTTGTGTTAAATCTCTTATGATGATAGGAAATGAAAATATTTCCGGACCAGGAGGGTGATTAGTTTATTGTACCAACAAAACATTCTATTTCAAACTAAGATCAACTGCATTGTTAATTAATCTGAATGTGTTTTCCCCCTGCCCCCCCCTGCTGTCCAATAGTCTGCAATGCTGTTTCTCTATTGTTTAAGGAAGTTGGCTACAGGATCATATTGGATTACTCTCTCATATTCACTTTAAATTAATATTTGGAGGAAAACTGATAACAATGGAACAAAAAGCTGCCATTATATGAGCTACTGAGCTGTTTAGCTCCTTATCTATCATAGCTGTGTTGGGGTTAAATAAAAGTATATACTGAAAGAGACAGAGAACCTTTTTTTGTTGCAAAATAGCAGGTAGAGGGTAAAAAGAAGGAACCTGGGAACTACAGACCAGTCAGTCAGACATCAATCCCTGGGAAAATTCTGGAGCAGATTATAAAGCAATCCATCTGTAAGCACCTTGAAAACAATGCAGTGATTATCAAAGCCAACATGGATTTGTCAAGAACAAGTCCTGCCTGATTAATCTGATCTCATTTTTTGATCAAGTAACCTTTCTTGTGGACTGTAGGAATGCTGTAGACATAATATAACTAGACTTCAGCAAAGCTTTCGACAAAGTGCCCCATGGTATCCTGATGAGCAAACTAGCTCAAAGTGGACTAGATGAAACAACAATCTGGTGGATCCATAGTTGGCTACAGAATCAGACTCAAAGGACTCAAAGAGTGCTTATCAAAGGGATCTTCTCAAACTGGGGAGAGGTAACGAGTGGGTTACCGCAGGGCTCGGTCCTGGGCCCAGTGCTCTTCAACATTTTTATTAATGACTTGGAGGAGGAGGTGCAGGGAATGCTGATCAGATTTGCAGATGACACAAAATTGGGTGGGATAGCTAATACCCTGGAAGACAGAAACAAAATTCAAAGGGATCTTGATAGACTGGAGCGCTGCGCAGAAAACAACAGAATGACATTTAATAGGGATAAATGCCAAGTTCTGCACCTAGGAAAAAGAAACCAAATGCACAGTTACAAGATGGGGGATATGTGGCTCAACAACACGACAAGTGAGAAGGATCTTGGAATTGTTGTCGATCACAAGCTTAATAAGAGCCAACAATGTGATGTGGCTGCAAAAAGGCAAATGCTCTTTTGGGCTGCATTAACAGAAGCATAGCTTCCACATCCCAGGAAGTACTAGTTCCCCTCTACTCAGCACTGGTTAGGACTCATCTGGAGTACTGTGTCCAGTTCTGGGCACCACATTTTAAGAAGGATGCAGACAAACTGGAGAGGGTTCAGAGGAGGGCAACAAAGATGATCAGGGGACTGGAAACAAAGCCCTATGAAGAGAGACTGAAAGAACTGGGCATGTTTAGCCTTGAGAAGAGAAGAATGAGGGGAGATACGATAGAGCTCTTCAAGTACTTGAAAGGTTGTCACAGAGAGGGAGGCCAGCATCTCTTCTCCATCATCCCAGAATGCAGAACATGGAATAATGGGTTCAAGTTACAGGAAGCCAGATTCTGGCTGAACATCAGGAGAAACATCCTGACTGTTAGAGCAATATGACAATGGAACCAATTGCCTAGGGAGGTGGTGGGCTCTCCCACACTGGAGGCGTTCAAGACGAGGCTGGACAGCCATCTGTCAGGGATGCTCTGACTTAGATTCCTGCATTGAGCAGGGGGTTGGACTCGATGGCCTTGTAGGCCCCTTCCAACCCTACTATTCTATGATTCTATGAGAGGGGGAAGTGAATTTGCCCTTTGATTAAATGTGGACAATTCCAGTGCAGACAAAAGCCTGGATGTTTGAGAAGGAATATATTTTTAAAAGAACCTAAATACTAAAATCAGAGAAATCACAGGAAAGCTTGTGAAAAGTAGACCAGTTGTCTCTAAGGTAAACTAGCCCAGGGGAAGTTAACTTGGCAGGAAAATAAAAGGATTCATATTTTAAAGGCCACGTGTGTGTGTGTGTGTGTGTGTGTGTGTATGTCAGCCTCTATTTTCTCACAGCTATGTTAGAGCAACCCCATTTTACAGCATAAGCAAAGGGTTATTGCATATGAGACCAGTTAACACTGTGACCCAGGGTCTCATGATCGCAGAATACATAAGTTTGGCAAATGAAGCTCTGAATTAGCATGGGACATCACATTACAGAATTGCATTGCTACATGCAGAATTATATAACTGGACTGTGGCCTACTGACATGTTATAGAGGAGCTCCTGATGTGCTGGCTCTCTCCGCTTTGCATTGTGAACAGTGATCTTAATCGGCATGACCCTGGCACCTTGACTCACAGATCCATTCCATTTTGGGCGGCATAGGCTGGGAGCTGCCAGGAATTCTGCTAAGGCTCTGAAACCACTGCATAGGCAAATGAGACATAGAATGTGCTTGTCCTCCTTGGTTAAAGTAAAGATGGGTGTTCTCTGCGAAGGGGGAAAACATGAAAGTATGTTCTTGATTGCCATGCCTCTACCCAGCTAATGAACCCATGAGGGTACCACTTCATTGGAGAATCAAAAGGCCAGTCAGGAAAAATGGTCCAATCCTGAAGTGTCCCCACCTTGTGGAAAGGTCAGCCAGGTCAAACACAACCTGAACATCCATAATGACACTTTTTGTTTAGAATATGATGCTATAAGGGGACGGCAGAGGATGAGATGGCTAGATAGCATCACCGATGCAATGAATATGGACTTGAGCACGCTCCGGGAGAGAGCGCAGGACAGGAAGGCCTGACGTGCTATGGTCCATGGGGTCACGAAGAGTCGGACATGACTGAACGACTGAACAACAACAATAGCAAGTAGGGATGTGCATCACATTTGGCTGAAGCCCAAAGCCCAAGCTGAATTGGCCCCCTTCAGACCAATCTGGTGCTTCCTGAGGCAAAGTTGGCTTCCCTCAGAAGTGGCTAAAATGGAAACTGGACTCTGCATGAGGCTTTGTTTGCAATTTGGCTTCAGAAAGGTGCGCATTGACCGTGTGTCTCCAAATACAGTGTCTTTTGCTTCCTTTCTCTAAACACTGATGAAGGTGGGGTGGGGAAGGCTGTGTGTGAGTGAGTGGGGTTGAGAGACTGACAAGTCCACCTTCTAATCATAGGACATGTTTTACAAGGGGCTCTCCAATCACCATGGTTTTTGTGGGAGGGCAAGGATTAGGGATGGCAGAGAATTCCACCACGGATTCCAGTGAGGCCGGATTCTTTTAGAAGCCTCCTGTCCCCCCGCCCCCCTGCGGAATCCCCCCGGGATGGTACTTACCTGAGACGGATGTGGCGGCTCTGGCGGTCCTCCCCCCCGCAGCCGGGCTGCTGCCACCACCATTGCTGTCCTGGCTTGCAGCCATGATAGAGTACGTAAGAATTTATATAGCCTAGCACGGCTGGGTAAAAAAAAAAAAAAAAACACCCAGCATACACAAATGGCGGCGGCTACGGCTGCTGCCATTTGCGTTCCCTATTTTTCGCCGATTTATCTTAAGTAAATATTTATGTAAGATAAAACGGCAAAAAAGGAGGTGGAACGCAAATAGCGTAGTGGGCATTATTTGCGTTCCCCTTTTTTTCGCCGTTTTATCTTACGTAAATATTTACGTAAGATAAATTGGCGAAAAATAGGGGATGCAAATGGTGGCCGCTGTAGCCGCGGCCATTTGCGTACCCTGTTTTTTTTTTTACTCAGCTGTGATAGGCTACGTAAATTCTTACATACCCTATCACGGCTGCAAGCCAGGATGGCAATGGCGGTGGCAGCAGCCCAGCCACGGCCGGCCAGGAGACTAGCCGCTGGAGCTGCCGCTGCCGGAGCCGCCGCCGGAGCCACCGCCGGAGCCGCCGCCGGAGCCGCCGCCGCCGGAACCGCCGACTGTCGAGGATTCCGGGGGGGAGGACCAGATCGCCTCCCCTCTCATAGAGGATTCCGGCGGGAGGGATGGAGCGTGAAATATTCTGCAAAAAGGTGAGTTTCGTACATCCTTAGCAAGGATGGGACTGTGAGATGCCTATTCTTCCAAGGCCACCAGGTTTCTCTATGGAAAAAAAGCCTTACACTGGTTTTCAATCTTCATAACTCACTAGCCCCTGCACCTATCATTCTGAAACTGTGCATGTTTCTTGCCTGGGGGCACCTCTACATGTGCCATTTTCATACAAATTGCTAAAAAAACAAAAAAACATGGGGAGAGGGAATGGAAAGCAAATCACTCACCTCACCCCACCAAAATTTGAGGACCCCCCTTCCACATGAACTGCTGCACCTAACCTTCAGAAAGTTGGCAGTTTTCTTACTAAAGGCCACTTCTATGCTGTCTGTCATTTTGAGAAGAATGGTCTACAAGCAACATAGGAAGATAAGCACTTTCTGCTTTGGATACCCACAAATTCTACAAAAATCCTTCACCTATTCATCTGCATTTTGTCAGGCTTGATCCCTTTAGATGGGACAACTATCCCTGCAAATTTCATCCAATTCTGCAACTCTAAGGACGGATTTACCTCCCTAAAGGAATCCCTCTCCCTGTATTATTCCGCCAGTTAATTGAGATCCAGCTGGGAAGCCCTTTTCGCTATATCATAATCGAATGAAGTCTGAACTTCTGGAACCTGCAATAGGGCCTTCTCAGTGGTGGCACCCAGGCTGTGGAATGCTCTCTCCCTGTAGGCTAGATTGGTGCCACATCTGGTCAGCTTTCTAAAGGAAAACAATCCTTTTTCAATCGGCCTCTTGATTAGGCAGTTGGGCCTATGTATGAGAGCAAGATAACAGATGGATGATATATGTGGAATTTTTTATACCAACCCCTTGTTGTGCATTTTATTGGTTTTCCTGGTTTTAATGATGTATTATGTATTGTGACCTGTCCAGGGATTATTCTGTGATGAAGAGTGGGATATAAATTTTACAAATAAATAAGAAACTTCCCTTTCCCCCCTTAAGCTGCTCTGGTGTGAGAGCTGGTATGCAGGTGTACACCTGTACTACCCAGGTCCCATTTTTAAGGGCAGATCATTTTGTACTTCAAAGTTCAGCCTTCCCCAGCCTGGTTCCCTCCAGAGTCCAGATGTGATGGACTATGACTCTGATCATCTCCAGCCAGCATGGTCAAAATGGAGGGCACCAGGTTGCAGGAGGCTGTCTCAGTTGATCTGTTCAGGAAACAGTTTGTCATGTCCCAACTTGTCAGGCACCCTTTCAAGCCAGAATGGGCTGGTTCACATGTCATGCCAAGCCACAATGGGTTAATTAACCCCTGGGCTTAGTGGCACACATGACATGAACACAGCTTGTCATGTCATATGAACCCAGTAAGGGTGGTTGGTTGGCATGGTTAACAAACCACCTACAACCCACGGGCTGTTTTAGGGTTGTGAGTGGTTTGTTAACCATGCCAACAACCCACCCTCACTGGGTTCACATGACACGACGAGCTTGAATATGAAAAAGTTGCCCGGCACACATCAGCACATGCCACAACCCATCCGGATGCACTGCAGTGATAGGGTTAGCAACTGGGTCAGTAACTCAAACTGGGTCAGCAACTCAAACTGGGTCAGTAACTCAAACACAAATTAAGCGAAAGATGTTTGTTTCTTCAAAGGATTCTAATATGTGACTTTTACTGTGGATGGCTCTCATCATTGTGACTTCAGCAATTATTTTAATTCACCAAGAGAACTTGAGGCCGATGTCTCGAAGTGAAGCAAACGTGAACATTCTCCAGTACGCGTGAGTATTCTGTTAAGTCACATTTCCCTTCTGCCGCTGCTGTCTGAAACACAACACACATACTACATATTTTGGATTGTTTAAATGAAAGAGGATGGTGGTCTTACTCTTCTGTGTAATCCATCAACTATTTATCTTTCCAATAAAACTGTGGATTCATGTGGGATGAAACTGAGATTAATGGCTCACATGCCCCAGCAAATTCCTCCTTTTATGTATTTAATGTTATGTTATACTGACCACATGTATGCCAGTGGAAAAGGGAATCTGTCTTGTGAACTTCACAATACAGACTGCTCTATTTGTGACAACGGCCTTAATTTTCAGCTCATGGCAGTTCCCCGCTCACCGTTAATGGTTTTGCATGCACTTGTCCACACCAGGAGAAGAAGCTGCCATTTTGTTCATTACTGTAAAGATTTCCAATATGGATTGAGCAGTGATGTGCAACACTATAGCTTCTGCCCATGGCAAAGGAGTCAGGCGACCTGTTTTCTCTGAATTATTAACTGCAGTGAGGCTATTAATTGCCATGAGATAGCCCCAAATAACTACACTACCAAATTGGAGAAGTGTGTCCCCAGGATATCTTGCCTCAGGACACACCTCCTGAATAGCTTATTGCTTCTGTAGTGCTCCTAAAAATGTTGCTTCCGCAAATAATTGCTTGGATTGCTTATGAAGTCAGGTTGCCTCTTTGAGCAGGGCTCTGTCTATGATTGCCTCCTGCATGCACCCATGTTAGCAGAATATCAGCTGATAAACAGCTAACCTACCACCATTAGAATCAATGGGCTGTTTGCCTTTGTGCCGCGTTCTATCCAAATTACAGCACATACTTCAATTCCGCTCACATTTGTAGACACCTGTTCACTTCAGGTAGCTCTGAATCTCAGCAAGAGAGAGAGAGAGAGAGAGAGAGAGAGAGAGAGAGATCTATTGGGTTTTCTACCATGTGGTTGTGTTATTCTCATGTACCTCATACGATGTAAACTCTAGGTTCCTTTTAATCATTTTTTAAAAATATTCCCAACATTTGCATTATATTCCAGCGCCTCTGACCACAAAGACAGAGGGTTTTAAAAATATGGATATGAACCCACAGACATGACCATGAATACATACATGGCCTCCTACAACAGCCTTCCTCAACCTGGTGCCCACCAGATATGTTGGACTGCAACTTCCATGATTCCCAAAAAGCATGGCAATTGGCTAGGGATTATGGGAATTGCAGTCCAACACATTTGGAGGACACCAGGTTGGGGAAGGCAGTCCTAGAGAAATTGATGGGAAATATCACACCTAGCATTTTATACTATAGGAGAGAGCGCACTCCTGGCTGGAAAGCCAAGTTTCTTCTTTTTCCTAAGTTGCAGCCAAACCCCGCTGTTTCTAGACACATCGTAGAAGTGGCTGGTGCCTGCAACAAGTGGCAATGCTTCAAGTCCTTCAAGGCACAGGAGGGGGCCTGGGGGGTTGGATCCAACTTCTCTGGTTGACACTTGATCCTAAGTTTGTTTACTCAGAAGTAAGTCCCAATGTGTTCAGTGGAGTTTATATTGGAGGGCCATGAATCACTTTACCTGAGCTTGAAGGGTTAATATGAGTAAGATGGGAGGGAATGAGCGCCCTCTTCCTCCTTTTCCTTGTATCCTCCTGGTACTTTCCTGTCTTCTTCCTTCTTCCTCTCCTGCAAGTGATGCTGCCCTCAGCCAGCTTATACTGAGATGCAAGTTTGTTATATCTCCAGCAAAAGTCTGTTCCTAACCCACCACTCCAGTGTGGGTTGTGTTCGTCTACATCCATGTCTACTGATGGGGGGCTGATTCGGACTTCAGTTTACTCCCCTAGTGAGTGTAGTTATGCTTGTAGCCTTGTAGGGCAACCCTACTTGTCTATTCAGAAGGGAATCCCATTGAACTATCTGAATTGTCTATTCAGATAGTTCAATGGGATTTACTCCCAAATAAGTGTGTATAAGATTGCAGCCTTAAAGGAGTTGTGGGTCACCATGGCCTAAGTTCCATTGATTTTAATGGGACATTGCTTCACACCGGGTTGCAATGGCTCTTCATAATAATAATTAATAATAAATATACTATGATGATTATGTTTCTTGAATTAAAAAGAACTAACCTTTTTAGTCCACACTGGAGGCATTCAAGACGAGGCTGGACAGCCATCTGTCAGGGATGCTCTGACTTGGATTCCTGCATTGAGCAGGGGGTTGGACTCCATGGCCTTGTAGGCCCCTTCCAACCCTACTATTCTATGATTCTATGATTAACCAAATAATACTTTATAGCAAGTTGCTGGACATGACTTTGTGTGTGTGTGCGTGTTTTCTTTTCAAATGGACCTTTTAATAATTCTGAATTAGGGTGACCAGATACTCCAAACAAAGTGACTGAAAGCTCATTTGTATTGCATAATACAAGGTTGTATAGTTTTAGAAGGGGGCGTGGCTGTGAAGGTGTGTGGCTGTGACTATCATGAAGGGACCCTGCACTTCTGAATTTGCCACTACACTGCTGTCTGTAAGAGCACGATCCTGTACATGTCTACTTATAAGTAAGCCCCACTGAGTTCAGTGGGACTTGCTCCCAGGCAAGTGGGTATAAGACTGCAGTCTAAATCTATCTGCAGAGAATGTTACAGAACATCTGGAGATTCTCCTGAAGGCAACATCATCCCCCCGCTTCCCTTCAAGCCCAAATGGTAGAAAGGTTGCTTTCTGGGCCTTGGTATGATCTTCTTTCCCCCCAAATGCCTGGTGTGATTGGAAAAAAGTGTAAAGCATGCATAACTTTCAAATGATGCATATGAATGAAGTGCTAAAGCAGGCTTCTGCTTTACTCTGGCTAGTCATTCCCTAGCAGGTGCCAAAAAGAGCTAGGGAGGTCATATTTGAGTAAGATGGAAAAAAAAAGGCCCATCCAAGACAAGTATACCTCACTTTTTTATTTATTATTTCCCTATGCAAGTCCACCTCTTTAGTCAACATCCAATCGCCAAGTCTAACAAGGACAGTCTGCATTTTGACATATTTACAGAGAAGATTGGCAGCAGAATCAAGTTTGCTATCTCTCTATACTAGGACTGGAGCAGACAAAACATTCACTGAACACAGCGTCATAAAAGGGTGAAGGCAGCCGGCATTGTCTCCGAAGTAGGGAAGGTCAGCTTCTTAGACTTTTTCCTAAGAAGGTCTGCTTAGGTTTATAAGAAAAATTCCTTTTCCAGGCAAAAGGAAAACACATAATTCACACCTGAATTATGGCTTTTTAACAGTGGATGATTGAACTAAATTCTCATATAAATCCAGGATGTCTTTTCTGAAACCTATTCAGTAAAAGCAATGTTTAGGCCAGGGGTGGCCAAAATTCATAAATCTGAGATCCACAATCAAAACCTTTATGGTCCGGATGCAGTTAGGTGCTTTTAAGTCCCATTTCTTTTAGTGGGAAAGATTTAAATACATAGTTAACTCTCTCACTGAAATTAATCAAAAAGCAAAGGTAGCTGTATAGGCCACAAGAAAAATCCCAAAATCCATATTAGGGCAATACCTTTATTTGGCCAATTCAACGGTCACAAAATATGGCACAAGCTCCAAGTTCTCCAGATCTTTTCATTAGGGAAGATGTTGCAAAAAGCAACATGTGGGGAAGAGGAGAGATGAAAGAGAGAGAGAGAGGCTAACTTGATGTTGAAGTCAGAATCTGCATGGTCAGATTCTTAAGATGGAATTGGGGAGGAAGATGCAGGTATTCAAGTAAGGGTCCACCAGGTGCTGCAACAGTTTCAGGTTGCTTTGGCTGGATCATGGCATATATCAAGAGTGGGCCACTTGTGGCCTGCAGCTCCCATTGGCCCCTGCTAGCATAGCCAGTGGTGATGGATCATGGGAGTTGTAGGGCACAACATCTGGAGGGCCACAAGTTGCACATTTTGGCCTATATGTTTCCAGGCCCAAGAGCCACAGCTACCTTTCTCTACAGACTTTCTGCTGGCACCAGCCCCATCTCCACCTCTTTGTTCTTGCATCTCTTTTTTGTTTCCATTCTGGCATCTGATACTCTATCAAGGCTACATGTGGCCACAAATAGCCAACTCCAGCCCAGAAAATGCACAAGACTTTCAGGAAGTGTGCTGGCTAGACCTGGAATGGTTTGCTCCCAGGAATTTTACAAAAAATTTCTGTTGAGAATGTTGACAGATATTCTCTAGAACCTAGATCATGGTCAGTATCCAATTGGGCACTAGTGATGTTGGAGAATTCTGCCACGGACTCCAGTGAGGCCGGACTCTTTAGAATCCGCCCCCCCAGAGTCCGTGATGGAATGGAGCAACTCCCCCACCCCTGGAATCCCCTCAGGACGGAGCCTACCTGGTGGTGGTGGCGGCTCCAGCAGCAGCAGCTCCAGGTTGTCTTCCAGCCATTGCTGGGCTACGCCGGCTGCCATTTACGTCCCTGCCAAGCTGTGATAGGCTACGTACGTATCTACGTAGCCTATCACGGCAAAAGGCAGGGACGCAAATGGCGGCCGCTACGCCATTTGCATCCCTGCGGAGGCCGTGATAGGCTACGTAGATATTTACGTAGCCTATCACGGCAAAAGGCAGGGATGCAAATAGCAGCCGCTAAATATATACGTAGCCTATCATGGCTTCCGCAGGGGTGCAATGTCAGGCCCGGGGGCAAATTTAGCCCTCATGGGGTCCCAGTTCAGCCACTTGGTTTCCCAGAAGGCCATGCCCCCTTCCCCTGGCTCCACTCCCTTTTCCCCAACCACCAATTATTTAGAGGTTTCCCAGTCCCCACCCCTTTCTAAATGGTTGAAATGCTCCTCCTAAGGCTTAGTTACTGGCGATAAGAGGTTTAAGCTATAATATGCTGGTATGTTTGGTATTTTGGCCTCCACCCCCTTTTACATCTGGCACCACCCCCTTTTGCTTTCAGCCCTACCCACCACTGGAATGTGGCCCCCAAGAGCTTTTCTGAAATTGAATCCAGCCCTCAGGTTGAAAGAGGTTCCCCACCCTGCACTACAGGTAACTTACTCTATTCAAGTGTAATTGATGTTAGTGCTAGTCCTGAATAAGATAGTGCTCATTGGGCTACAACTCCCATCAGCCCCAGACAGAATGACTAATGGATGGGGATTATGGCAGTAGTAGTCTAAAACATCTGGAAGGCACAAGGCTGGGGTAGTTATTGTTGTTTATTCATTCAGTCGCTTCCGACTCTTCGTGACTTCATGGACCAGCCCATGCCAGAGCTTCCTGTTGGCCGTTGCCGCCCCCAGCTCCCCCAAGGCCGAGTCTGTCACCTCCAGAATATCATCCATCCATCTTGCCCTTGGTTGGCCCCTCTTCCTTTTGCCTTCGACTTTCCCTAGCATCAGCATCTTCTCCAGGGTATCCTATCTTCTCATGATGTGGCCAAAGAACTTCAGTTTTGCCTTTCATATCATTCCCTCAAGTGAGCAGTCTGGCTTTATTTTCCGGAGTATGGACTGGTTTGATCTTCTTGCAGTCCAAGGCACTCTCGGAATTTTCCTCCAACACCACAGTTCAAAAGCATCTATCTTCCTTCGCTCAGCCTTCCTTATGGTCCAGCTCTCGCAGCCATAGGTTACTATGGGGAATACTATAGCTTTAACTATGCGGACCTTTGTTGTCAGTGTCATGTCTCTGCTCTTAACTATTTTATCAAGATTTGTCATGGCTCTTCTCCCAAGAAGTAAATGTCTTCTGATTTCCTGGCTGCAGTCAGCATCTGCAGTAATCTTTGCGCCTAGAAATACAAAGTCTGTCACTGCCTCCAGGTTTTCTCTCCCTCTGTTTGCCAATTATCAATCAAGCTGGTTGCCATAATCTTGGTTTTTTTGGGGATTAACTGCAACCCAGTTCTTGCACTTTCTTCTTTCACCTTCGTCATGAGGTTCCTCAGCTCCTCCTCGCTTTCAGCCATCAAAGTGGTATCATCTGCATATCTGAGATTGTTAATGTTTCTTCCAGTGATTTTAACTCCAGCTAGGGATGTCAGAGAATTCCACCACGGATCTCGGTGAGGTAGAATGCCAGTGCATTCGGCCCCCCGAAATCTGTGGCGGAATGGCCTGCCACCCCCCTGCCCCCCTGCGGATCCCACCCGGGATGAGACTTACCTGGGGCGGATGTTCAAGGCTGCGGCGGCTGCGGCACCTGGTCTTCTGACTGGCTGCTGCCGCCGCCATTTGCAGTCTTGTCGTTGTTTTTTTTTTTTTACAGAGATGTGATAGGCTGCGTAAAGACTTACGTAGCCTATCACATCCTGGTAAAAAAAAAAAACGCGTACGCAAATGGTGGCGGCTATGGCCGCCACCATTTGCGTTCCTTATTTTTCGCCATCTTAGTCTACATCAATATTTACGTAGACTATTACGGCGAAAATAAAGGGGAATGCAAATTGCGTAGTAGGCGCTATTTGCGCCCCTTTTTGATTCACCGTTTTAGCCTACATAAATATTTACGTAGACTAAGATGGTGAAAAATAACGAACGCAAATGGCAGCGGTCGTAGGTGCCACCATTTGCTTACGTGTTTTTTTTTTTTTACCCAGAGCCCTACGCTGCCGGAAATCCGGCTGCGGACGGCTCTGGCCTGGGCCGGGCCGGCTGCTCCGCAGAGCCGCCGTGGAGCATAGCCGGCCAACGAGGATTCCAGGGGGGAGGACCGGATCGCCTCCTCCCTGTCGAGGATTCCGGGGGGAGGAACAGAACACCTCCCCCCCACCATGAACATAATCCGCAGAAAGGTAAGTGACTTTCGTACATCCCTAACTCCAGCCTTCGCTTCATCAAGCCCAGCACATCGCATGATGTGTTCTGCGTACAGGTTGAATAGGTAGGGTGAGAGTATACAACCCTGTTGTACTCCATAAACCAGTCTGTTGTTCCGTGGTCTGTTCTTACCGTTGCTACTTGGTCGTTATTAGGGATGTACGAAAGTCACTTACCTTTTCGCGGATTGTGTTTGTGGTGGTGGGGGAGGCGCTTCATCCCTCCCCCCGGAATCCTCGACGGGGGGGAGGTGATCCGGTCCTCCCCCCCAGAATCCTGCCGTGGCGGCTCTGCGGAGCAGCCGGCCAGGGCCATCTGCAGCCAGATTTCCGGCTGCGGACGGGCTGGTGCAGACGCAAATGGCGGCTGCTGTAGCGGCCACCATTTGCGTCCAGCCAGGCAGCCTTGATAGGCTATGTAAGTCTTTACATAGCCTATCACAGCTGGGAAAAAAACAAACAGACAAACAAAAATGGTGTACGCAAATGGCGGTGGCTACGGCGGCCGCCATTTGCGTTCCTTATTTTTTGCCGTTTTAGTCTACGTAAATATTTACGTAGACTATTACGGTGAAAATAAAGGGGAACACAAATAGCGTAGTGGGCGCTATTTGCGTTCCTTTTTTATTTGCCATTCTAGCCTACGTAAATATTTACGTAGGCTAAAACGGCGGGGAAAAAAGGAACGCAAATAGCGCTCACTGTGCTATTTGCGTTCCCCTTTTTTTCGCTGTAATAGCCTACGTAAATATTTACGTAGGCTAGAATGGCAAAAAATAGGAACGCAAATGGCGGCCGCTGTAGCCGCCGCCATTTGTGTATACTGGGTTATTTTGGGGGGGATAGCTGTGATAGGCTATGTAAATTCTTACGTAGCCTATCACAGCTGCAAAGATGCCAATGGCGGCCACAGCAGCCCGGCCGCAGACGGCCAGGAGACCAGCTGCCGCTGGAGCTGCTGCCGCCGGAACTGCCGCCGCCACATCCACCTCAGGTAAGTGCCATCCCGGGGGATTCCGCGAGGGGGGGCGGGGGGCAGGAGGCCGTTCTGCCACAGATTCCGGGGGGGGGAATTCTCACTGGAATCCGTGGTGGAATTCTCTGCCATCCCTAGTCGTTATACAGATTCCTCAGGAGGCAGACAAGATGACTTGGTATCCCCATACCACCAAGACCTTGCCACAATTTGTTATGATCCACACAGTCAAAGGCTTTAGAATAGTCAATAAAACAAAAATAGATGTTTTTCTGAAACTCCCTGGCATTCTCCATTATCCAGCGGATATTGGCAATTTGGTCTCTAGCTCCTCTGCCTTTTCGAAACCCAGCTTGTACATCTGGCAATTCTCGTTCCATGAATTGCTGGAGTCTACCTTGCAAGATCTTGAGCATTACCTTACTGGCATGTGAAATAAGTGCCAGTGTTGGGTAGTCTGAACACTCTTTGGTGCTTCCCTTTTTTGGTATGGGGATATAAGTTGATGTTTTCCAATCTGATGGCCATTCTTGTGTTTTCCAAATTTGCTGGCATATGGCATGCATCACCTTGACAGCATCATCTTGCAAGATTTTAAACAGTTCAGCTGGGATACCGTCGTCTCCTGCTGCCTTGTTATTAGCAATGCTTCTTAAGGCCCATTCAACCTCACTCTTCAGGATGTCTGGCTCTAACTCACTGACTACACCGTCAAATCTATCCCCGATATTATTATCCTTCCTATACAGATCTTCCGTATATTCTTGCCACCTTTTCTTGCTCTCTTCTGCTTCAGTTAGGTCTTTGCCATCTTTGTTTTTGATCATACCCATTTTTACCTGGAATTTGCCTTCGATGTTTCTAATTTTCTGGAAGACGTCTCTTGTCCTTCCTGTTCTATTATCTTCTTCCACTTCCGCACATTGCTTGTTTAAAAATAATTCCTTCTCTCTTCTGGCTAACCTCTGGAATTTGGCATTTAATTAGGCATATCTCCCCCTATCACTGTTGCCTTTTGCTTTCCTTCTTTCTTGGGCTACTTCCACTGTCTCAGCAGACAGCTATCTTGCCTTCTTGGTTTTCTTTTTCTTTGGGACGTTTTTTGTTGGCGCCTCCTGAACAATGTTGCGAACTTCTATCCATAGTTCTTCCAGGACCCTATCTACTAAATCTAGTCCCTTAAATCTATTCTTCACCTCCACTGCATATTTATTAGGAATATTAGTGAGCTCATATCTAACTGATCTGTGGGTCTTCCCTATTCTCTTTAGTCTGATTCTAAATTGTGCAATAAGAAGTTCGTGATCTGAACTACAGCTCCAGGTCTTGTTTTTACTGTATAGATGTCTGCCACCTTTGGCTACAAAGTAGCGGTCCCCAACCTTTTTGGGACCAGGGACCGGTCTCGTGGAAAACAATTTTTCCACGGACTGGGGGGGGGATGGGACCAGGCCGCAGTAGGGGTGTGGGAACCCCCCTTACCTTGGGTCCACGGGGGGGGGCGATCCGTCCCTCCCTCCCCGGAATCCTCGCCGGCCTTGGCCAGCTCTGGCGGACTTCCGGCCGCTGGGACGCAAATGGCGTCTGCATAGTGGATGCCATTTGCGTCCCAGCGGCCAGAGCTGGCCAGCAGCTCCGCAGACTCGCCGCAGAGTGGAGCCGACCAGGGCTGGTGAGGATTCAGGGGGAAGGGACGGAACGCCTCCCGCCACGCGAACCCAAGGTAAGGGGGGTTTTACACCCCTACTGCGGCCCGGTTCCTAACAGGCCACTGACCGGTACCGGTTTGCGGCCTGGGGGTTGGGTAGGGGTGGACGAAAGTCACTTACCTTTTGTCGAAGCTTGTTCGCGGTGCGGGGGAGGCGCTTCGCTGCTCCCCCCGCGAAGTTCAGGCCGGGGGGAGAGGCTTCCCGCCTCGCCCCAGCCAAAATTCAGGCCAGGGGGAAGGCTTCCCACCTTGCCCAGCCGCGAACTCAAAAGTTAAAAAAAAAACAAAAACGCCCCCGTGATAGGCTACGTGACGATTAACGTAGCCTATCACGGCTAGATCTGCAAAGTCAGCCGTGATAGGCTACGTTAATCGTCATGTAGCCTATCACGGGTGACTTAAAAAAAAACAAAAAACGCGTACGCTAATGGTGGCCCCCATAGGGAGCCGCCATTCGCGTTTCTTATTTGGTCGCTGTAGTCTACGTAAATCTTTACGTAGACTACGGCGACCAAATAAGGAACGGGAATGGCGGCTCCCTATGGGGGCCGCCATTATCCGTACGCGCTTTTTTTTTAAAGTCACCCGTGATAGGCTATGTGACGATTGATGTAGGCTATCACGGCTGACTTTGCAAACCTAGCCGTGATAGGCTACGTTAATCGTCACGTAGCCTATCACGGGGGTGTTTTTTTTTCCTTTTATTGCAATGGCGGCGGTGGTAGCCGGTCGAAAGACCGGCTGCCGCTCCCGCCCCGCACGAACACCCGCCGAACCGCCGGCCGGACCCACCGCCGGGAGGGACATTCGGTGAAGGTAAGTCCCGTCCCGGGGTGGGGGTGCGGGGGGTGGGGGGGTGCTGAGGATTTCTCCCCGAAACTTGTTCGGGGGGCCGAACACATTGGCGCTCGGCCCCCCGAAGTTTCGGGGAGAAATTCTCCGCCATCCCTAGGGTTGGGGACCCCTGCTACAAAGGATGTAGTCAATCTGATTTTGGTGTCGACCATCTGGTGAAGTCCATGTATAAAGTCGTCTTTCAGGTTGTTGGAAGAGAGTGTTTGTTATGCACAGTGAGTTGTCTTGAAAAATCTATCAGCCTATGTCCTGCTTCATTTTGTACTCCCAGACCATACTTGCCTATAATTCCAGGTGTTGTTTGACTACCCACCTTAGCATTCCAGTCTCCTGTAATGAAAATAACATCTCTTTTTGGCGTATTATCCAGTAGGTGCTGCAGATCCTCATAGAACTGATCTACTACTGCTTCTCAGCATCTGTGGTTGGGGCATATATTTGGATCACTGTGATGTTAAATGGCTTACCCTGAATTCAAATTGAGATCATTCTATCATTTTTTGGATTGTATCCAAGCACTGCTTTAGCCACTTTATTATTAATTATGAAGGCTACTCCATTTCTTCTGTGGTCCTCTTGTTCACAGTAGTAGATCTGGTGGTCATCTGATGTGAAGTGGCCCATTCCAGTCCATTTCAGTTCACTGACACTGACACAAAATGTCTATATTTAATCTTGACATCTCCCCAGTAACCACATCCAATTTGCCCTGGCTCATAGGTCTTACATTCCAGGTTCCTATGGTGTGTTGATCTTTAGAACATTGGATTTGTCATTCACCACCAGCACTGTTGGCCGCTACTAGCCGTCGTTTCGGCTTTGAGCTAGTTGCGACATCACATCTGGGGCTAGTTGAACTTATCCTCTGTTCCTCCCCAGTAGCATTTTGACCATCTTCCGACCTGGGAGTCCCATCTTCTGATGGTATACCAACATATCTCTGGTTGAACTGATCCATTTAGTTTTCATGGCAAGAATACTGGGGTGGGTTGCCATTACCTTCCCCAGGGATCATATTTAGTCTGACCTCTCTGCCATGACCTTCCCGTCTTGGGTGTCCCTTCATAGTTTAGCTCATGGCATCATTGAGGTGCTCAAGCTCCAGCACCACGACAAGGTAACAATCTCCTTTGCTGGAGGGTTGGGGTAGGTTTTTGTAGAAATACATAGTTTCTTTTTACAACTCCCTGTTCATTGTGGACCAAAGTCTGATTGTACATTTCATTTGGATTTCAGTGGCTAGGGAAAACCTACCCTTCATGCAACCCCTGGCAATTTCCAGGTGCTGGGTGTCTGGCTGGCTTTGGGCATACAGCTTCTTGATGAAAACATCTCTAAAGGTTAGACTGTCAAATGCTGGGAGCAATGGACATGAATTTGAACGTGCTGGTTTATTATCATCATCATCATTATCATCTTCCTCTTAGCAACCAGCACTCAACATTTTAAATGACAGAATTCTGGTTTGACCCATCCAGGCTGATCATTTGTAAAGATGTGGGTTCTAATCTGGGAATCTGGGAAGCTGCCAATGAGTTTGGGAGATCAGGAAAAAACTTCAATTTAGTAAAATGTAGATCTTCACATAAGCTTCAAGTTTGATCCTTCTGTATAGATTTTCTTCTTCACCTCCTTTTTCATTGTCTGCTTCCTCTGATTTATATTTTAGTGAGTCACACCTCAAAGCATAACAGATAACATTATTTTTTCCAGGTTTGAGTTACAGTATATACAGCTTTGCAGCAATAATTACATTTACAATTAATTCTTTATACGACAAGAATGCAATCTGCATCTGATTGAACCAAATTAATTCAAATGTATGATCTGTTCTGTTGTTCTTTGTAGTTGGTCTGGTTCGTTTTCAAAATCCTTTACTTCTGAAATCCCTATTTGACTTTTACCAACATATTTGAATCATGCCACTGGCCCTGGCGAAACTGGGCCTGTCAAATGTGCTTAGTCTCCCATTTCCTGTACATTTTCCCCTATGATCAGGACTGGAGCCCTCAACCAGTTCATGGCAACTGGTTTTCTTCTCATACACTGAGGAATCAGCCTGCAAATGGGGAATGATTCTCTGGAAGAAACAGCAGCTTTCTCCTGTTGGTAGGAACAAGCCAGATGACTCATTTACCATGATTGCTTCAGGAGGGAGACTGTTGTTATCATCAAGGTGGAGCTTTTTAAAACAACAACAACTATGTTACTGAGATATTGCTGCTTTAAATTTGTATGTCGTATTTTATTGTGTTGTTTAAATCTGTACTAGCCTTTATAAGCTGCCTTGGGGGCCTTTTTGGACAAAAGGCAGCATAGAAACAAACAATAACATAACACGACAAGGCTGCTGCCATAACCACAGTGAGGGAAAGATGCTGGCCACAAGCAGAGTGGTAGTATTTATTTCATTTCATTTATTATATTTCTATACCACCCCATAGCTAAGCTCTCTTGGTAGTTTACGAAAACAAAAAACTAGTGCTGTGCCATATCCTGCCCCCTGTTTTTGGGAACTTTTTCTCTCCCTGCAAAAGAGGTATTGTTTTTTCTGCCTCTTTCGCAGGGAGGGGGAGAATTTCAGAGAATTTTCTCCTGGGGGAGGGGGACAGGGTTTCCACATACCTTTTAAAAGTGTAGGCAATTCTTGAGGGGTCTATTTTTTTTTTTAAACCCAACCCCCACACTTGCAGGAGCCTAGGACTCATCTTCAGCTGGGAGTTCTTCCTGAATGCCTATTGGTGTGGGCAAGGTCACATGTTCTCTGGGGAGTTCAGAAAAAACTGCAGTAGGCATTCAGGAAGAACTCCTGGCTGGAGAAAAGTACTGGGCGCCTGCAAGTGCAGGGGGTGTTTAAAAAAATAAAAACCATGAAAGAAGGCCCCTCAAGAATTGCCTACACTTAAAAAGCTATGTGGAAACCCTGTCCCCCACCCAGAGAAAATTCTCTGAAATTCTCACCTCTCCCAGCCGATTTCACCAGAGTTCCCCCCCCCCCCCGAAATGCCAACAATGGAAGAACTGAAATTTTTGGCACAGAACTATTAAAAACCATTTAAACACATTATACAAGGTACAAAAAGAAAAGCATTTACATAAAACCATATAAACAAATATCACAGACAACATATATCTAAAAACAATTTGTAAAACTATCAGCCAAAGATGACCCAAAACCTAATCTAAAACTCATTGCATATTGCCAACTGCCTGAGAGAAGAAGGAAGTTTTAACCTAGTGCCAAAAATCGGGGGGCCACCACTGAGAAGAATCTCTCTCTTGTTGCCACCCTCCAAGCCTCCTTTGGAGGAGGCACCCGGAGGAAGGCCTTGGATGCTGTGTGTAGCATATGGGCTGGTTCATACTGGAAGAGACGCTCTATTAGGTATTATGGTCCGAGCTATGTAAGGCTTTATAGGTCAAAATCAGCACCTTGAATTCAGCTCAGAAACATACAGGCAGCCAGTGCAAGTGGGCCAGAATTGGTCTTATATGTTGGGACAATCTGACCCCCGTTATCAATCTGGCTGCCGCATTCTGCACAAGCTGCAGCTTCTCAACTGTCTTCAAAGGCAGCCCCATGTAGAGCACATTGTAGTAATCTAACTTGGAGGTTACCAGAGCATAGACAACTGAAGCCAGGTTATCTCTGTCCAGATAGGGCCGTAGCTGGGCCACCAACCAATGCTGGTAGAAGGCACTCCGCGCCATTGAGCCTACTTCAGCCTCAAGTGACAAAGATGGTTCCAGAAGGACCTCCAAGTTATAAACCTGCTCCTTCAGGGGGAGAGCAATCCTATCCAGAAGTGGTTGAACTCCCTCCATCCAGTCAGCAGAACCACCCACTAGCTGCATCTCAGTCTTGTCTGGGTTGATTAGGGGTGCATGAAACCCACTTACCTGGTCTCGCAGCTTTTCGCGGTGGGGGGGAGGCGCTTCGCTGCTCTCCCCCCGAAGTTCAGGCCGGGGGGGGGAGGCTTCCCGCCTCGCCCGGCCGAAATTCAGGCTGGGGGGGAGGCTTCCCGCCTCGCCTGGCCAAAATTCAGGCCAGGGAGGAGGCGCCTCGCCCGGCCGCAAAATTAAAAGTAAAAAAAAAACAAAACGCCTCCGTGATAGGCTACGTGACGATTTACGTAGCCTATCACGGCTGACTTTGCAAATCTAGCTGTGATAGGCTACGTTAATCGTCATGTAGCCTATCATGGGGGCGTTTTTTTTTTTTTTAGTTTTATTGGAATGGCGGCGGCGGCAGCCGGTCGAAAGATCGGCTGCCGCCCCCGCCCCTGACGAAGACCCAACGAACCGCCGCTGGGACCCGCCGCCGGGAGGGACATTCGGCAAAGGTAAGTCCCATCCCGGGGGGGTGTGCGGGGGCCGGGGGGGTGCGGAGAGTTTCTCCCCGAAACTTGTTCGGGGGGCCGAACACGTTGGCGCTCGGCTCCCCGAAGTGTCGGGGAGAAATTCTCCGCCAACCCTAGTTGAGCTTCAGTTTATTAGCCCTCATCCAGTCCATTGTCACAGCCAGGCATCAATTTAGTACATCCACAGCCGGACCTGAAGGAGATGAAAAGAAGAAATAGAGTTGCGTGTCATCAGCCTACGGATGCCAAAACACTCCAAAATTCCAGATGACCATACTCAACAGTTTCATGCAGATGTTGAATAACATGGGGACAAAACTGACACCTGTGGAACCCCACACTGGAGAATCCATGGGACCAAGCAATATCCCCCAAGTACCACCTTCTGGAGCTGGCCATCCAAGTAGGAGCAAAATCACTGGAATGCAATGCAATGCCTCCCACTCCCAACTCAAACAGTCGCCCCAGAAGGATACCATGGTTGATGGTATTGAAAGCCACTGAGAGATCAAGAAGAATCAACAAGGTCACACTCCCCCCTGTCTCTCTCTTGACATAGGTCATCATATAAGGCAACCAAGGCTGTTTCTGTGCCAAAACCTGGTCTGAACCCCAACTGAAATGGATCCAGATAATCGGTCTCATCCAAGAGTGTCTGGACCTGTTTGGCCACCACCTGCTCAAGAACCAACCCTCCATTTTTATCAGTGTTACTAGATAGAAGCTTTTGTGCTGAGGATGCCAAGGACCAGTATAACAAATGCAAGACCATCAGAAGTGTCTGCACCACTAGAAACATGTTGCCTTACACTGGGTCAGGCTATTAGCTTTTCTAGTGCACTATTTTCTACACTAGCGGGCAGTTGCTCTCCAGGGTTTCAGACCAAATTCTTTCCCAGTCCCACCTGGAGAAGCTGGGGATTGAACCTGGGCACTGCAGCATCCAAAGCATGTGCTCTGCTACTGAGCTACAGCCTTTCCTGTTCTCACGCTGGTGCTTGTTAACCATTTAAATTCATGTGGGACCAGCATGCGTTGAAACATGGGCATCAGAGCTACATCTGGCAATGGCTTTGACTAGGGATATATGAGAATTTCATTTCAGTTCGATAAACATCAGAACTTCCATATTGAAAAGCTTCAATATTCCCAAGCTTGCACTTGCATTCACAAGATGTATTTGTTAGAAAAATGTGCACTTCAGAAATGTGCTTCTGGGGGGAAATACGCATTTTCACGTTTAGTCAATGGGGAAAAGTATGCATTTGGATGCACTCTTTAAAAAATGTCCACCTAAATGCACACTTTTCCCGTTTGATCAAGAGCAAAAAAAATATATTCACTTTTGGGAATGGGAACAAGGCAGACCGAACTTCATCGTGGAACTCGGAGAACCTCAATTAACTTGAGCTTCGTTGATTTTCCCATTTCTAACTTTGAACATTTTGGGAAACGGCACCAGCTAAATGCGCAAATGACCCATACAAATGTCTACAAGTGCTTTTGGGACAATACAAAAAATAAAGGTGTGATTTGCCCAACTGCCTAGTGGCACTTCCTACAACATCAAATGCCACTTTGGCTGTACCCTAAAATATGTAACCAATAAGCCCCCCCCCCCCAATGTGGGAACAATTCTACCAGTTTTACAGTACAGTGGTGTCCAATATTTGAAATAAAAAAGTCTCCACTCATACGTAAAATGACATGTGACAACTGGTTTGCCTGCATCTCTTTATAATCTGCCCTAATCCCCACATGTAGAAAAACCCATCATCAGCAAACATTATAATACAATTCTAAATGGTTAATTTCTGATCCTGAGCTGCAACAGGAAGGAGGTTGAAGAGGACAAGGGCTGTGGCAGTGTGTGGGTGGAGGAGAAAATCTAGCACCTGTCCATGCTCTGATTTTTAAATCAATGCAGCATTAATTCTGCTGCCATGCTTATAATACACTTTGATCAATTAAATAACACTCAGTAGTATTAGCAAGGAATTATCAGCCATAGAAAGAATAATGGCTGGATTCTGTTGTGCATCTGAGATGGCTCTTTTCCTTCCAAACGTCAGAGAGGCAGTTCTTTCATAGGTGTCGTATCATGGCAGGTTAAAAGGGAGGTGTTTACATATTACAGGGCTTTGTAATTAATATTAGTTTAAGTTAACATTGTTGCCAACAAAAGAAAACATACTAACACTAATAAAAAAAAGGTAAAGGTGTCCCCAACCAGTTGTGTCCGACTCTAGGGTGTGGTGCTCATCTCCATTTCTAAGCTGAAGAGCCAGCGCTGTCCGAAGACGCTTCCGTGGTCATGTGGCTGGCATGACTGAACACCACAGACTAACACTAATACTAATAAGCAAATGTCAGAATCATTTGTGTTTACATATCCAGTGTAATTTTTGGAAGTGATTGGTATGACGTAGGTTTTCTGGAATTAGCCTTTTGAGCAGAACACTCAAAGCCATTCAAATGGTGTAACTCCCTGGGTCTGCCAAAATAACACACTAAGAAATGCATCCTTGATAAACAAAGACAGTCATACCCCTAAGCTTCTTGGTCATGATAGTCTTGCAGACACGTGTATTAATATAGATGCAGACGTAGACGTCTACGCAGGCAAAGTGATACATCTGCGACTAAAACTCGAGGTCATCCAAGTGCCCAGTGACTTCATCCACATTTCCATCATATACTCTCAAAAGATGACAAGAATGAAGACATATTATTCAGGTATTTACCAGTAAATCCACAGCCGTTCAACAGCGATTTGTCAATGAACAAATGTCATACTAATTTCCATCTTTTTCCTCTATATGTAGTAGTAAGGGTCCATGCAGGGCCGGCTTGAGATTTTGCTGCCTGAAGCAAAGGACAAGATGGCACCTCCCCCCATTCCATGTACAGAAGCTGACCAGACAGGCAGTTGAATCTTACTTCAACATGGCAATGGGACAAGGCACCCAGGGCACAAGGAGGGCTGTGTGACAGACCCACACAGCTTTGTTCTCCAACAACTCACTGCTGCTCTCCACCTCCCTGCATCTGCTGCCTAAGGCAGCCATCTCACTCTGCCTAATGATAGGCCTAATTGTAGGTCCATCTCCTTGCATTGCATAAGCATTTCCTGATGGATTTCAAATGGCAGGCTGGAACCTACTTCCTGCAGATCTGGTTCAATCCTTTATCAGAAGATCCAATGCCTGGGGAAAGAATCCTTTTCAAGTGGAAGACTGATGTCCTCCCTGCAGATGGAACAACCCATGAGTAAGCACAGCACACTGGCATGGCTATTCACAAGTACATCTTTTGTTCTTTCAGTGCAATCTACATACCAACAAAAAACATCAGGAACGTATTCCTAAGATTATGAGGAGGAGACACAAAAAGGAACGCCATGTTCCTCCTTTTCAGGGGAGGTGGGGAAGCTGGGTGCTGCAAATTCATCTGAGGCACAAGCTTCTTCTTGATCTCTCTGTTTAGGTCAGTCTGCGCATTTGCCATGGCTGAATCAGGACGGACACATGCTGACCTTGTGTCTATCTACAATTCTCCTCCCAGCTAAGTGTGATACATGATGATTTGATGGGATCAGTTGTAGACACCACTAGATTGACTGATAATTTTAATATTTATTAAAACATATTTATACTGCTTTACATCAATACCATTTAAAAACAAACAAGAAACACCGCCACCACACACATGTGCTCTTCTGTGAACAGAAGGAGTCATTCCATTCATGAAAGGTCTTTTCTATAAATGAATGGAACTTGCATGCAGCAGAGAGGACTGTGAATGGAAGTAAGGAAAGTGTTTTTGTCCATTCATAGAATCATAGGATCATAGAATAGTAGGGTTGGAAGGGGCCTACAAGGCTGTCGAGTCCAACCCCCTGCTCAATGCAGGGATCCAAGTCAGAGCATCCCTCTGGATAGTCAGAGCTATCCAGCCTCGTCTTGAATGCCTCCAGTGTGGGAGAGCCCACCACCTCCCTAGGTGATTGGTTCCATTGTCATATTGCTCTGACAGTCAGTCAGGAAGTTTCTCCTGATGTTCAGCCAGAATCTGGTTTCCTGTAACTTGAACCCATTATTCCGTGTCCTGCACTCTGGGATGATCAAGAAGGGATCCTGGCCTTCCTCTCTGTGACAACCTTTCAAGTACTTGAAGAGCGCTATCATATCTCCCCTCAGTCTTCTCTTCTCAAGGCTAAACATGCCCAGTTCTTTCAGTCTCTCTTCAGAGGGCTTTGTTTCCAGTCCCCTGATCATCTTTGTTGCCCTCCTCTGAACCCTCTCCAGTTTGTCTGCATCCTTCTTAAAATGTGGTGCCCAGAACTGGACACAGTACTCCAGATGAGGCCTAAGCAGTGCTGAGTAGAGGGGAACTAGTACTTCCCAGGATTTGGAAGCTATTTCTATTAATGTAGCCCATGTAGTGTTTCATCTAGCCCACTTTGAGCTAGTTTGCTCACCAGGATATCATGGGGCACTTTGTCGAAAGCTTTGCTGAAGTCGAGTTATATTATGTCTACAGCATTCCCACAGTCCACAAGGGAGGTTACTTGATCAAAAAATGAGATCAGATTCGTCTGGCAGAATTTGTTCTTGATGAATCCATGTTGGCTTTGAGTAATCACGGCATTGTTTTCAAGGTGCTTCCAGATGGATTGCTTTATCATCTGCTCCAGAATTTTCCCAGGGATTGCTGTCAGACTGATTGGTCTGTAGTTCCCAGGTTCCTCCTTTTTACC
The DNA here is from genome assembly GCF_057233095.1 of Heloderma suspectum. Classification (NCBI taxonomy): domain Eukaryota; kingdom Metazoa; phylum Chordata; class Lepidosauria; order Squamata; family Helodermatidae; genus Heloderma; species Heloderma suspectum. The sequence goes on from NC_139458.1 coordinate 302,203,528, forward strand.
TTTTTTGAAGATAGGGACAACATTAGCCCTCCTCCAGTCATCTGGCACTTCCCCCGTCCTCCATGATTTCTCAAAGAGAATAGACAGTGGTTCCGAGAGTTCTTCTGCCAGTTCCTTTCTTACTCTAGGATGCAGTTCATCTGGCCCTGAACTCATTCAAAGTAATTAGGTGTTCCTTGACCATATGCCTATCGATCTCAAGCTGCAATCCTGCCCCTTCAGCCTGTACTTTGCCTTTGCCAGGGGGGTCATAGACCCTCTTTTGGGAGAAGATTGAGCCAAAGTAGGAATTCAGCACCTCTGCCTTTTCTTTGTCATCTGTTATCGTTTTGCCATCCTTATTGAATAGCTGAACCACCATTTCTTTCCTCTGTCTTTTACTATGCACGTAGCTGAAGAAAGCCTTTTTTGTTGCTTTTAGCATCCCTCGCTAACCTCAGCTTGTTCTCAGCTTTAGCCTTCCTGATGCCATCCCTGCAATTCTGTGCTACCTGCCTGTACTCTTTCTTTGTTGCTTGGCCTTCTTTCCAATTCCTATATGTGTCCTTTTTTGTTTTCAGGTCCTCTCTAAGCTTTTTGTGAAGCCACATTGGCTTCTTCCACCTTTTCTTCTTGTTGGAATTCTTTGTAATTGTGCCTTGAGAATTTCCTTTTTTAAAAGCTCCCACCCATTTTGGACTCCTTTTCTCATTAGAGTCACTTGACATGGGACCTCACTTATCATTGTTCTGAATTTATTAAAATCAGCTTTCCTAAAATCTAGGGATGTACGAAAGTCACTTACCTTTTCGCAGCTTGCCTTCGCGGTGGGGGGGAGGTGCTTCGCTTTTCCCCCCGAAGTTCAGGCGAAGGGGGGGAGGCTTCCCGCCTCGCCCGGCTGAAATTCAGGCCGGGGAGAAGCGCCCTGTCTCCCCGGCCGTGAAACAAACAAACAAACAAGACCCTGTGATAGGCTACGTGACGATTTACGTAGCCTATCACGGCTAGATTTCCAAAGTCAGCCGTGATAGGCTACGTAAATCATCACGTAGCCTATCGCGGGTGACTTTGAAAAAAAAAAAAAAGCGCGTACGCAAATGGCGGCGCCCATGGGCCGCTGCCTTTTGCGTATGCGCTTTTTTTTTTTTTTCAAAGTCTCCCGTGATAGGCTATGTGACGATTTACGTAGCCTATCACGGCTGACTTTGGAAATCTAGCCGTGATAGGCTACGTAAATTGTTACGTAGCCTATGCACGGGTGTGTGTGTGTTTTTTTTACTTTAGTTTTTTTTTTTTGCAATGGTGGCGGTGGCAGCCGGTCGGGAGACCGGCCGCCGCCCCCGCCCGCACCGAACCGCTGCCGAACCGCCGCCGGGACCCGCCGCCGGGAGTAGGGATGGGGGAGAATTTCTCGCCGAAACTTTGGGGGGCTGAGTGCCAACGTATTCGGCCCCCCGAAGTAGTTTTGGGGAGAAATTCTCCGCACCCCCCCGCCCCCCGCACCCCACCGGGATGGGACTTAGCTTTCCCGAATGTCGCTCCCGGTGGCGGGTCGCAGCGGCAGTTCAGCAGGGCTTCAACAGGGGTGGGGGCAGCAGCTGGTCTTTTGACCGGCTGCCGTCGCCGCCATTCCAAGAAAAGTAAAAAAAAAAAAACACGCCCCCGTGATAGGCTATGTGACGATTAATGTAGCCTATCATGGCTAGATTTGCAAAGTCAGCCGTGATAGGCTATGTAAATCGTCATGTAGCCTATCACGGGTAACTTGAAGAAAAAAAAAGCGCGTACGGCTAATGGCGGCCCCCATAGGGAGCCGCCATTCGTGTTTCTTATTTGGTCGCTGTAGTCTACGTAAAGATTACGTAGACTACAACGAAAATAAGGGCAACGCTATTTGTGTTGCCCCTATTTTCGCCGTAGTCTACGTAAAGATTTACGTAGACTACAGCGACCAAATAAGAAACGCGAATGGCGGCTCCCTATGGGGGCCGCCATTTGCGTACGCGTTTTTTTTTTCAAGTCACCCATGATAGGCTACATGACGATTAACGTAGCCTGTCACGGTTGACTTTGCAGATCTAGCCGTGATAGGCTACATAAATCGTCACGTAGCCTAATACGGGGGCGTTTTTTTTTTAACTTTTTATTTCGCGGCCGGGCGAGGCGAGGCGCCTCCTCCCCGGCCTGAATTTCGGCCGGGCGAGGTGGGAAGCCTCCCCCCCCGGCCTGAACTTCGGGGGGAGCAGCGAAGTGCCTCCCCCCCACCGCGAAGCAAGCTGCGAGACCAGGTAAGTGACTTTCGTACACTCCTAGCCGGGAGGTACATTCGCCAAAGGTAAGTCCCGTCCTGGGGGGTGGTGGGGGGATGGCGGAGAATTTCACCACCAATTTTGGGGGGCCGAATGCGTTGATGCTCGGCCCCCCGAAGATTCGGGGAGAAATTCTCCGCCATCCCTACTAAATTCCAGGGTATGCGTTTGACTACATTCGGCTTTTGCCTCCCTTAGAACCAAGAACTCAAGTATAACATCATGGTCGCTTTCCCCCAGAGTTCCTGTAACTGCTACTTGATCCACTAAGTCATCTCTGTTGGTTAGGATCCAGTCAAGGGTAGCCAATCCTCTAGTTCCTTCCTCTACTTTCTGTAGGAGGAAATTATCCGACACACAAGTCAGGAATTTCCTGGGGGAGCCATGTTTTGCAGAATTTGTCTCCCAACAAATATCAGGGAAATTGAAGTCCCCCATTACTAGTACATCATGCTTCCTTAAAACGTTGGCTATTTGCTTTTCAAAAGTTTCATCCTCATCTTCTCCTTGATTAGGTGGCTGGTAGTAGACTCCGACCACCAGGTTCCTTTTATTCTTTGCTCCATTTATTTTGACCCAGCTCCCTTTCTGTTCCTCCTGTTCTTTTTGAACAAGTTATCCTTCAACTGCTGTATTCCAGTCAGGAGAGTCATCCCACCAAGTCTCAGTTATACCTATCAAGTCATAATTTCCCTCTTGTATTAAGAGTTCAAGTTTGTTCTGTTTGTTTTCCATACTCCGGGCATTAGTATATAGCCATTGAAGACCATGTGCTTCATGGTCTGGCTTTCTTCCTACATGTGTCTGAAGACTATTATTGGGCGGTCTTAGAGCTGTTCTCTCCATTGCGGTGCATGAGCCTTCGTCCATTGTTACCCCCAACTTTACATCTCCCTTCCCCGTAGCATTCAGTTTAAAGCCCTCCTGATGAAGTTCTTCATGCTGTGGCCAAACACATTCTTCCCAGCCTTTGTGAGGTGCAACCCTTGCCAACAGCCCATCTTCCAGGAAGTATAGCCTGTGGTCCCAGAATCCAAATCTCTCATGCCGGCACCACCTTCGTAGCTAGTCATTCACCCGGAGTATTTTCCTTTCCTTTTCTATCCCTCTTCTAACTACTGGAAGGATGGATGAGAAAACTATCTGGGCCCCAAGTTCTTGAGTTTCCTTCCCAAAGCTTCAAAGTCTGACATGATTTTTTCATAGCTCCGCTTGGCGGTATCATTTGTTCCCACATGGATGAGAAGAAAGGAATACCTGTCAGTGGGCTTTATGAGTGCAGGCAACCTTTCAGTCACATCTCTAATCCATCCTCCCAGGAGACAACTTACTTGGCGAGTCCACGGGTCTTTACGACATACTTGGGTCTCGATCTCACGCAGCAAGGAGTCTCCCACTACTACTACTCTTCTTCTTGTTGTAGGCCTGGGTTTCATCACCTCTGCATGACTGACCTTCAGCCTCTTGCTCACTCTCATGCAGGTTCCCCTGTAATTCTTCCTCTGCAGGATGTCCTCCAGTCTCATCCTCAAGTACCTGACATCGGTTCTACAGCTCCACTGCTTCCACTGGTGCAGAGTGGTATCTAGTTCTTCTTTTCCCAACTGTTACCCTTTTCCAAGGAGTATCCTCTACTCCATTTTTCCTCACCTCAGCATTTCCTACTTCTGCCTCAGCTTGCTGTTGCTCTTCAAGCTTCTGGTCTTCCCTTTGCTGCTGTAGTTCCCCCATTCTGTCCAAGAACTCTTCGTGTTCTCTTATTCCCCGGAGGGTTGACAGTCGCCGCTCCAGTCCTCTTACTTTTTCTTCCAGCAGCGTGATCAACTTGCACTTCTTGCAGGTGTAGGCCATGTTGTTCTCAGGCAAGAAAACAAACATGGCACACACCTTGCAGGTCACCACCACTGGAGAGTCTTGTCCTTCCATTGTCTCTTTTCCCTTTTTGTGTCTAGCTTTCTGATTGTTCTAGACGAGCCTGTGCTTGCTCCTCTGCTCACTAGAGGTTAAAAGCAGAGTCCCACTGGTGTGGAAGTGTGTGTTACAAGACAAATAATTTTAAAAAAATTATTCATCTTTTCCTCTGCAACTCCCTGGGCAGGGCTAGCCCTGCCATTAAGCAAAGTGAGGCAGCCTCCTCAGGTGGCAGATGCTGAGGGGAGGGGAGCAGCCATTTCTCCTGAGCCCCTAAAACATGGATAAGATCAGGCTGCACAGTTAATTCCTCATGGCTAAGTGCAGAAAAAAAGGTGGGGTAAGCATGCATAAATGGACATACATAGTAATTATTTATCTCTGACCCCATTTTAGTTCTTTGGGTTTGGGGGGCCCAAACCTTGCCCCTATGGGCAGGTGGCATAATAATGTGCATCATGCGTGCTCTGTCTGCTGGACAGGGTGCCACTTGCTGCTCTGCCACAGGCAGCAAAATGTTTTGGACTGGCCCTGTTCCTGGGCTACCTCCCACGGTGTTCTGGAGGGTCCCTGAATGCTCTGGAGCCAGTGTTTAAGGGAGCACGAGTGCTTTATTCCATAAGTAGAACTTCACTCATGGAACTTAGGATCCAACTCATTAACACAGGACAACACTGAGAATAATATTAAACACAATCCAAATCTGAGTAGCCACAGTACTAGGACTTCAGCGAAAAGCTTTACAAAAAAGGTACAATTCTGCACAATTTTGAAAAGACAGCAAAGAGATAGTATTCCTCACGTCTTCCTGAAGGAGGTTCCACAGTTTCAGAGAAGTCACCACAACAGTCATGCTCTGATCTGCTGCGTGATACCTGTTGACTAGAAATCGACAGATGAGTGGGCCTGGACTGGTAAGTAGCTCCCACAATTCGGGGAATTCATGAAGAGAAATCTGTATCGGTAGCCCCTCTGTTTCTCTGGCAAATGGTTTCCACAGTCTGCACCCAGGAGGATCTGCCTGTGCTGCCACTATGGTTGCTGGTAGACTGGAATGGGAGACAGGTATGCGGCATGATACTGTTATGGTTCTTCATGGGTAAAGGGAGAAGAGGAAGTAGATGTGGAGTTCAATGAAAGAGGTGACTCTGGGAGAGGCTCTTCAGTTTCTACTTCAACATGGCTGCTGGTCTTTCATTCATGCCAACTACAAGGGGAAGCATTGCTTGGTAAGGCTCAAACAGTTCATCCTAGTAATCCAGTAAGGGCCAGTATGAGAGAAATGCCCTGCTTGCTTCTGCACAATAAAGTTATCCTCTATCCTTTCTCTGTGGCTCTTTTTCCAAAGAGGTAATTAACTGTGTGCTGTTACAACTTAGTGTGCTCACCTGCAACTTCTTCTATCTGTCTTACTGTCATATTAATATGCACCATGAATTACATGTATAATGTCTAAAATAACAAATCCCACTTTCTGTCCGTGTTTCCCTTAAATGTACACACAAAGAGACAGCTTTTAAATCAGCCTTTCCCAACCTAGCGCCCTCCAGATCTGTGGGACTGTCAATGGCCACGCTGGCTGGGAATGACGGGAGTTATAGTCCAACACATCTGGAAGGTACCAGCTTGGGGAAGGCTGTGATTTGCCAACAACAAGAATCTTCCTGGTTTCCATCTCCATTTCGCCATCAAACATTCATGATGAAAAATTGCTTCCTACAGAGTATCCATTAGCTACCAGTGCCAAGGCTAATAAGCAAACTGTGAGTGCACTAGATAGCAAATTGAAATGAGTCACAAAATACACTTAGTGAGTGTGCCTTTCCTGTTGATGTTGGTGCGTCATTGTGCGAATGCTTGTTCCTTAACCACAAGCATATAAAATCAGAAACATTGCCCTTTTTAAAAAAAAGAGAAAGGAAAAAAAACCTTGCAGTCGTCAACAGAACCTCAATTAACAAGACTACCTGGGTGGTTTCTTCTCAAATTAATAATCTCAGTTCAGTAAGCTCCATTTCACGCCTTCCTTTTGACTTAAGATCTTTTTAAATGTACACTTAAAAATATACATGTGTGAAGGTGGCAAGCATCTTTGTAAATATATGTATTATAGTTACACTCATCTGGCCGGGGTTCTCTGCTGAGCAGTGACTACTAATTCAGAGGCAAACCTAGAGTTGCTGCTTTGTGATGTGTGGTATCATCCTAGGCTGTCATCCTAGGCACACTGTTGAGAAGGAAGTGTTATGGAGACCTGCTGGATCCTTCCAAATGTGCTTGAGTTTGAATCAACTTAACTGAATACTGGGGACAAACATGCTGCAGAGATGGCTGTAAATCATTATTTGGAACCTCGGTGGTGAGGCCATTTAAAATTAAAAGCGTAGCGTCCCTGTCCTAAACACGTTCCAGATTCCGCCCCCTGTGTTCCTGCACAGCAGCTTCTTACAGATACAGTCGTGGCAATCCACACATGGAAACCTATTGCCCCATGCCAGTTGCCGCTCATGATGCTCAGGTGTGATCTCAAGAATGTTTTGTATATCTAAGCCCCTTTGGAACTTAAATACTTAATTCTGGACATAAGTCACATTGATTTTAGTTGGACGTAATCAACCCTGAGTGCTCATTGGAAGGACAGATACTGAAGCTGAAGCTCAAATATTTTGGCCACCTAATGCGAAGAGAAGACTCACTGGAAAAGACCCTGATGCTGGGAAAGATTGAAGGCAAAAGGAGAAGGGGACGGCAGAGAATGCGAAGGCTAGATAGCATCACCGAAGCAATGAATATGGACTTGAGCACGCTCCGGGAGAGAGCGCAGGACAGGAAGGCCTGGCGTGCTATGGTCCGTGGGGTCACAAAGAGTCGGACACGACTGAATGACTGAGCAACAATAAAAGCATACGCCTCTTCCCGTTATATGGCAGTAAATCCCACTGGCTCCACTTACTTTTACTTCTGGCTATGTGTGTTTAGGATTGTAGCCATAGTAAACTTTCTGCCTGTTGATCAGTCTACCTTTAAGAAGCCATGGCATCTTTCTTGCTTCCTGCAAGTCAAGCAACATGGCAATTTATCACAGTTAAGTGTTATGCACTGTGGTGTTTGCTCTTTTATTTTTACACAATGTTAATTTGCAGAGGAAACTGGAGCAAAGCACATTTGCCTCCTTTTATCACAGCGGTGGCTAGGTAGAGCCTCTTAATATTCAACAAGGAACAGATGGGTGAAGCAAAATGTACTGATTAGTATCTCATGGAAAAGAAGAAGATCTGTGTGCATGCAGGAAGCCAAACAATGCTTCTGTATGCCATCTGTATGATCTCAATTTGCGGTAAGTCGTGAGTGCTAAGAAAATGAAGCATTTTCCCATGAATAGAACCTGGATTGAGATTTGAATACTCATCAAGCAGAAATGCCTAATTTTCAACAACTGTTGTAATCAACAAAAAGTATGTTGCAGTGGGCAGAATACAACTAGTTTCCTCCACTGATGGAAGGTTTCTGTCAGCAGAATGGGGAGGGGAGCAATCGTCAGTGAATCCTTCTCCTCCCTGCAGCCCTCTGTGCCCCTGTTTCTTAAAATGTAGCACCCAGAACTGGGCGCGGTAGTCTGGGTGAGGTCTGACCAATGTAGAAGTGGGACCATTAATTCTGATGACATGGACGCTATACTTGTGTTGATGCAGCCTAGAATTATATTACTCTTTTTAGCCACCACATTGCACTGCTGACTCATGTTTAGTTTGTGGTCTACTAAAACCCCTAGATCAGTGGTGGGGAATCTCTAGCCCATGGGCCTAATCCAGCCCATGGAGCTTCCCCATCCAGCCTGTGGAGGTTTGGGCTCCCTCCCCAAGCCCTAGCTTCTGGCCTGTAGGCTACTGGGGGCATGGGAAGGAGGTAGGGAGAGAAATTTCCTTGTTATCTCCAGTCACAAATTCAAGATAAGGGGATTCCCATTCACACCACTCCCCCTCCCAAATGAGATGGCGTGTGGCACACAGGGGAATCCCCGTTATTTCTGATCACAGACTGGAGATAACAAGGGAATTTCCCTTACTTAGTGTGCTGCTCCCACTCCAAACTGGGAGGGCAAGTAGCATGCTAAATGCTTTGCCCGTCTTGTGTCATCACCAAGGGGGAGGCGCAGGGTGGGGGCAGGAGGTCTATGGCCAAAGTGGCAGCTGGAGAAGCTCCAGATGGTGCTTCAGCCAGGGACTGATGATGTTGGCTGAGTTCATTCATGCAGCACACTCTGGCCCCATGGAGATAACATGCACTGCATGAAGCTGGTGACTTGTCTGGCATCAGGAAGAGCAACGGCTCATTCCAGCGCCAGCCAAGTCCTTTTCTCCATGCTGAGAGAGGCACAGAACTCCATGCATCTCGGCCCAGAGAAAGGCAAAATGGGCCAGGTGATGAAGACTGTGGGCATGGCTATGTCCACTGTCTGTGGGGTGTAGCCATGCCCACGGACATCCTCTGGCCTGTGGAGGGTTCACTGGGGGACAATTCAAACCCCCATCTAAAACTCTTCACACCCTTACCCTCGATCCTTTTCGCATACACTGCGACGAGCCAGGTGTCATTCATTCTGCACTTGTGCATCTCATTCTTTCCTGCCTAAATGCAGATTTTTTACATTTATATCTTTTGAAAATCATTTTGTTTGTTTGGTCCACTTCTCCATCCTTTCAAGATAATCATGAATCTAGTTTCTGTTTTCTAAGGTAATAGCTGTCCCTTCCAATGTGGTGTCATCTACAGATTTGACAAGCATACTCTCTATTCCTTCACCAAAGAAATTTATAAAGATGTTGAACACCACTGGGCCCAGGACAGAACCCTGTAGCACCAGCAGCCCAGTTGTCACTCCTCTCTAGGATGAAAGCAGCAACACTAACATATCCCTGAATTCTTAGCCAATGCTTAGGACAGTCACATGCAATTCATTGTATGGACCTTGACAAGATATTCACGCCCTGTGCATTTTTACTTATATAGATGTTTATTATGTTTTTGTTTTTTAAAAACAATTTAGACATATGGCCCTATTGTGAGTAATCGTGACAAAATCCAAATGTTTCTTGGACACAAAAATGTTCAGACACAGGAAAACTAAAGAAAAATCCTCACGAAGTAGTTTTCAATCTCATAAACGTTTATGGGTGCTGTTCTAAATGAAGAATTGGGTTTGTTCCTACTTTAGCTAACATGTATTCACCTCTCCCAGATGGCCGCACAATGTGCTAACAATGGTTTGCCAGGGAATTTCATGAGAGACTTCATTTGTAGCGGAGTCCATGTCTAACCAACATCCATATGCTAGGCAGGAAGATGACATTGGCTAGAACTTTCTGGGAGGTGTTCTGCTACTGCTTTCTTTGTATCTGAACTCAAAACACCTCAACCCTTGCAACATTACGTATGGAATCCCCAACTGTGAGCAGCAGCAGAATTAAAACATTCTAGGCAGGTATGTTAAAAATAGTATATATTAAACAGTTAAAATGAAATTGTGTGTGTGTGTGTATGTGTAATTAAACACAACTGATTTTTTTTAAAAGTGTTATATTGCTTGTAGAAGAAGCTTGGGTTTTGGTGAGCATCCAGATGAAGGGCAGCCAGCAAGAACTCTTCCTACACGAGTCTTAACTTGACGAAGGGATGATGGGCTTGATTTTTAGAAATCATAATGGAACATAGGAGTAAAAGTGGTCTCTTGGGTGTGTATCACATAAGCAATTTGCGGCTTTGATCATAACCAGCTAGACTTGTAGATTTTATGGCAGTGTTCATATACTGTATTTCCTGTGCTGTTTGTTGGTTAGAATCATATAATCATAGAATAGAAGGGTTGGAAGGGGCCTACAAGGCCATCGATTCCAACCCCCTGCTCAATGCAGGAATCCAGGTCAGAGCATCCCTGACAGATGGCTGTCCAGCCTCGTCTTGAACGCCTCCAGTATGGGACAGCCCACTACCTCCCTAGGTAATTGGTTCCATTGTCGCATTGCTCTAACAGTCAGGAAATTTTTCCTGATGTTCAGCCGGAATCTGGCTTCCTGTAACTTGAGCCCATTATTCTGTGTCCTGCACTCTGGGATGATGGAGAAGAGATCCTGGCCTTCTTCTCTGTGACAACCTTTCAAGTACTTGAAGAGCGCTATCATATCTCCCCTCAGTCTTCTCTTCTCAAGGCTAAACATGCCCAGTTCTTTCAGTCTCTCCTCATAGGGCTCTGCTTCCAGTCCCCTGATCATCTTTGTTGCCCTTCTCTGAACCCTCTCCAGTTTGTCTGCATCCTTCTTAAAGTGTGGTGCCCAGAACTGGACACAGTACTCCAGATGAGGCCTAAGCAGTGCTGAGTAGAGGGGAACTAGTACTTCCTGGGATTTGGAAGCTATGCTTCTATTAATGCAGCCCAAAATATCATTTGCCTTTTTTGCAGCCACATCACATTGTTGGCTCATCTTCAGCTTGTGATCGACAACAATTCCAAGATCTTTCTCGCTTGTAGTGTTGTTGAGTCACGTATCCCCCATCTTGTAACTGTGCATTTGGTTTCTTTTTCCTAAGTGCAGAACTTGGCATTTATCCCTATTAAATGTCATTCTGTTGTTTTCTGCCCAGTGCTCCAGTCTATCCAGATCACTTTGAATTTTGTTTCTGTCTTCCAAAGTATTCGCTATCCTGCCCAATTTTGTGTCATCTGCAAATTTGATCAGCATTCCCTGCACCTCCTCCTCCAAGTCATTAATACAAATGTTGAAGAGCACTGGGCCCAGGACTGAGCCCTGCAGTACCCCACTCATTACCTCTCCCCAGTTTGAGAAGGTCGCATTGATAAGCACTCTTTGAGTCCGATTCTGTAGCCAACTGTGGATCCACCGGATCGTTGTTTCATCTAGCCCACTTTGAGCTAGTTTGCTCATCAGGATATCATGGGGCACTTTGTCAAACGTTTTGCTGAAGTTGAGGTATATGATGTCTACAGCATTCCCACAGTCCACAAGGGAGGTTACTTGATCAAAAAATGAGATCAGATTTGTCTGGCAGGACTTGTTTTTGACAAATCCATGTTGGCTTTGAGTAATCATGGCATTGTTTTCAAGGTGCTTCCAGATGGATTGCTTTATCATCTGCTCCAGAATTTTCCCAGGTATTGCTGTCAGACTGACTGGTCTGTAGTTCCCAGGTTCCTCCTTTTTACCCTTTTTGAAGATAGGGACCACATTAGCCCTCTTGCAGTCATCTGGCACTTCCCCCTGTCCTCAATAATTTCTCAAAGAGAATAGACAGCGGTTCTGAGAGTTCTCCTGCCAGTTCCTTTATTACTCTAGGATGCAGTTCATCTGGCCCTGGAGATTTGAACTCATTCAAAGTAATTAGGTGTTCCTTGACCTTGAATTAGGTGGTTTTTGCACTGCATTTGTTAAAGCTTGAAGTAATGCATCCAGATAACTCTTGTTATTGGGAAGGTCAAAAATATAAAAAATACATACATAAAATAGAATGTATATCACAGGTCAGAAAAGGTACCACCAAGAGGTCATCACTAGCATGGTTAACAAGCACGGTCAAGAAAGCTATTAGAGAAAAGAAGGTTTCCTTCTTAAATAGAAGTCTTGCCCAAATGAGGAAAACAAAAAGGAATAAAAAACTTGCACAAAAGAAATGTAAGCAGATAAAATGTGATGCAAAAAAAGAAAAGAAAAAAGATTTTAAGGAGCATGTTGCTAATAACGTCAAGACCAACAATAATTGTTTTTTAAATACATCAGAAGCAGGAAACCAGCTAGGGGGTGGGCAGTTGGACTGTTGGATAACAAGGGAGTTAAAACTATAGTAAAGGAGGATAAGGAGACTGTGGAGAAGCTGAATGAATTATTTTCTTCTATCTTCACTGCACAAGGTGTAGGACAGATACCCATGCCTGAACTGACATTTTCAGGGAGTCTGAAGAATTGAGGCAAATACTGGTGACAAGAGATGAAGTTCTTGACCTTGTTGACAAACTGAAAACAAACAAATCATCCATCAGAGTGTTCTTTAAAAACTTAAATGTAACACTGTTGGTCTTCTAACAAAAATATATAGAATGTAATTAAGATTGGCTTGTGTAAAAAGAGCTACAGGGCATCCAGGAAATTACGGGCTAGATTTACTGTCTGTGCCGGTTAGGGATGTCAGAGAATTCCGCCATGGACTCCAGTCCGTGAGACCACGGAATCTGTGGCAGAACAGCCTCCCCCCCCACAGAATCCCCCCGGGACGGACCTTACCTGGCGGCGGCTCTGGCTGGTCTCCTGGCCAGCTGCTGCCGGGCTGCTGCGGCTGCAAATGGCGGCCGTCATAGTGGCCGCCATTTCTGTTCTTTCAGTCAGCCGTGATAGGCTATGTAAGTATTTACGTAGCCTATCACGGCAAAGAGCAGGGATGCAAATGGTGGCCACTACGCCATTTGCGCCCCTGCTCTTTGCCATGATAGGCTACGTAAATACGTAGTCTATCACGGCTGACTGCAAGACGCAAACGGCGGCTGCTATGACGACAACCATTTGTGGCCGCAGCAGCCCGGCAGCGGCTGGCCGGGAGACCAGCCGGAGCCATTGCTGGAGCCGCCGCGGAGCAGAGCCGGCCAGGGAGGATTCCACAGGGAGGGACGGAGCGCCTCCCCCTCACCACGGATTGCCTGGCTTTCATACATCCCTAGTTCCAGGTAAATTGGTGGAAAACATTGTTAAAGATAAAATGATCAAGCATATAAGACGAAGATAAATCCGTACCGACAGCCGTAATTCCAGTGCCCAGCCATCTCCGTACTATAGAACTATATTCTTCTATTGTGTGTGTGTGTGTGTGTAGTCTCCCTCAATCCAGCTGTTCCCTGGAAACCCCCCTTCCCCATTCACCCAAGGGTCTTCTAAGATAACTAACAGGAGGTTGATCATGAGCTGGATGTGGAAATACAAAGCTGAGCTGGGAGAAAGTGGGGTGCTGACATGTGTAGGAGTAAGTCGCATTGAACTCAGTAAGACTTACTTCTGAGTAGACATGTACAGAGTTGATTCTCCTCTCCATTTTAGCCTTACAATGTCAACAACAACGCTGGATGTGGAAATAGAAAGCTTAGCAGGAAGCATAATACCCTGTGCAGGGCTCCAGACAGGCATGGTCATTTTAAAAGGTTGCTTGCTTGCTTGCTTTCTTTCTTTCTTTCTTTCTTTCTTTCTTTCTTTCTTTCTTTCTTTCTTTCTTTCTTTCAACAGCATTGCTTTAAACAAAGAGTGCATCACTCAGGCACACCTAGGGCAGCCGTGTTTTGGGAAGCCCTGAGGAGGAGGAAGTGTTCTGGCTGAAAGTAAATGGAGACAGAGGATTTCAACTGAAAAAGAACACCCACAAACAAGGCGGTGAGCACAATTCATTAAAAAAAACACACACAACTTAAGTATTTATTATCGGAATATACTACCTTGCATTTTTATTTACGAAAATTTTGCGACTCTGTGCAGATGACAAAAAAAAAAGCTGCATGACTGCTGGCTCTACATGACCTCGTGGTGCCGTTCTGCAGAGGATTCCGTGGGAATTCGAAGGGAATTCGATCACATTTCAGTCCGTGGCGGAATTCTCTGATATCCCTATATAGGAGGACAAATTTTGCTAAGGAAGAATCAACATGGCTTCTGTAAAGGTAAATCCTGTCTCACTAACTTTTGAGTTATTTGAGCGTGTCAGCAGGGATGTGGATGCCTCACATAGGGGGGAACCAATAGACATTGTTTACTTGGACTTCCAAAAGGCTTTTGACAATATCCCTCACCAAAAACTCCCAAGCAAATTTAGAAGTCATGGCATAAGAGGAGAGGACCTGTTATGGAGCAGTAACTTGTTAAAGAACAGAAAGCAGAGTGCAGGTATAAATGAACAGTTCTTGCAATGGATGGTTGTAATGACTGGGGTCCCACAAGGATCTGTAATGGGACTGGTGCTTTTTAACTTGTTCATAAATGATCCAGAGTTTAGGGATGGCAGAGAATTCTGCCACGGATTCCAGTGAGGCCGGAATCCGTGGCGGAATGGCCTCCTGCCCCTCCGCCCCTCCGCGGAATCCCCCCGGGATGGCACTTACCTGGGGCAGATGCGGTGGATTTGGTGGCGGTAGCAGCGTCTCCGGTGGCTGGTCTCCTGGCCGCCATTTGTGTACGCTGGGGTATTTTTTGGGGGGAGTTTAGCCGTGATAGGTTAAGTAAATTCTTACGCAGCCATAGCTGCCGCCATTTGTGTATGCTGGGGTATTTTTTGGGGGGAGTTTAGCCGTGATAGGTTAAGTAAATTCTTACGTAGCCTATCACGGCTGCCTGGCTGGACGCAAATGGCGGCCGCTATGGCGGCCGCCATTTGCGTCCGCACCAACCCGTCCATGGCCGGAAAACTGGCTGCAGATGGCCCTGGCCGGCTGCTCCGCAGCCTGGTCATGGAGCAGATTCTGCCGTTGAGGATTCTGGGGGGGAGGACCGGATCGCCTCCCCCCCATCAAGGATTCCGGGGGGAGGGACGGAGCTGCTCCCCCCCCACTGTGAAAGATTCCGCGAAAAGGTAAGTGAGTTTCGTACATCCCTACCAGAGTTATGGGTGAACAGTGAAGTGGCCAAGCTGACTGATAACACCAATTTATTTAGGGTAGGGATGTTAGAGAAATCTGCCACGGATTCAAATGAGGTTGGATTGTTTGGAATCCGGCCTCCAGAATCTGTGGTGGATTGGCCCCACTTACCTCCCCTCCGCAAGGATTCTGTGCAGGATGGCACTCGGTTGCTTGCTCAGCTGGAGCTGTTCTCCTCCGCACCGATCGCCATTTTATTTTCAAAAAATGGCGATTGTCAGGATGTGCCCATAGACTTATACGCAAAATAGAGCTGTGAATCTTGTGTATATATGGAGGAGAATGGCTCCAGCCGTCCAGGTAAGCGGCCCTCAAGCCGGGCAGCTCCGCAGAATCCTTGCAGAGCAGAGCTGCTCCGGAGGATTCCAGCGGGGAGGAACAGATCACCTCTCACCTCCCGGCGGATTCCCCATCAGAACGGATGGTGGGGAATCTGTACATCTCTAATTTAGGGTGATTAAAAGAAAACATAGTCATAGCCATCAACTAGGGACAGATTTAAAAAGGGATTAGACAAATTCATGGAGGATAAGACTATCAGTGGTTACTAGTATCAGATGTAGTATGCCTCTGAACACTCTTTCCTGGAGAACATGAAGGTGAGGGTGTATTGCATAGACATCTGGCTGGCCTCTGTAGGAACAGAATGGTGGCATAGATGGACACTGATCACATATTCTTATGTTCTTAACATCTCAGGGGGTATTTTGCAGGTCATTGTTGCAGACAAAATGGCAGACTAGCTAGCCACAAATTTGGATGGCTTTAAAAGGGGGTTGGACAAATTCCTGGAGGAAAAGGCTATCAATGGCTACTAGTCTTGATGGCTATGTGCTACCTCCAGTACCAGAGGTACTCACCAGTTGCTGAGTAGCATGAGTGGGAGGGTGCTGTTGCACTCATGCTCTGCTTGTGGGTTCCTGGTCAACAGCTCGTTGGCCGCTGTGTGAACAGAATGCTGGACTGGATGGATTGGTGTTTTTGTCTTAGTAAGAGTAGGCAGTCAATTCATCACAGTAAGGTGATGATGACTCACCCTCCTGGTGATTACCAATCTGTATACCACCCACAAGAGTGTTCCACTGGATCGGATCTGAAGTTGCAATGACAGCTAAAGATGCCAGTGTCATGGCATAGTTTATTATTTTTAAAATGATCAATTGGTTTAGGTCCAGGTTGACCTACATGCATAGGGATGTATGAAAGTCACTTAACTTTTCGAAGGGTGACATTCGTGGTGGGGGGGAGGTGCTCCGTCCCTCCCCCCCAAATTCTCTCCGGCTGGCTCCACTCTGTGGCGATTCTGCAGCCGGACATCTGGTCAGACATCCAGCCGCTGGGCAGCCTGCAGCCGGACATCCGGCTGCTGGGCAGCCTGCAGCCGGACATCCGGCTGCTGGGCAGCCTGCAGCCGGACATCCAGCCGCTGGGCAGCCTGCAGGGATGCAAATGGCGGCGGCTGTAGCCGCCGCCATTTGTGTCCCTGTTTTTTGCTGAGATAGGCTACATAAATATTTACGTAGCCTATCACGGCAAAAAACCCAAACAAACAGTGAACGCAAATGGCGGTGGCTACGGCGGCCACCATTTGCGTTCCCTTTTTTTTTTGGCCGTGATAGGCTACGTAAATACTTACGCAGCCTATCACGGCTTCCGCAGGGATGCAAATGGTGTCCCTGCATTAGCCATGATAGGCTATGTAAGTATTTATGTAGCCTATCATGGCTACAGTGAAGAAGTGAATGGCGGCTGCGGCCACGGCCACCATTCGCAAAGCAGCTCAAATGGCAGCAGGTAGGTGTCCCGTTTTGCGCGCCTTTCGCGGGGTGGGAGGGCAGGGGGGCTTCGTTCCACCACAGATTTCGGAGGGCCAAATGCACTGGCATTCGGCCTCACTGAGATCCGTGGTGGAATTCTCTGACATCCCTATTGCACTTTCAAGGTTTTCATTGATCCACCTCAGGTCAAACCCAGGGGACTTGTGCTAAGAAGGTGGTAGAAGAGGATACCTTAGGTGACTGTGTGTGCTGACTTGCATTTGTCAATCAGCCATCACAGATTAAACATCATAGATCGAATTTTCATATCAGCCCACACCATCTTTTAATGTAGCCTCTTTCAAGTGTTGAATATGCACATAGTTCATATGTGTGTCTGAATTAGCCCTGCAGGTACCCACATTATATTATCCAGATAAGCCAGGCCATGGACAGAATAGCTGAACTTACTCTGAAGAACAAGTCTCACTATGTATGTTAAGTCTCCTATAACGAAACTCAAATGTCTCACATTTTCCCCTATTTCCTCTTCTCTTTGATGGAAAAAATGTCTCCTTTCTTTGGTACCTTCTTGTTCAAAATTTCAACTGTGCTTAGAATTGCACTGTAAAATGGCAATGCTCCCTAGATAGTTCCAACACTGAGGTGGAGAATGATCCATGTGAAGCTTGGCCATTGGACAGATCCATAATAATTTGACATGCCTCAAAAATCAGGTCTGACAAACTGGGGTTTTATCCCTCCAGCCCCAGGAAGGACAAATCTCTAAACTACACCATCAGGGATGTTAGAAAAGCCCTTAAGGAAACAGCATTTCCATACTTTTTTAGTTTTGTCACTGGTAATAGGAGATGTACTTTCCCATCACTAGACGGTAGCACAGAAGTAGGACAATAATAGCAGTAAGAAAGAGCACTTGGTTGGCCACTGTGGGAGCAGAATGCTTGACTAGATAAACCTTTGGTCTGATCCAGCATGGTTCTTTTTATGTTCTTATATTATTTATTTATAAACAGCATTTTAATACCACCTATTAACAATAGAACATGAAATTGAAAACAAGTTAAACCAGTGTGAAAATCAAAACCAGCAATAGTAGTGCCCAAGATCTAAAACAGGTTTTAAAGGCTGAAAAGTCTGAGAAAAGAAAAAGGTGTCCCTGGAGCTGAAAAGACTGCAACATAGGCATCTGGTGAGCCTCCCTGGAAAGGGCATTTTACAACTAGCACACCACCACTGGAAAGGCCTTCTCCTTAACAGCCCCCCACCTCACCTCATTTGGTGGGGGCACCCTGAAAACAGCCTCTGAAGATGAACTTAATGTCTGAGCAGGTATATATGGGGGTAGCTAATCCTTCCAGTAACCTGGCCCCAAGGCATTTAGGGCTTTAAGGGTAAATAACAGCACCTTGAATTGAACCTGAAAACAGACTGGAAGTGACCACAGATCATAAAGCACTGGCATAATATGATTGTATTGGCTAGTCTCTATTAACCATCTATTTTGGGCCAGCTGTCATTTCCAAGTCATTATAACACATTGCAATAATCCAAATGAGAGGTTACTGGGGTGTGGATATTTGGCTATCTCTGTCCAGGTAGGGTCATGGCTGATAAAAGGTGCTCTTTAACACTGAGGCCATCTGTGCCTCCACTTACACTGCTGGATCTGAGAACACCCCTAAAGTATGAATTTGATCCTTTTGCAACCGCCTCCAAAACCGCTGAGCATTGAACACCTCTTAGCTAAACAGACAAACCACCCAGAAACAGTACCTGAAACTTATCTGGATTGATGGACTGGATTATTGGCCCTCATCCAGTCCATTACCACACATAGGCACTGATTCAGAACAGCCACTGCCTGACCTGGTTTTGATGAAATGGAAAGATAGAATTGGGTGTTATTTACATATTGATGATACCTCATTCCACATCTCCAGAAAACCTGTCCCAGTGGTTTCATATAGATGTTAAACAAGCATGGGGGATAAAACAGAGCCCTGTGGAATCTCATAGCATAACTACCAAGGCACAGAGCAATAATCTCCCATCATCACCTTCCAACATCTAAGTAGGAGCAGAACAGCTGAAAAACTGCAACACTCACCCCAACATCCAATCTAGAAAGTTACCATAGTTGACAGTATTGAACACCACTGAGAGGTCCAAAAGAATTAACAAGGTCATACTCTCTCTGTCCCTCTCTCAGTAAAGGTCATTCCCACAGGATTACCAAGGCATTTCCTGTTCCAAAACCAGGCCTGAAGCCTGATTAAAATAGTGCTGCAGGAGATACTTGACTATGAAACACGCATTGACTGGGCTAGGTGGAAAATCAAGTGCGAGTAGAAAATTATGGTAGGATAATGAAACTGTGCTAGCAGTACTTCTTGTCCTGATGCATGGTTTACAAAAGGGAGTTTTTATGAAAACAATTCATAGAATGTGGACTTTAGCTCATCTTTAAGTGGTTTCACACAGACTTAGAATACATTTTCTTCCGAAGGGATACATGGAGGCAGGTATAATCATGTTGATTGGGAGCTCCTTCCTCCTTCTCCTCCTTCTTCTTCTTCAAAAATCCACCAACTTCTACTGAAGCTCATTAAACAGTGATGAGCAGACAGACAGCAAGGCTGTTACTGCAAAAGAATAATACCCTGCTTGTTAAAAGAAAAAAAGGACACTTAATAAACCCACATTAAACAGCAGGCTCTGTTCCAACAGCTCTCAGCATTCAGTCAGGTACATATTTTTTAATCAATTGCTGATCCCTATTGAAAAATGTACAAATGCTATTTTGAAGAGAGGATTATACAACAAGATTCAACTTGTTTTGTTAATTACTTTTTCCTAGGTAACAGCAGAAAATCACCAGTAGGGAACTTGTAGTAAACTAAGACCAGAGACCATTAAGAATGGATTAAATTTAGTTTTTTAAACACTCTGATTCTGTGTTTCCCACCTCCACCTTTTTGGAACCTTGCTGACTTACAAGGGCTGTTTTAAAAATGAATTATTTTATTCCTGGACTCAACATCCAAGAACAAGTACAGTGTTTTTGGTCCCTTGTTCTTTACAATAAAATGGTGAATAGAATTACATGATGAGTACGTAACACATATAAAATGACATCAAGTGCAGTGACATTGCGTATACTTTAATCAGTGACTTTGTAATGAATAAAACCTGCTTGTACCTGTTTTGGAACCCCTATTATTATGATTTAATTAAGAGATTTCAATGAAAATGAACCTTTGAACCAGAAT
The DNA here is from genome assembly GCF_057233095.1 of Heloderma suspectum. Taxonomy (NCBI): domain Eukaryota; kingdom Metazoa; phylum Chordata; class Lepidosauria; order Squamata; family Helodermatidae; genus Heloderma; species Heloderma suspectum. The sequence continues at coordinate 302,223,455 of NC_139458.1, forward strand.
ATGGCATCCCACTGAAAGCTTAATAGCAGCCCATTCACTGAAGATTAATATGGTCTGGAGATGAAGTTCCCACATGGAACTAAAATGAGGCTCTTTTCATTCAGAATTCTCCCTTGTGCCTTCTAGTCTTGCTAATATACTAACAATGCAGTCTTATCTCTTCCTTTGCTAAAAAAAAACAAAAAACGAGCAGGGAGGCCGTGCTTATCAACTACTGGAGGAGTAGGCAGCCTGATGCCTTCCAGATGTTTTGCACAAAATTTCCATAATCTCTGACCGTTGACCATGCTGGCTGGGGCTTATGGGAGTTGTAGTCCAAAGTATCAGGAGGGCACAGGATTGTCTACCCCGGAACTACAGCAATACTATGGCCAGATCCTCACTAAAGTGGTATAAATTAGTGCTGTGCTGAAAATTTATCCCACACATTTTTCCACCATTGTCATTCAGTCTGATAGAAAAGAAATTGCTTTCAAAAAGAAATTCAAAAGAGAAGACATTTTGGAGAAATTCTCATGGGTTTGGTTCAGGGTTCTTGTGCTTACCTTACTTATGAGGTGACTGAGGCATGTGTATGCGTTAGGGGTGTATGAAACCCCACTTACCTGGCTCTGCTGGGGTCTGCAGGTGGGGGGAGGCGATCCGGTCCTTCCCCCAGAATCCTGCTTGGCCAGCTCCGCTCCGTGGCCAGTCCGTGGAACCGCTGGCCAGGCCGACCCGCAGCAGGGCCTCCACCTGCTGCCGGGCTGCTGTGGATGCAAATGGCGTCCTGCATAGGGGACGCCATTTGTGTCCCTACACTAGTGGCTAGCCCATGATAGGCTATGTAAATATTTACGTAGCCTATCACGGCTAAAGCAGGGACACAAATGGTGTCCCCTATGCCATTTGCATCCCTGCTTTAGCCGTGATAGGCCATTTGCGTCCCTGCTTTAGCCATGATAGGCTACGTAAATATATACCTAGCCTATCACGGGCTAGCGTAGGGATGCAAATGGCGGCCGCTATGATGGCTGCCATTTGCGGCTGCAGCAGTCTGGCAGCGGCCGGAGCTGCCGCTTCATCCGCTGCTGGAGCCGCCGCCGGAGCCGCCGCTGCGTCCGCCACCAGGTAGGTCCATCCTGGGGAGATTCTGCAGGGTGGTGGTGGGGGGGGGGGAGGCCATCTAAAGAATCTGGCCTCACTGGAGTCCGTTGCAGAATTCTCTGCCATCCCTAGTATGCGTGTCGTATTTTTCATTGTATAATAACCTCTCTGGCAGCCTAGCCTCCTTGACTTCTTGCATTTCACACCTGGGGGAAGACATCATGAGGTAATTCATCCCATAGGGCTTTTTCAAATCAGGAAGTGCAGGAAGCCTGGGAGACTGCAGAGCAATTGATAGATGTGTAATAGAAAGAAAAAACACACAGAGTACTATTGGCCACCTCATAGTGATCAGGTAAGGTCAAAAACACAAGCAAATGAAATTAAAAATGCATTATAAATGCAATTATAAAATGCCCTGAAAATGAGGTAGAAAAATGGAGGCCTCTTTCATGAGGGAAGAAAACTTTCAGGGCCAGATCTACATGGAAATGAAATGAGAAGCACTCTTTGGTTTTATCCAGATTTTCATGAAATCGGTTTTGGTCTGTCAGCAGCACACGAAGCAAGAAAAGCAGAGTATACACTACTTAAAAACCCACTTTCACAGGTCATGCAGCACTTGAAAATGGCCATATTTCAGGGTTGGGTGGGTGGAGTCCAGTGAGTAGAACTGAATGTCATCAACCCCGTAGGCGCTGCTCAGTGAATGAGAGAGGCTCGTTCACCACCCCTGTCCATGCTTCCCTGCTCAGGGAAGTTTACTGGAGGCCCTGAATTAAGCCCCTGTAGTTTACCTCACACCTCTTCCCTCTCATCCACCATTGGGATGTTGTGAAAGATTAAACCGCGCTTATATGGATGGAAAAAAACAGGCTGCATTCTGTGAATGGGCAAAGCCTGTACTGTGGTATTTTGACTGACTGAAACAGCAAAACTGCACTTTTATGAATGGGAAAAATACACTGCTGCCAGGTCACAGCCAGGTCACAGGAATAGGCATGCCCAGGATTTAATGTGTGTGTGTGGGGGGGATGGGGCACGCTGCTGTGAAACTGCTCTGGAGCTGCCTTTAGGAAAAATAATGCACTAAAACGACTTTCTGAAAATGCAGCTTTTCCAGAGAGAAGCTGCAGGGTCGCTGTGGTTTGGCAACAGCATCATCCGTCATAGACAGCCCTGCTGTGCTTTCCCTCCACATGAAATTGGCCATGTAGATTGGGCCCAGGAAACAGGAGGTCAGATTTTGACACAGCACTAGCTCCATCTCTTCTCTGGAGCTGTATGTGACACTGCCCCCCTCACATCTGCTACAGGGAAGGGGTGGTATTATTTGTACTTGCATCAGAGACAAGATGAATCCACAATCACCCCTCAGAAATTTTAAAATTGAAAGGCTCTGGGGAAGGTGCTGAACCCTGAAGAGTGACAACTAGAGCTGAGCCAAAATTTCTCAGAAAACATTTTTCTTACCCCACCGCCCCACTCTAGAAATGATGAAAGGCCACTTTGAGAATTCTCTTCAATTTTTCTCATGGCTGCATTCTCCCCCCCCCCCACACACAAATGCCCTGGAATGATGCTAGGTATGGGGTATTGTGGTGGATGCAAAACGGGGGCCAGGCTGCCAGTACAGTTGATGCTGTTGCCATTTGCTGCGGCCGTGCAAAACAACAAAAAACCCTTAGGAAAAAAGGAAGCTGTGCTACATCCCGTACGGATGGTGAGCCCTACCTGTGAGAAATGGTTGGAGACTTTCTCCTCACCTTGGAGAAATTTGGTGAAATTGTTCTCCCAATTTCTCTGCCCACAAATAGGGTGGAGAATTTCAAGAGCCCATTTGTGCACAGCTCTGGTATAAATATATCTGTGCCTGGGATCTGTATTTCGGGGACATATATGACTCATGATCCTTCCTAAAAGGCAAATTCCTGCACATGGAAAGCGAGCATGTCAAGGTGAAGTCTAGGCAAGAACCTTGTCCCTGAAATCTAGTTCTGTATATGAAAGAAATGTTCTCTACAGAGAAATATTCAGTCATGTCTACCTTCATCTGCAGTCTGACATGGCGGAGCTCAGACACAGGTTTATCACCTCAGCCAGAATTAGGATCACATTTCCTGCTATTACTCTAACTTCGTAGGTGGCATAAATGTCAGTGCCAGTGTATAAGATTAGGGCCTAAGGGCGCAATCCTATGGCCGCTAGTCATAGTCGGTTCCCAGGAACCGACCCCCACTCCCTCTCGCGATGCCTCATAGGCAGTGCAGATCAGTCCCACGGTCCGCGCTCGGAACAGCAACACAGGCAGTGAAAACAAGGCATTCCTGGGGATGGGCCAGGGCGGGGAAGTCGGAAATGCCAGTACAACACATCCCGTGTGCTGAGGTCCCAAAGCTAGACAGCCAAAATTGGCTGTCTAGCTGCGAAAGCAGGGCGGGCGAGTGAGGAGGAGATTCGCTCCTCACCACTCCTCCTGCCCTGCACTGGATAGGCGGTCGCCCCCAGTCTTGGAGGCGACCGTTGATCCAGATAGGATTGCTCCCTAAGATGCTTTGACCATTTTTTACCCAGACCTTCCCTAAGTGAGAATACTACCCAGTCTGTTTGTAATTATGGTTTTACATTGGTTTTAATTGGTTTTAATGTTTTTATTAATGTTTTATATCAATGTTTTGGCAATTATTATGCATTTTAATTGTATTTTCATGTATATGATATATTGTTATTTATTCATTTCTCTTGTAAACTGCTTAGAGATATTTTTAAATATTGTCAGTAGTATATAAATCTATTAAATCTTCATCACCATCATCACCATCATCATCCAATAGTAAATGTGTCTTACGCACACAAAGGTGAACCTGTTCAGACATTCCAAAAGTTTCACCAACATGCAAAGAGGGAGAGCAAGTATTGAGCACATTAGCTCTGCCACCTCCATCACAGTTTGCTCCTGTTCAAGATGAACTTCTTAAGCAAGGAGGCTCTTCTGTGGAGGTGAAATGCTTTTAGCTTGATACAAAAACATCAGATGAGTATTCCCAAGTAGACACGTATAGGATTGCATTGCATTGTAAGCCCCTTTGAATGGATGAGTTGTAGCTAACTCAAGTCCCATTGCTTTCAAAACAATGAAATTACAATGAAGTACAGTTAGAATATGAATAGTAGTCTAACTGTACTTAATTGTGATTTTGTTCTTTTGAAAGCAAGAGGACTTAAGCTACTACTCCTCCGTTCAAAGGGGCTTACAATGCAATCCCATATAAGTTTGCTTAGGAATAGATCTCATTGGGGCTGTTCACTCAACGTGCTAAAGCACACTCAGTGGTTGAGTGTGGGTTGTTTGTTGAACTATGGGTTGTTAGTTGAACCATGGGTTGTTTGTTGAACTGTGGGTTAGCGAGTTATCTGAACCCAGGACACTTTCCACAGGATGGCTTGTTAACCATGCAGTGTTAACTACTCTGAACAACACAGCAACAAACTATGGATTCTCAAGGTGGCTTGTTTGAGAAAAAAAGCCACACTGCATGGTTCACAAGCCACCCTGCGGATAGGGATGGCAGAGAATTCCGCCACGGATCTCGGTGAGGCCGAATGCCAGTGCATTTGGCCCCCCGAAATCTGTGGCGGAACGGCCTGCCACCCCCCACCCCCCCCACAGATCCCCCCCGGGATGAGACTTACCTGGGGCGGATCTTCCAGGGGGCGGAGGCGGCGGCTGCAGTGGCTGATCTTCCGACCAGCCGCCGCCATTTGCAGTCTTGTCAGGGTTTTTTTTTTTTTTACAAGACGTGTTGGCTACGTAAAGACTTACCTAGCCTATCACGTCTGGCTTAAAAATAAATAAATAAATAAATAAGGGCGGAGCGCGTCCCCCCCAACGAGGATTCTGGGGGGAGGGACGGAGCGCCTCCCCCCCCAGCGGAACCCGGTGAAGCCAGGTAAGGGGAGTTTCGTACATCCCTACCTGCGGAAAATGTCCTTGGTTCAGACAACGTGTTAACTCATGGTTCAACGAACAACCCACTGTTCAACAACAACCCATGCTCAACCACTGAGTGTGGGTTAGTGTGTTGTGCAAACCCAGTCATTGTGTTCAGTGAGGCTTATTCCCAGGTAAGTTGGTGTAGGATTGCAGCCTTAGACAGATAAACATTTAATGGAGTGGAGCCACAGAATTTTTACTACTCAGACAAGTTGATCACATTATTATTATTGTTGTTATTGTTACCATTAGTATTACCGTTACCATTCTCATTATCATTTCTATACCGCCCAATAGCTGAAGCTCCCTGGGTGGTCCAAAAAAATTACAAACTACAAATACAAGATAATAAAAACATAATATAAAATGTTTAACATACAAAATTTGAAAACAACTTAAATAGATAAAACACAGTAAGATACCGGACCTGATAAAAACAACTGACATAAATGCCCCATCATATGCCATCAAATGCCTGGGAGTAGAGGACAATCTTAACCTTGCACCAAAAAGATGACCGTGTTGGTGCCAAGTGGACCTCAGTGGGGAGAGAATTCCATAGTCTTTTTGGCACCAGGCATTTGGCAGCACATGATAAGTTTTTAATCTGTCCTGGATCTGTCTTTGGTTATGACTGACTGTTCAAAGTTGTTTTTAGTTCTATGTTGCCTTTGTGTATATTTTCTGTGTGTTTTATGTAAATTGAGTTTAAACTTTGTATATTGTATTTTAATGTTTTAATCTCTGTAAACTAGTAAGGTATTAGTACTAGTGTACAAAGCCCTAAAGGATGGTGATCTGAAAGTGGAGGAATTAACATCTGTCCCTTTGTCATGGTCAGATCACTTCCTGCTGAGGTTTAGACTCCTGGCAGCCTTCCCCCTCTGCAAGGGTGGGGGACCTATTAAAATGGTCCGCCCCCGGAGATTAATGGATTCCGATAGATTCCAGAGGGCTCTGGGGGATTTTCCTGCTGGTTATGTTAAACATTTATGTAGACTAAGACAGCGAAAATAAGGGGAACGCAAATAGCGTATTTGCGTTCCCCTTATTTTCGCCATCTTAGTCTATGTAAATGTTTACGTAGACTAAGACGTGCCAAAATAAGAAACGCAAATGGCGGCGCCCATGGGCGCCGCCATTTGCGTACGCATGTTTTTTTTCCTTTTAAATGAGCCGTGATAGGCTACGTAAACATTTACGTAGCCTATCACGGCTGACTGCAGGGATGCAAATGGCAGTGGTACGGCCGCCGCCATTTGCGTCCCTGCTAGCCAGCGGCCAGATGTCCGACCGCTGGCGGAGCCGGCCGGCGGCTCTGCAGAATCCCTGCGGAGCAGAGCCGGCCGGCCAGAATTTCAGGGGGGAGGGACAGGGCGCCTCCCTCCCACCACGAATGTCACCCTTCGAAAAGGTAAGTGACTTTCATACATCCCTACTCTGAACGCCTCTACCAATGGTGTCCAATTCATGACGAATCTGAGCGACTTTATCTTCAAAGTGCTGTGCAAACTCGTCACAGCGTGCCACCGAGGGTTCCACCGTCTCTCGCCCTGGCCCACAATGTAACAGGCCGCGAACCACTTGGAAAATCTCCGCTGGACAACACTGAGAAGATGCAATGCTGGTGGAAAAGAACTGTCTCTTTTCCACCCTTACCGCCACAGAGTAGGCTTGATAGTGGGCTCTTACCTGTGTTCGGTCAGACTCAGCACGAGTTTTCCTCCACCTGCGTTCTAGCCGTCTCCCCTCTTGCTTCATTGCCCTCAGCTCAGGTGTATACTGCTGGAGCCGCCGCCGCCAGGAAGGTCTGCCCAAGGTAAGTCCCATCCCGGGGGTGGCGGGGGAGTGGCAGACCATTCCACCACCGATTTCGGGGGGCCGAATGCGCTGGCATTCGGCCTCCCCGAGATCCGTGGCGGAATTCTCTGACATCCCTAGTTCAGAGCACCGTCTGGTCCAGTTTTATTGGATGAGTTTCAGTTACTGAGGCCTGAGGATGTGGACAAGGTGCTAGGCCAAGTCCGATCGACCACTTGTGTGCTTGACCCTTGCCCTTCATGGCTTATTAAATCAAACAAGGAGGGGATGTCTAGCTGGGTTCAGGAGGTTGTAAATTCCTCCTTGAGAGAGGGAGTGGTTCCTGCCGCTCTAAAAGAGGCAGTAATTAGACCACTCCTGAAAAAGCCTAAACTGGACCCAGAGGATGTTAATAATTATAGGCCAGTGGCCAACATCCCCTTCCTGGGCAAGATGCTTGAGCAGGTGGTTGTAGGACAGCTCCAGGCACTGTTGAATGAAACGGATTATATAGATCCATTTCAATTGGGCTTTAGGCCTAGTTTTGGAACGGAAGCTGCCTTGGTCGCCCTGTGGGATGACCTCTGCCAGGAGAGGGACAGGGGGAGTGCGACCCTGTTGATTCTTCTGGACCTCTCAGTGGCTTTCGATACCATCAACCATGGTATCCTTCTGGATAGGTTGTCTGGGTTGGGAGTTGGAGGCACTGCACTATAGTGGTTCCGCTCCTACTTGGATGGCCGATTCCAGAAGGTGGTGCTGGGGGATTATTGCTCTGTGCCATAGCAATTGTGCCATGGGGTTCCACAGGGCTCTATTTTATCCCCTATGCTGTTTAACATCTACATAAAACCGCTGGGGAAGGTTATCCGGAGGTGTGGGCTGAGGTGCCATCAATATGTGGATGACATCCAGCTCTACCTCTCTTTCTCATCAAACCCAGGTGAGGCAGTCGCTGTTCTGAATCAGTGCCTGGGCACGGTAATGGACTGGATGAAGGCCAATAAACTGAAACTCAATCCAGACAAGACGGAGGTACTGTTAGTGGGTGGTTTGTCTGCCCGGCTAGGTGATATTCAACCTGTTCTGGAGGGGGTTGCACTCCCCCTAAAGGATCAGGTTCGTAGTTTGGGGGTGCTCTTGGATCCAGAACTGTCACTTGAGGCACAGGCGAACTCAGTGGCACAGAGCACTTTTTATCAGCTTAGGCTGGTATACCAACTACGCCCTTATCTGGACAGAGATAGCCTAGCTACAGTTATCCATGCTCTGATAATGTCTCGTCTGGAATACTGCAATGCATTATACATGGGGCTGCCTTTGAAAACGTTCCAGAAACTTCAGCTGGTCCAAAATAGGGCAGCAAGATTGTTAACAGGGACTGGCCTGTGAGCTCATATTACGCCAGTACTTTTCCAGCTGCACTGGCTGCCAGTCCATTTCTGGGCCCGATTCAAAGTGCTGGGAATTCAAAGCCCTTAACGGCTTGGGGCCAGGTTATCTGAAGGATCGCCTCCTCCCATATGTGCCTGCCCGGACCTTAAGGTCATCCTCAGTGGCCCTTCTCCGTGAGCCCCTGCCAAAGGAAGTGAGGCGGGTGGCTACTAGGAGGAGGGCTTTTTCTGCTGTGGCACCCTGGCTCTGAAATGAGCTCCCTAGTGAGGTTCGCCTGGCACCTACATTGTATTCCTTTTGGTGCCAGGTGAAGTCCTTTTTATTTTCCCAGGCATTTTAGCATTTTAGCTTTCTAAACTTTTAGCTTTGCTGTTTTAAATCTGTATTTTAAACTCCTGCACTGCTGCTAGGTTTTACTGTGGTTGTATTGTTATATTGTGGTTTTAATGTTCCATATATTTTAAATTGTTTTATTGAGTGCTGTTTGGTTTTAATTTTTGTGAACCGCCCAGAGAGCTTCGGCTATTGGGCGGTATAGAAATGAAATGAATAAATAATAAATAAACAACTTGGGACCAGGATACCTGAGAGAGTGCCTTCTTCTTTACCAACCTGCCTGGTCACTGAGGTCATCGGAGGGCTTGTTCCTGGTGGTTTCACACAGACCCATGGCCCGGCTGGAGTCCACCAGGAAAAGAGCCTTCAGCGTAGTGGCCCCCTTCCTGTGGAACTCCCTGCCTTTGGAGGTCAGGCAGCTGCCGACATTGTGTTGCTTTCGGCGCCTCCTGAAGATGTTATTATTTCGAGAGGCTTTCCCTGAGTGACTAGCCATGGTTTATTATATTCAGAATCTGTTCTTTTAAAATGTTTTAATTGTTTTAATTATGGGGTTTTATTCTTTTATCTTGCTGTTCCCCGCTCCAAAATCTTTGATGTGGAGCGGTATATAAATATTGTAAATAAATAAACTAATAAACTGCCCAGAGAGCTTTGGCTATGGGGCAGTATAGAAATGTAATTCTTCATCATCATCATCATCATCATCATCAACATCATCATCATTGGGGGGCCATCACTGAGTAGGCCCTCTCCTTTGTTACCACTGTTTGAGCCTCCTTCAGAGGAGTCACTCAGAGGAAGGCTTCAGATGTTGATCGTAGTGCCGTGGTAGGTTCATGTCAAGAGAGGCACTGTATCAGGTATTGCAGTCCTGAGCCATGTAAAGCTTTATAGGTTAAAAAAACCAGCACCTTGGAAAAAAAACCCCTAAGATCTATTCTGGAGATAGTCTTAATTAACTGTTCCTGATTTTTCCATATGATTTTTCTATAAACTTAACATTTGTATGTGGAAAATAATATTTCACCTCTGCTGAATCAGTGGAGTCATTACCTTATAATCATTTTTGTGAAATTTTCTTGGCAGGAATTATCGTACATTTTCTTTAATAAAAACTACTAATGGAAAAAAGAGAAAAGTTGATATCCTGGGCAAATTTCTTCTTAAGAAAATATGTAATTAATTAAAACATTAAAAATCAAGTCAAAAAAGATCTCTCTTTCTGAGGTTTCAGTTTTGTTCTGATTATGCCTCGTAAGTAATTAATGATGACTTTCCTGGCCTTAGCACAGATGGTGATTTGACTGTGCGCTGCTTCTGGTCTTGGTTAGTACTAACACCAAGTGACTAGAGAAGGGTTCAGTTAGAGATGAGGTTGTAAACCCTGTTTAGAAAGGGATGAACAACAGCCTATAAAGGTGAACATTTTAGCACAGATTCTAACACACATCTACTAGACCCGATGTGTGGTAACACTAGGGCTGTTCAGACACACACTCTCACACTCACACATTTAAGGAATACATGAGTGGGGAGCAGGATTGCATCCACAAGCCATTCCCCTCTGATACCGATGCGCCTACTGGCCATGCCTCTTGGTAGCTAGGCATTTACCATCATTGTGAATGAAGGTTGGCTTATGGGCTCTCCGATGTACACATGTAGGGTGCCTCCCCCAAAGGGGGAACCTTAGCCATCAGGGTGCCTGCTCCCATGGAAGGGGTCTACTTGCATGCCGCTGTCCATGCGAAGTCCTTTCATAGTGAAGGTGAACACATGGCCGCTGGAGTCGAGTCCTGTTGGCATGGTCCTGCTCCCCCGCCAATGTGTGAGGGCATTCATTTGAACATCCCTACTCTCCTTTGCACTTGGCAGGACAACCAAGCTATCTGATGCAGAGACAGATCATCCTGGGGTGGGGGATATATATGGGCTCAAATAATTTTAGTTGAGATTAGTATTTTATACTGACTTAGGAAGGCTGCTTCACACACACACCGAAATGGACTCCCCATTCATGGTGGGGAAGCATGCATCCTTGCAAGCTTCAATCACATGTACAAAAGAATGTGTCACTTGATGTATGGGTAAATGATTTCCCCCTTTAGGGGTGGGGGAAGGATTGCATAAGTCATGCATGTGAACATTGGTCAGTGCACAGAACACTGCAAGCATTGTTGGGTATGCTAGTGTTCACATCCATCCACTCCACATACTGAGAGGCCACATTGTAGCTAGTGTGTGAATAGGCCTTACAATTCTACAGCACCTCTCTCAGATATATAGGTGGCAATTCTGTTGTTGTGGCTTTAAATGAAAGATAGCAAGGCAGCAAGTCTTAGTCCCTGTCCTGCCTAGATAAGAACACTTTGCGTCCATCAGTTGGGCTGGGAGCACTTCCCCACTGTGGTGCTGTCCATATTGACCACTGGCCATGCTGGCTGGGGCTGATGGGAATTTTAGCCCAAATCATCTGGAGGGCACCATCTGGATCAGCCCCAGCAATGCTGAGCTAGGACTTCTTTGAGCTGTATGCCTAGGCAATGATTTTTCTTTCATATTAAAAATCCTAGATATGCATGTGCAGTAGCTTCCTTAAAAAGCTAGACAGGAAGCCTAGGGAAACCATAGTCACATGTTTTCACCTATATTTTGACAGGCTATCTGGGTTTCGACAGGCTTTCTGGGTTTTCAGGCTATCTGGGTTTCCATTTTGACAAGCTATCTGAGTGTCCCATCTGGAAGGATGAAGGAGGGAATGAAGTAATCTTCTAACTGAAGCTAATCAGAGAAAGCTTGAATGCAAGACTAACAGAGGCCTTGAAGGCATGAACGTGAAATAAAAGCAGCACCGGGTCTTTTGCATGTGCACCCATACATTTTTGCAAATCAGAACAGTTAAAGATGCCAAAATGGGCAATTCCGTTAAAGCTGTGACTCAAAAAATACGAATAGCTGTTCATGCAAGTCAAAGAAAACATACAACCTAGGAACCTTTTGGCCTTCTAAATATTTTCTGTAATGTCAGACACAAATATAACAGTTATAGTTTGACCAAACAAGTCTTTCCTAATGGGTAAAGTCAATTATACCATTTCATATTTCCCCCCCTTGCAAAAACTGGCATAACTGCAAACAGGAAATCAGGCAGAGCACAGCGTTTATTCCACATCCTGAAGCTTCCTGGCAGCATGCACATTTCTGTATATGGGATCTACTACATTGCAGTGGTATTAATCACCATCCTATGAGGTTCCCTTTTCAGAAATGGCCTAGAGTTAAAGAATCTCTTGTGCTGCCTAAACATAGCCCCTCACTGTGTCTTTGCTGACCTAACTCTGTGCATTGGTATCATTCTGTTACATCAGACCAGCTTAACTGAGAACTGTAGCATTTGCTTTGGACATGTCAAACTTTATACCTACCAGCCACTAAGTATAGTTTGGGTGAAAAAGGTATAAAAGGTTGAGTGTGTGTGCATGTTTATTCAGCTGGTGAGAAACTGGAAACAGACCTCGGCGATTACTCATGTAAAGATCAGAATGAGGGGTGTCTGAGTTAGAAGTAGTTTGAAATAAAGTGCTTGGAATAACTCAGAAGAATAATTGGTTTCTCTGTCTGTTATTACCCAGTGCTTGTAGGTTAAGAAAAACAGTTTTTTCATCTATAAAATCTAACATTTCTGTTATAAGTCAAGCATATATATTGCCCAGAGCACATTTTTGGGTTGTGGTAAAAAGTTGCTTCCTCTGAGCCTTCCTCAACTTTTTGAGGCAGTGGCCAGGAGCAGACACAAAGCAACTGGTAGACCAGGGGTGGGGAACTTCAGGGCCACAAGCCAAATCTGACCTGCCAGAGTTTCCCAGATGACGGTATGACCACACCACCTTCTCTTGGCCCCACCCCCTTTCCCCAACCACTGTTTGTTTGGTGGTTTCCCAGCTTTTCTGCATTTTCCCCCCATTCTAAATGGTTGAAATGCCTGTCCTAAGGCTTAGTGACTGGCATTAAGAGCTTTAAGCTACAATTTGTTGGTATTTTGGTGGTATTTTGGGGCTCATCCCTTTGGTCCCACCCAATGCTGGAATGTAGCCCCTGAGAGCTTCTCCAAAATTAAATTGGGCCGCTGAGCTGAGACTGGTGCCTCATCCCTGTGGTAGACAACACAACATGTGCATAACATGGAAATCAGGCTGTCTGGGTTTGGGGAAATGGAATACGGCAGGCAGAAGGTGACTGGTGGGGGCTGTCTCCCCCTGTTCAAACTGAAGAGGAAATTGTGTGCAGGTCAGCTTCCTTTCCCACAGAAAGCGTGTGTCCTTGAAATACTATTGAATGTCCAACACACTGGAGGTGAGAAGAGGGAGTTCTCGCAACCTGAAGCTGCATGGGAGAGGGGTTGCAGACTTGGAATGTGAAGCTTTAGGTATAGACGTTCAGGCTGGCAGGCTAGCTAACGTAACATCTTCTTGTCCTATTTGGCAAAGAAGCTACGAACATAGGAAGCTGCTTCATATCAAGTCAAGCCACTGGTCCATCTAGCCCAGTATTGCTGACACTGACTGGCAGCAATGGATCTCCAGCGTTTCAGGGAGGAGTTTTTCCTGTCCTACCAGGGATGGAACCTGTAATATTTAATAATATGCAAGTAAAGCAGGTGCTCTGCCACCAGGCTATGACTTTCTCCTATATGTTGTTGGGACTCAGTGGCTGGTAGGGGAGCGTTGTTTTTGTTGGGAATATTGCAGCCTCATCTGCAAGTTACAGGAAGGATGTTGCAGTCAGAGCAGAGCTAGCCTTAGAATCTCCATAGCCTATAGTGTGGTTCCTCCTTTCTGCTCCTCCCCTTCTGCCCCCCTTTCCTCCATTCCTGGGAGCGCATGGCTTGTTCTCTCTCTCCTGTCTGTGTAAAGGAACACAAAATGGACTCACCAAACAAACTCGCTCGAGACCCTACACTATGCCTGCATTTGCATGTGCAAGAATACTCACGAGTAAAGCTGTTTTCTTTCCTTCACTAAAGGAAGTGTGTGGCCTCTCTCTGTCTTTTAAAACTAAGATAGACTTGTGTGTGCATGTGGGGCTGGTAAACGTTCATTCTGTTCTGCCTTATGTTTTCCTCTCTGCTAATCGCCTTTTTAACAGGCGGCAGCAATACCAAATAATTCCCATCAGTTTTAGTATGTGTGCGTGGGGGGGGGGAGGGCATTATCTGTTTAACAATACCAGTTTGAGTGTTGGTGTAATGTTCTGTTGTTTTTCAGTTTTCAAACAATAGAAGACCACACCTATCAGAAGTTCCTTACGTGAACAGCTGCGGCACACTGAGGCTTATCATAATTATACATGTACAGAATTGTCATGGGCAAAATATACTAAAATGCAACCATTTCTTTTGAAAGAGATAATTTTTATTCAAACAATTGGAAACACATTTTGGGCCGATTTTTATGGCAGGTTGTCAGATTCCATTTTCAAGCAACAAACGGAAAATGATAAATGTCAACATTTTAAAATGGACACTGGGGAAGCATATGTTCGTCTGACAGGGCTTGTATCCTAGTCTTAAATGTTTGCACTTGCATATCATTAGTGCTGGCACAGCGGTGGTGCATTCCATCCTAAGCACTTTCTTGCTGGAACAAGAAGTCGACAAAACTGGGCTGTAAAAAGGTTCGTTCTGAACTTCTCTTTCCCTCCACTAGCCAGCGAAGAAATTTCTTTTTGAAATTAAGAACCATCAATCTTTTGTTCTTGGGTGGAATGGTTTCACCTCAGCATGATCTTTTCCTTTATAGGATCTCTCTGTGTATATCCTATCTGATTCGAAGGGGACGGAGAAGTCCTCCTCCTTCCATTGCTTTTTAAAAATTATTATTTTGCAAGCATAAGGCCGCTCTTTCCCTTTAGGTTGCTTAAGTGGCATCATTCTCAATGGACCAAATCTAAAGATTATTTATTCTTTAGATTTATTAGATGCCTTCTAAATCAGATTTTCTAGGTGTTGATCGCAGCCAAATCTTTGTCTGCTGGATGATAGCCAGATTTTGCTGGGAACTTTTGAGCAGGCACTCGTGAGCTCATTTTTCCAGTCTTTGAATTTCCAGACAAGCACTCTCTCCAGCTCCATTCCTAATGTCATCAGCTTATACTTTGGGGACTAAAGGGTCAGGTCAAGGACACATTCTGAGATATTCCCAAGGGAATTAATTTTGCATGTGTGTTCAGGCTCCATTAATCTGTGTCTGAGCTCTGCTGATGTCTCTTTGCGATATTTCTCATTCTGAATGGGAGGCTGAGGCAATAGGTTCCTGACTGGTGTCCTTCTCACTGTGACATTATAAATATGCCTGATGTGAACTGTCTCACCATTCCCAGAATATGTAGTAACAAATTAGTAGGCATTCCAAATACTCGGAGGAATGTCTCCTAAGAAAGGAAAGGGAATGGCAACAGGCTGTCTCCTACCATTCAAAGAACTCCTGGCAGAGGTAGAAAAGCGGAGGGTCATTAAAAATAATGATGATAATCTAGCTGTTGTTTGTACAGTCCCAGTTCTTGAGGAGAAGGCTAGCATGACTGAGATCTCTCAGTGTGTTGTACAAGTAAAACACAAGGGACTGTGTTTAGACAGGTTAGAAACAACAATGGCAGTGTAGCTCCCTTCTTTGGAATGGCATGATCTGCAAACCTCTGGGCAGAGCAAGCCTATGGAGATCAGGAGGGTGGGGAAGTCTGTGGTGGGGGAATCCGTGGTGGAGGAACCACCACATCCTAAGCCCTGCCAGGTTTGGGCTGGCCAGAGAAGAAGGGGTGTGTGTGTGTGTGTGTGAGGGCAGCACCACCTCCCCCCTTTTTCCTCACTATCTTCGTTGTTGTTGTTGTTGATCTATCCCTTTTAGTTCCACTGGGAGAGAAAATCACCATGTCAGCTCCAGAGCTGGCATAGTTTCCCCCCTGTCCAAGGGACATACCTGGGTATGCCTGGCACAGGCTTGGAATGCTAACCTTTTGCCCTTACTGCCCACAGAGCACCACTGGTGGGGCAGTAATGATGGTGGAGCTTTCAGCCACCCATCAAGAGATAGCCTCTGCAGTATCCCATGGCCCCAGAGATGGCCTCTTAGGGAATTTAGGATTGTGTCCTAACCTTCACCCTTAAGCCCTTCAGTTTACAGTTAACCACTTTAAGTGCAAGTAGACCAGCTAAATCATTCTGTGATAAATCATTCTGTGTCAGATGTGATCATCTACCAGTCTGCAAAATGCAAGAATATAGATGATGATGATGACGATGACGACGATGACGACAAAAATAAATATCTAATGGAGTTTGATGATTAATACTGGATTTATTTCTGAAAAAATAGAAAAAGTCCTGGAAGAACAGAAACTTTTCATAGTTCTTTTAAAGAGCCCATTTCATGATGAAGAAAATAACATGCATTGGCTATGAACAGCTCCTGTATTGAAGTATTTATCTATCACATTTCTATTGTGGGGTTTCTTCATGGAGTTCAAGATGACATTCATGGATTCATTCAATTTCATCCACACATCTCTATTATATCTTGATTTGCCAAAGGCCAGCTAATGACCTTTATAACCAAAGAGTATGGATTTAAATAGGCTTGAGCTAAGAAGACACTTCTATCAGGTTCTACTATTTCAGAGGGATTGCTTTGAAATGGATGCAATGTTTGTTCAAGTATTGTCCTGCTTGAAAGACTTTGTTTTCCCTCACTCTAAATCAGGTGTATTTGTCTTCTGTGATATCAGCATTTAGTCAAATCTGAGTGGCTGTATGGCATTGTGAGAGTGACAGCATCATGTTCATTACATGATACCTGGCTGAGTTCACTGTGAAGGAGAAAGAAGACTTAGGGAGCAATCCTATGGCTGCTAGACAGTGGCTAGATGGCCATAGGATAGCTGGTTTTCCAGGAAATGACCTCCCCCCACTTCTGCAGGAACAGCCCCATCCTCCGCACTTGCAAGAGGAGTGTGGAGTGGCTGAAAATGGGGTGTTCCAGGTAGGGATGCACAAAAATCACTTACCTGGTCTCGCAGCTTGCTTGGTGGTGGTGGGGAGGCGCTTCGCTGCTCCCCCCGAAGTTCAGGCCGGGGGGGGAAGGCTTCCCGCGTCGCCCGGCCGAAATTCAGGCCGGGGAGAAGTGCCCCGTCTCCCCAGCCGTGAACTTCAAAAGAAAAAACAAAACAAAAACGCCCCTGTGATAGGCTACGTAACGATTAACGTAGCCTATCATGGCTAGATCTGCAAAGTCAGCCGTGATAGGCTACGTTAATCGTCACGTAGCCTATCACGGGTGACTTTGAAAAAAAAAAAAAGTGCGTACGCAAATGGCGGCCCCCATAGGGAGCCACCATTCGCGTTCCTTATTTGGTCGCTGTAGTCTACGTAAAGATTTACGTAGACTATGGCAAAAATAAGGGCAATGCAAATAGCGTTGCCCTTATTTTCGCCGTAGTCTACGTAAATCTTTACGTAGACTACAGGGACCAAATAAGGAACGTGAATGGCGGCTCCCTATGGGGGCCGCCATTAGCCATACGCGCTTTTTTTTTTTTTCCCCAAAGTCACCCGTGATAGGCTACGTGACGATTAATGTAGCCTATCATGGCTGACTTTGCAAATCTAGCTGTGATAGGCTACGTTAATTGTTACGTAGCCTATCACAGGGGCGTTTTGTTTTTTTAACTTTTCTTGTAATGGTGGCAGCGGCGGCGGCAGCAGCCGTTCAAAAGACCGGCTGCCGCCCCCGCCCAAGACCTGCCGAACCGCCGTCAGAACCCGCCGCCGGGAGGGACATTCCTGAAAGGTAAGTCCCATCCCGGGGGGGGGGGTGGAGAATTTCTCCCCAAACAACCTTCAGAGGACTAAATGCGTTGGCACTCGGCCCCCTGAAGTTTCGGGGAGAAATTCTCCCCCATCCCTAGTTCCAGGGGGCGTTTTGGGGCGGGGAGGGCGGAAATGCTTGTATGACACATCCAATGTGTCATATAGCAGCCTCCTCCCCTGCTCAGCCCTCCTGTGACTAGACAGTCGCAATCGGCTCTCTAGCCAAAAATGCAGGGCAGGAGAAGCACAGAGGGAACGATCCCCTGTGCTTCCCCTGTCCTGCATTGGATAGGTGGTAACCTCTGAGTTCTGAGGCAGCCGCCTATCTGAATAGGCTTGCGCCCTTAAAGAAGTCTCTCCCAAAGGAGGCACGATTGGCAGCACCAACTTTTGCGAGCGGAGATGGGTTAAAGAAGACGCAGACAACAAGCTTGGGTTGAAGATTGGGCCACATTTATTGAAATAGCTGCAAAGGGGTAACTAGGACGGGCATCTAACTGTGTCAGCAGCTAGCTGGCACTTCTTGGGCGAAAACATACCCTGCCTGAGGGGCGGCGGTGATCTCGCCATCCCTCCGGACTGCCCCTTCTGGGGGAGGTAGACCTTCCGGTGTCACCCCCAACCCGGTGCCGCAAAACACCTGGGTGAGTGAGTAGGGTTGGTCTCCCAGGCAACCCTTATCCCCCCGCCGAGCCGCACAACCCGTTCGGGGGGCCCTCAGGCGTCACCTGTCACCATAAGGTGCCTCTGCATGCACACCATCCCTACTTTCCTGTTTTGCCCATCCTAGCCGCCAACTGGAATGTGACCGATGATAAAGACCATATTCCCTTACAGGACACACTCGACCCGCAAAACACTGTGACGTAGGCAAAAAAGACGCACAGTAATAGGCCAATTGAACTGTGAGCCAAAAAATTCCTACATGATTCCCAAAGGGCAACCGGTAATAAACCCACACTGCTTAAGGGAGGGTGGGAGGGAGCTGCGTTGAGCCAGAGAGCTGAGTTTGAGAAGGGGGCTGAGTTTAAGGCAACTCAGCCTGCCCCTCCTTGCATGGTGGTGCCACTGGGGTGCACCAATTAAAGGCCCTTGCCTCTGCATGCACACCATCCCTACTTTCCTGTTTTGCCCGTCGTAGCCGCCACAGGAGTCACAAGCCTAGAGCTTGTGAAACTCCCCCCACCTGCGCAGAAGAACTTCCCGCAGGCCCCTTTGCAGATCAGACAGACATATGTTATTCACTAAATGAGACAGGCGGACACTGTCCTACCTGTAACGCTCCCTCCATGTCCACAGAATTCCCTGGCGGGTGGTGCATCCATCACCTCATTCACCTGGCAATAAGCCATTTCTCTGTGCACTTTCCAACGTGCCCTGCCACTGGCAACATCATTCCATTCCTTCCCATTGATCCATGGGAGCAGTGAGGGCTGCAATAGGCTACTTCCGGCCAGGTATGCCGGACCACCTGTATCTCAACCAAGGCTTGTTCCATCAGGTCCTCGCCTGGCTTACAGCCAAAGTCATTCCCTCCAACGTGCAGCACCTGGACCTGCAGAGGAAGACTGACAAACTTGGTGGGACAGAGTGAGGAGGGGACTCCCACCGTATGCCATGTCTATGGAGCCACTGGATATTAATGTGACAGGGTGTCAGAAGCTGAATTCTGAAGAAGACATACAAGCTCTTCATGCAGCTCCAGACATCAAAACGTGCCCATGTAAGAGCACCCGTACCGGCGTACAACGAGTCTGCTGGTCTAAGGAAGAAGCACATTAAGGGAAACTACACAATTGCCCTTAAGTCAACAGCAAACCGTTGAAGTGATAAAAATGGAGGCCCCTCCTCAGACCCGTGGCATGCCATAAAACCCATAAGGTGCCGCCAGAGCATAATCCGTTGACTTGCGTTTGGCCGTGGGCCACTGTCGTGCCCTTGCCATGCCGATCAATTTGATCACCAAATATGTAAATGGATTACTTTGGGCCAGACCTGTACTTTGCAGCAAATCAAGGCCCTCCGGGACAAGTCGGCCTTGTGAGCCCAGACCAACCCTGCATTCTGTTACGGCTGCTACGTGGAACAGGGAAACGTCTTATTGGAAAGCTCAAGTGGAGGGCCATTACCCCCGGAGCCCGAAAGGGGTATCCGGAGAGAGAGGGTGGTTAATTTACTAATGCAGGCAAACATCTGTGCCCAACACTATCTTGCACGCTGAAACCTAAATTCTGACATGGAGTCAGTGAAACCCACCTTTGTGGGCTGGAAGGCTAAATGGCCAGCTTGCGACTTATGGTCCCAAATAGTCTGTTGTTCCTTACGGAGGCGTGAAATTGTGGCCAATGATCTATAGATAAGGGCCATGAATCCTATCGCTGAGGTTTTGCCTAATGCGCGGCACACACACCCTGCTCTGTCGCAGGCGGCTCCTGTACGGAGAACCATGGAATGCAGGCTGGCATGCCTGGCTTCAGTATCCTGATCTCCCATAGTACTGCAAGGATGGGATCTGGGAATGGAGCACCCACGGGGCTAAGGCCCGGAAGATGTTGACCTAATTTCATGACAAGGCATCGACAATTGTGTTTGCCTAACCCGGCACATGGTGGACCCAGAACCAGATGTTGTAATACTGACTCTGGAGCGCGAACACACTGACACATGACATGACCCTCCAATTTCGGGAGGACGGAGAATGAATAACGTCATGTTGTCATAGCGAAGGGGGGGGGTTACTGACTTGGCTATAAGGTTATCCCTCAATGTACTTGGCGGGGGCGGCAGCCTCCACTCTACAGGCCTTTACCCACTGCACGATTGGACCTGCCCTAAGAATCTGAAACCCCTTGGGGTAGGGGCGGAACCATGTGAGTCCTCAGTCCGGCTTTGAGAAGAGGCTCACGCTTCCGAAAGGAGGTGGCATTAAAGCCCTACTAAGTTGAAGCCATGCCTGATGTATAACTACTTGGAGCTGTGCCTCACGGACCTGAAAATTGTCCTGAGGGAGGTGAGAATAACACCTAAGGGTATCGGATTGGCTTCACCGAATGTTGCTGTGGGAGACAGGCCCTCAGCCTTTGTGAGCTAAGGGGCACCGAAGTAACAGAAAAGGGGAAGCAATACTTGCGTTAGGTCAGAACAATGACTACCATCTTTGGACTCCATGTAGCACATGCCCATCAGGGACCCGTGGCTGGGATCCCAGACAAAGACAGCTGCCTCATCAAAGAGGTGTGACACCCTGAGCAGAGATGATCAGGGATCTCTTGATAATTGACTGGCCCTCAGGAAAGAGAGGTTACGAATCAGGATAAACTCCCTAGAGGATTTCCTGGGCACCATTTCGAGAAGGGAGATCCCTAGAATAGCTAACGGGGTGTGGAAAAAAGGGGGGGGCTAAAACCCTTCTGCCAGTACTGCATTGTTAACCTCTCCTGAACCTGTCGACGCCTAGCGAGGAGAAATGTTGCTTACAAGGTAGGGATGGTCTATGTTGACCTAAAGAAAAAGTGCTAGGGGGCCCTAGAACCTAGCATAAACCGTGTTCCAAGTTAAGACGCGTTCCCCCCGTTGGGTAGTGTCTTAAAGCCGGAGTATCGGCGCCAACCTTACTAGGCATTGGCCATCCAGAGCTTCCTACTGCCTCGGCTTTTCCAAGGGGACCCTCCCCTCCCCGAGCATTGGACAGGAGGTGCAAGAGTGCTGACTGCTACAAGGGAGCATTCACGATGAAAACTGCACGTGTCCTGGGAGCATGTGCCCACTGG
Source organism: Heloderma suspectum (assembly GCF_057233095.1). Classification (NCBI taxonomy): domain Eukaryota; kingdom Metazoa; phylum Chordata; class Lepidosauria; order Squamata; family Helodermatidae; genus Heloderma; species Heloderma suspectum. The sequence continues at coordinate 302,244,699 of NC_139458.1, forward strand.
GGCTTTACTCCCAGCACAGATAGCAGTGCTGAAGCAGCGGACCCGCCATAGGCCGAGGGCCAGTGCGGGAGACCACCTGGAGAATGTGGCCACTGCCAGATCTGTTGCCGACCCCAGCTGGGAAGGAGTCAAAATTGGAGGGAAAGGTCCTGGTCAAACAGGTCCTTACGCAGAGAAGGGCAATGGCGGCCCTCCTGCGAGAGGCCTAAACAAGCCATTCGCACACCTCCTCGGGCGAAAGACATTACGAGAAGGAGTAGCCCTGGTGACAATACAACTCGCCAGATTAGCGTAGGGATCTGATATGCCCCTTACGTGGATGTCCAAAACGGGCGGGGGCAGGCGAGGGATCCTAATTAATCCAGGAAAAAACCCTGTAAGATGATGCATTAAGCGGCTGGGGTTACTGGGGTGTGACTGACGGAGCTGCAGGCGGCCCGAGCGTCATATAGGGAGATGACATTGGGAGGGACAGCCGCCCCCAGGTAGGTAAGCTAAGGCAGCAACCCCACAGCCCTAAGGGTCACCCGTCTGAACAACTGGGGTGAGGTGCAGTCATCTCACCCATATCCAGGGCAGCCGTGTCTGGGTCCCCAGGAGCAAGGGAGGCGATACCACTTGCATTGCTCCTGATGGAGATGCCTCATGAGGGCGGACCGCCTTCAGGTGTGCTGTGTCGCCTGGGCGAAACCCCAAGGAGGAGGATGTTGCTTGGATCACTGCTGACGGAGATGCCGCAGGAAGGTGGACTGCCTACAGTGGTAGGGTGCTGCCATGGTGAACCTGCGAAGGCGAGATGGAGGCCTCAATGGTGTCCGGGTGCCCTGAACCCAGAGACGAGCTGTACCAATCGTGGGCACACTCTGATCCCCAGCTGGAAAAAACCGAGGTTGTTGCTTGTGCGCCCAGGGAAGATGAGGCAGCAGAAGGGAGGAGCTCCGCTGAAGGCGGTGAGCCTTCTGGAAGAGCCGATGAAGAGGAGGTGGATGCCTCAATAGCGTCCAGGCGATCTGAAATAGAAAGGAGCAACGAGTGTTGGGTCTGCTGTCGTGTTCACTTGTGCTGGACCACTGAGGATTTTTTGTGCCTGGCCAAGGGAGGAGGAGGGATCCCCGAGGAACGCTCAGCAGCTTCCAAACGAGAAAAAATTGATGCCAGTACCGGGTCTGCGTCCACATCAGAGTCAGAACCGGGCCTTGGCAGCAGACTTTGGGGAGGGGGGGCGTGGCCCTCCCATTCCCTTTCTTACCACCCTGGCCGTTCTTAGGAGGCATGATGCAGGATGTGAATTAAGCACGCTATCTGTCAGGGTGGACACTGAGCCCATAGAATCCCAGAGTAGTTCTAATGCTGAGGAAGAGCAGTCGCTCCTGGGAGAGGAGCGCGCTCCTCTTTCCCAGGACCAACAGCTGACGGAGTTTCCTCCCCCCCACATTCCTAGTTTTAGTTAGCAGTCCAGGGAGTGACCGAGCACAGATAGCAGACTTAGTGAAGGCGCGCACTCAATGGCTGCGCCCCGAGGATCTAAGGGAAAAGGGGAGGGATTCTCCCTAGTCCTTATATTCAGGGGTCTGCCAGTAGGGGTGGATGAAAGTCACTTACCTGTTGTCGAAGCTTGTTCGCAGTGGGGGGGAGGCGCTTCGCTGCTCCCCCCGCGAAGTTCAGGCCGGGGGGGGAGGCTTCCCGCCCCGCCCAGCCGAAATTCAGGCCGGGGGGGAGGCTTTCCGCCTCGCCCGGCCGAAATTCAGGCCGGGGAGGAGGCTTCCCGCCTCGCCCGGCCGCGAACTCCAAAGTTTTTTTTAAAAAAACGCCCCCGTGATAGGCTACGTGACGATTAATGTAGCCTATCACGGCTAGATCTGCAAAGTCAGCCGTGATAGGCTACGTTAATCATCACGTAGCCTATCATGGGTGACCTAAAAAAAAAAGAAGCGCGTATGCAAATGGCGGCCCCCATAGGGAGCCGCCATTCGCGTTCCTTATTTGGTCGCTGTAGTCTACGTAAAGATTTACGTAGACTACAGCGACCAAATAAGGAACGGGAATGGCGGCTCCCTATGGGGGCCGCCATTATCCGTACGCGGTTTTTTTTTTTAAGTCACCCGTGATAGGCTACGTGACAATTTACGTAGCTTATCACGGCTGACTTTGCAAATCTAGCCGTGATAGGCTACGTTAATCGTCACGTAGCCTATCACGGGGGCGTTTTTTTTTTTCTTTTATTGGAATGGCGGCGGTGGCAGCCCGTCAAAAGACCGGCTGCCGCTCCTGCCCCGCACGAACACCCGCCGAACCGCCGGCCGGACCCGCCGCCGGGAGGGACATTCGGCAAAGGTAAGTCCCGTCCCAGGGGGGGGTGTGCGGAGAATTTCTCCCTGAAACTTGTTCGGGGGGCCGAACACGTTGGCGCTCGGCCCCCCAAAGTTTCGGGGAGAAATTCTCCGCCATCCCTATCTGCTAGTAATTGCTTTTCAAACAGGGACCAACTGTTCCAACTTAGGGCATAGGGATGAGGGCACCCTGTCATGGGAGGCGCCAAACAGGCAGTCGCCGCTGTTACCCAATTTTATTAATTAAATATTTAATAATTGTAATTTAATTAATTTTTTTATTATTATTATTATTAATAATATTAATATTATTATTTATTTAATTAAAGCTTTTTTTTCATACAAACATAGGAAGCTGCCTTATACTGAGTCAGACCCTGGGCCCATCTAGCACAGAATTGTTGACACTGACTGGCAGCAGCAGATCTCCAAAGTTTCAGGCAGGATTCTTTCGTAGCCCTACCTGGAGACGCTGGGGATTAAACCTGGGGCCTTCCGCATGGCAAGTATGCCTATCTATCTATCTATCTATCTATCTATCTATCTATCTATCTATCTATCATTTATTTATTTTTTGGGTGGGAGGGGGAGACGTCCCAAGCCCATGGGAGGCGACCAATCGGGCCGTGATATACATGCCCCGACTCGGCTCAGCAGTCAGGCGCCCCTCCAACAGGCAGGCTCGGCTGACCAGTGGGGGGGTGGCAGTCAGACCGTCGCTTGGAGGGTTGCCGCCGGCAAACACCGGTGCCGCGCTCACCCGCCCGCTGACGCCCCCCGCCAGGAGCAACACCTCAGGGAGGCCGGCAAGGCGAGGAGGAAGAGGCCGGCAAGGCCGGCGGCCGGGTAGACAGGCCAGCCGGCAGGAGGGCCGTGAGCCGGCCCGGCGGCCGGCGGGCCCGTCAGGCAAGTGGGCGTGCATGCGGGCAGGGTGAGCGAGCGAGCGGGCGGGCGGGTTGAGCGAGCGAGTGTGCGGGCGGGCAGGAGAGCGAGTACACGAGGAGACCGAGCGGACGGGCGGGCGGGAGGAAAGGAGCCGGCGAAGGAGGGAGGGAGGCGAACAATATCACCAAGCGAAGATTTTGGCGCGCAGAAGCACGCTGGGTCCAGGCGGCTGGAACGAGGACGAAGCCGTTCTCCAGCAGGCCAAAGTCCCTCGTCATGACTGAGGAGAAAGGAGGGGGCGGGCGCACTGCAGCCTCAAGAGCCGGGACCCTCAGCGCGCGCGAGGACACCGGTCTCCAGCAGGCCGGTGTCCTTGGTCGTTTCTGGCGGAGCTGTAGTTCTCTCTAGCTGCGTGGAGCCAGAGAGCTGAGTTTGAGAAGGGGGCTGAGTTTAAGGCAACTCAGCCTGCCCCTCCTTGCATGGTGGTGCCACTGGGGTGCACCAGTCAAAGGCCCCTGCGTCATGTCACCCCACCCGCCCGCAATGGCCCCTCCCTTTTAGCCAGACAAGCTGGCGCCGGGTGAGGGCATTTCTTTTCAGTGCTGAATTACAACATTGCTTTTTGCCCAGGCATTTTAACATTTTAGAATGTTAACATTAAAAAAATCATTTTATTTTAAAAACTTAATTGATTATTGTGTTTTTGTTTGCTGTCTGAAGAGTTGTTGTTTCTGCCTTTTATTTTGTAATTGCATGGTTTTACAATTGGAATTGTTTTTAAAGGCTGTGTATACTGCCCTGGGATCCCTAGCAGAAGGGCAATTCATACATTTTAAAAATCATTATTTTAAAAGTAAATAAACAAGGGGGAAATAGGTGTCAAACAGAAAAAGACTGGGGGAACAATGGCCATGAAGTTCTAGATTTGAACAGAGTCTACCCAATCAAAGTTCAAAACTCTGTTATGATACTCACTATTTTCATTCTGCTGCTCTTTAGTTAGTGGCCATTGCTTGCTTCTCTGGTTGATCCAGAGTCTCTCTATTATTGAACAATAACATAGCTAATAAGCTCAAACCATTTTGAATTCCTTTCTCTTGCTGAACTTTTTTGTACCAGAGTCTTGTTTTGTCTTGACCAAACCTCCTGGTTTCACTTTGGGCCTCTTGCTTAGCTTTTGATACTTCTCTGACCATTTTGCTTCCCTCTTCTATGGCTTTCCTTAGATTTTATTTGGAATCAGTAATCTAATTGATGGCAACACCTTGACTTGACTGGGTTCTGATGTTGTTGCTTCAGTTTTTCAAGTGAAATTTCCCGTCATTGGTAAAGCTATTAGTTTCATGCAGAAAAATGTAATTTAAAAAAGGGGAATAAAATTATTAAAATTAGGTAGGATCCTGGCTATCCACCTCCTGCTCCTTATGCTAAACTGAAATTATATCAAGCACGTAACTCCTTAACATGCCAATTAGAAATACATTCCACTAAAATCAGTACAGCTTACTGCTGCATAATCATCCCTATTTAAAAGTCTGACGTACTTGAGAATCAGGTGCTTTTGGACAAGGATTTTATGATGCCATTGCCCTGCCCCATTCATGGAAGTTAACAGGAGGTCCAGACATCATCATCCTCTACTCATGATCCTCCTGTGTTTTCTCATCATGCCTTCAATCTTTTTCTTTACCTCAGAAAATCCATTAAGGAAAAAAGAAGACAGAATTGCTGCACAATGCCTTTGGGTTGCTAGCTAGCACTAGGAGCCGTCTGTCTGGAATCACCCTCCAAGTTTTTAAAGCTCTGATGTGTGCACAAATGTCTGCATGACCAAGTGTTGCCTTGTTTACTTTGATGTTTCAGAAAGCTCCGCATGAGCATTTCTACAGTGTGAAGCTTTCATTGACTTTGAAGTAAATTGGGGTAACACCTTTGTCCGTGGAGCTGCATGTGCAGTGGAGCTCTCTGTGAACATAAGAGTTGCTGGATTGGTTTTGTGACTTGGATGCCAGATAGATTAATTATATATGGCATATAAAGTGTATAAGGTGGTTAATAAAATATACTACCTTACTTTATGTGTCTTACATACAAATATTACCTCCATGGCCTAATTACTTCTGAAAATCACTACCAGATGGTTAGAGCTCCATGCAGTATTCTGTAGTAGCTGGTTTCATCTTACACAGATTAGTCAACTGAATTATGTAGTAAGTATCCACATGAGTGCAGTGCATTCCTAGGGGACAGTGGCAATGGCATGGATCATTGGGACCATATCTGGGGAGTGACCATAGCTCAGTGATAGCACACAGGGTTTGCATTCAGAAGGTCCCAGTTTCATTCCCTGGCATCTCCCGTTAAAGGGATCAGGTATCAGTTGATGAGAAAGACCCTGTAGAGCTGCTGCCAATCAAGTAGACAATACCAGGGTGGATGCACATATAGTCTGACCCGAATTGCCTTGTGATCCAGCTAGTCCACATGGGATACAGAATTCAGTTTATGGAACAGGGGACAGCCTTCACAATGTGTGTGTGTGCCTGTGCGCACGTGTGCGCATTTGACAGTGACTGATTAATAAAACTCAGCTGGCTTGGCTCTTAAACTAAAATGTGACTCTAGTCATAGATGATTTCCCTAAGGACAGCATGACATAACAAGTGAAGCACAGGGGGGAATTATCTGTAAAATGCACATGGAATTGGATGGTAAACAATTTTGCCCAATGATGTTTTCTATGAACTAACTATTCTGTCACTGGAAAAATATTACAAACAAAATCAAGGCTGACTGGCTCTGGGTCAGGTATAGATCTTGGATCTATATTCCTTCAGGCTGTGGAAAAATGACGAAAACAATGTCCAGATGTGAAGCAGAACAGTGCTGATTTCCAATATTCAACTTGTTGCCCACATGTTATTCAACATTATATGAATATGGATCTCAAGATGCTAAATGGCATATGTGGGAAGAAACCTCTCTAATCCTCATTTGCCTTGCATAGGTACATGTTGTTGCTATTTGGTGGGAGTCATGCAGGGACAGATGTTGATGTCCCACAATTGCCTCACACATCAGATTGCCTCAGAAGAGGCCAACTAGTATGTAGTAATAACACTTAGTATGCAGATAGTGCTTCTGATCTTCAAAGCAGCTATACAACTCCCATGCAGAAGCCAAAACAAATAAGTAATCTTAAAATAGATGAGATGGCATTATTTTGATTAGGCATACTTATGAAAAGCATTTTGGCCCAGAATTCCTTGTTCACAGGAGCAGGTTTCATACATGCAACTGCGGTCAAAAATCTTTGAATTCTGTTTGGTGTGTATTCGTAGTCTAGCATGGGGCATCATGCAAATGGACCTGGGAAACTGCAGCCATTTTTGCCCTGTCCAGAAAGGTGATCTCTGTGTGTAAGCGTATGTCAGTGGGGAGGATTGTCCATGCTGAATTAGGCATTTGTATGTGGTTGCAGAAGGAACTGATGGGATTATTTTGTAATGATGCCTCCTGTTAGAAAGGCAATTAGCAGAGAAAAAACAAAAAGTAAAAACAGAATGAGCGTTTACAGCCCCACATGCACACAAGTTAATTTATAATAATAAAGGAAGACCGCACCCTTCTTTAGTGAAGAAAGGGTAAATAGTTTACTCACAATATTCATGCATAGAAGAGCACGTACAGCGTAGAGTTTCAAAAAGAGTCTGTTCAGTCCATTTTGTATTCCATTACACAGGCAGGAGCAAGAGAGCAAACACAAGTGCTCCCAGCAATGGATGAGGTCAGAGAGGGGGTGGGGGGGAAGGAAGGGGAGGAGCAAAAGGAAGAAATCACAGGAAACCACATTGTAGGCTACAGAGAGCCTAAGGCTAGCCATGGTCAAAATTCCCATGAATTAACTACCTGCAACACTGCCCTCTTCCAGTAACTTGTAGACAGGGTTCAGTATGCCCAACAGGAACTAGGAAAGTTAAACACTACTTTTAGTTAATCAGTTATTTATTATAAAATCATAGAATCATAGAACCATAGAATAGTAGGGTTGGAAGGGGCCTACAAGGCCATCGAGTCCAACCCCCTGCTCAATGAAGGAATCTAAGTCAGAGCATCCCTGACAGATGGCTGTCCAGCCTCGTCTTGAATGCCTCCAGTGTGGGACAGCCCAGTACCTCCCTAGGTATTTATATTCTATTTCTAGCATTCTAACCCTTAACACTCAGGAAGGCTAGAAGATTTTTTTTAAATCATAACATGAAACTACCAGATCATTCCAAATTACTAAATACATTTAGGGTGCAATTCTTCCAGGTTGCCACCTGCTAGATAGAAGCCTCTGAGATCAGAAGCTTTTGAGTATCCAGTGCCCTGCTGGGCTCTTGCCGACAGGACAGGAAGAGCAATGGAGGCTGTTTCCATCTCTCCATCCTCCTTACCTGCATTTCACACAAGATGGGCCTCTCCTTCCCCTCCCTACCCCACTCACCAGCATGCCCCCTTTCCTCCCTCCTTCTGCTCTTCTGAGGTCTCCCCAAGGTTGTAGCTCTGTCTACTGACTAGTGGGGAGAGAGAATCTGCCATATCCTATGGTCCCTTGGACACCCTTCCAGGACCACAAGATTGCTCTCTTATAAATGTACATTGTTTTCATGGAGCCAAGGTTTTTTCTTCCATCCTAGTAAAATAACAGTACAAAGACAAATAAACTTAAAACTAAAAATAAAACAACAATAAATTGCTTGGCTACTGGCAAATGGTCATTATGGGACAAGGGAAAGCACTAAGTTGCAGAACAAATCCAATAATGTATCGAGGTGTATTGGAATCAAATAACAGAAACATGAAACTATCAGAAGCAAGTACAACTGTTCTTGTGGGACTTCCAGCGGAACGTTTCCTGAGAGACTCCTCTATGGTTTGATTTGTAGACTTCTTGCAGCAGTTTGGGATATTTTTTTCTATCATCCTATGACATAATACTATAATCCTCACACAGGGAACAGTAGGAGGCTATATGCCTGTGGAGGTTCCTCTGCCAAACAGATACCAGCTGTGATCATCTGAATGGAGGTGTGGAGTAAGTTGCAAAGACTGAGCCCTCTCCCAGCCTAACAAGTTATTTATTTATGTATCTACACGCACATACACACACATACAAGGGCTTGGGTTTTTTTTTGTTTTGTTTTACAGTAGAGCCCTCATGAATAGGGATGGGGGTGAAATTTGTTTGGTTTGCATTTCAGTGCACATGCATCTAATTCGGCCTTCCCAAACGAATATACAAACCTTATCATGGTTATATGTTTCGATTTGTGCCTCCAAATTTTGTGAGGCAATTAAAAAAATGCATTAAAACTGTGTATATTAGGAAAAATAGCATACAGAAATGCATTATATTTTGCAGATTGCTTGCAAAAAGTGTGTATATTCGGCAAAATTGCATACAAAAATGATATTTGATATTACTGTAATAGCTGTTTAAAGTTAAACTTAAAATACGTTTTAGAAGGTTCAAAAGGTAATGACTAAAGGTAGCTTCACTGGTTCAACGCTTGAACATTTATAGGAAGTAATAATAAAACCTCTCCTAGTGTATTGTAAGTCACAGCTGCAACACTCTGCTGAGCAGGTCCTTGTGTGGGGCAGCGCACACTACAGCTGGGTCCTGGTGGGGAAGGGTAAGAAAGGGAAATACAGACTCAAAGAGTTAGATGGGTTAATAAAATTGGTTACAATCTATCATTGGTTTTAGCTTGAATAGGGTTTTGGCGGAGGCATAAGGCATGGATCTGCTCCCTGGGTATCCTGCCTGCTGGCCGATCCCCCATCCTGGCCCCCATTCATTGGGGCTGGAGGGCAGAAGTCAAGGGCTCACCACAGTGCAGACCACTACTGTGAGCCCTTTTCTACCCCCCTGTGTGTGGCAAGCTTGCAGCCCCTGAACTGGGCTGGGTTTTGGTGCCACATCCCCAAGATCCCTTAAGGGGACCCCCATAGTGGGGGTGCTCGGAGCCCAATCCTGCTCCCCCTCACAAATGGATCCATCCCGGTGCCTTTCTTGCCACAAGAGGCGAGGTGCATCACCCTCCCCACATAACTTATTACAGCTGTAAGCAATTTGCAATCGTGGCTCATGGGTCCTCTAAGCAAAGACTGTTGCCCTTGTCAGAGAAGTGGATGTCATCTGGCCTGTATAATTCTTGACAGCTGAAAGCACTGCCAAGTTGTTTGTTGACTCACTCACTGTGGGCCTGCACAAACTGCCACATGACCTTGTGCATCTTCCTTCTAGCCACATCCACTCTGGCTGGGTTTTTGGCCCACCTTGAAACACATCTGACAAGCAGCTCATACTAGAGGATTGTTACATCTTGAAGATGATGCAGCATCTCCAGCATATCTCCATGGGCCACATGGATCAGGCTGAGGCCTTTCCATGTCCCCAAGTCATTCTTGCCTAACTGGATAATGATAGAATTGGGGTGTCGGTGTGTTGTAGCATGTCTCATCATCATTGTCTTCAGGTCCTTTCAGAGCATGCTGTTCCTGCGTAGCCCCATGACCCTTATCCCTCCATGAACACTTAGCCTGGGTCCAAATCCATTCCTTAAGGTGTGTTGCCATGCCCAGTGTATGATGCTGTGCCTGAATATCCACATAGATACGGTGTTTTTTTTTTCTTTCCTGAAGCTGTAAACAGATGAGATTAATGGTGAGAGGCCCTTACTGGGCAGATGCATGATTTCCATCTGCCAAGTGCCTGGATTTGAGACCCTGACAAGCGCCACTTGTTTTTCCTGTGCTCCACCCTGTAGCCCTGCCCCCAGCTGAGCCAATAACAATCATGCTTGGCTCAACAGGCCTCCCAGCCCGCAAGGAATGGACTGACACTGCAGGTGAGCGGCCTCCTCCTCCAGCCTCCTCACTGCCCACTTCTGTTCTGAGCCTGCAAGGCTCCACAAATTTTGGCTCCCCAGGCAAGAAAGCTACTCTTGTGATGACAAAACTGGAAATGATTCAAATGAAGTTGAATGTCTTCCCTCTCCTTTCATCTCCTTTGTCTCTTGTCTCTTGTTTATTTAGTGTGTGTGTGTATGTGTGTGTGTGCAGTGCCAGCTCCAAGTTTTTGAGAGCCCTTGGCAAGCCACCCTCAATGGGCCCCCTCTCTCAGTGAGTCTATCTTACCACCACCATTGGCACCAGCTACGATTGCTCCTCATTGCCTTTCTCATTACCGCTACCACTTGCCTGCTTGACAGGCAGAGAGTAGGCAGTGGCATCTGCTGCTCTTCCTTCTCACCAACACCATTTTCTGTGCCAGAGTGGGAGGCAGGTGAACAAGCAAGTTGCAATGTTGAAGAGAAAGAGCAACCGGGGGGGGGGGATGTTATCAGTGGGGCCCTGCTGGGATGTGGGCCCTCACCAGGCACCCAACCATGCCTACCCTTGATGTTGGCCATGTGTGTGTGTGTTTGTGTGTGTGTGTGTGCACATGTGTAACTCAATATGTGTAATTGAACTATGTGTTGTATTTACAAACTTATAAAAACATTAAATAAACCAAAAAGAGACAATGAATCAACCCACCATGAAAGGAAGCCATTGTTTTTGTCCTGCTGAGCACAAAGTGAGTGAGTGCCCTTGAATATTAATGGTAAACACTTGAAAGCAAGTGTTCTTCACAGGACATTCCCTTCCCTTTCCTTTTTGGTCTATGTTTACAAAGGTGTCTTGAACAGGTAAATCAAATGTAATAAAAACTGATCTGAAATCAGACATTAAATGGGGCATTTTCCTTTTCTTCAGATCTGAAGTTCCTCAAGTGTGTCTTAAATAATGTTCTGTTCTTTGCTAAGAATGACTCAGAAGGTAATTTATACAGGAATTCAGCAGTTTAACAAGGAACTTAGGAGTTGGGACTAGCATATAACTTTTTCACATAACAAAATATTTTTACAAAGTCAACATGTAGTAGCTTGGAAACAAAAGGAAACAATATTTTTTTCATGGATGAACCCCAAAGAGACAATGAAATATTATTAATACAGAGTTAAACAAGTCCATAATATTGCTAACATATGTTGGGAACCACAAAATAAATTTTGAGCACAGCAATTCCAAGGACACTGAATTTTAGGGCTGTGCATAGGGATGTACGAAACACTTACCTGGCTCCGTGCCAGGAAATCCGCGGTGGGGGGGAGGTGCTCCGTCCCTCCCCCCGGAATCCTCCCTGGCCAGCTCCACTCCTTGGCAACTCCGTGGAGCCGCCGGTCGGGGCAGCCTGCAGCCAGACATCTAGCCGCTGGGCTGCACAGGGACGCAAATGGCGGCCACCGTAGCCACCACCATTTGCGTCCCTGTCTTTTGCCATGATAGGCTACGTAAATATATATGTAGCCTATCACGGCTAAAGACGCAGATGCAAATGGCGGCTATGCCATTTGCGTCCCTGTCCTGAGCCATGATAGGCTATGTAGATACTTACGTAGCCTATCACGGCTTGCCAGGGACGCGAATGGCAGCCGGTGTAGCGGCCGCCATTTGCGGCCACAGCCTGGCAGCGGCTGAAGCCGCCACTGCAGCCACAGCCAGATAGGCTTAGTTTTGCTGGGCTTTTGCGGGGTGATGGGGCAGGTTGCTCCATTCCGCCACGGATTCCGGGGGGGCGAATTCACTGGAATTCGGCCTCCCTGGGATCCGTGGCAGAATTCTCTAACATCCCTAGCTGTGCACCACCTCATTATGAAGCCTGAATAATGAAGTGAAGCGAGCTGTTTTGGAGTGAAAGCCTCATGATATGAGGTGGTTCAGAGCTGTACTGAGGTGCCCTGGGGCGAAGCGCCCACCTGAAGTGCCTCCTCCTCGTATATTCGGAGCTCCACTGAATGCCTCAGCAGTCCAGGCAGGCTGTCTCCAAAATGTATCACCTTCTCAACGCTCACGTAGAGGGGCATGAGGAAGAGGAGGAGGGGGAAGATGGGGGGAAGCGGGAAAGTGAGCACGGGAGGAGGAGGGAGTGTGCTTTGGTGAATAGGAGCCCTCAGCCAGAACTGACGCTAGCAGTCTCCAATCAGGGAGAGTGCTGGAGGAAGGGGGTATATATACTTCGGTGAAAGGCTGCATTCGGTCATTGAGCTAGCTGTGTCTTTGGGAGAGAGGGCTGGTTAGGGATGTTAGAGAATTCCTCCACGGATCCCAGGGGGGCCGAATTCCAGTGAATTTGGCCCCCCAGAATCCATGGTGGAACGGAGCCCCCTGCCCCACCACCCTGCGAAAGCCCCGTGAAACAGAGCCTACCTGGCTGTGGCTCCGGCAGCGTCGGCGGTGGCTGCTGCTGGGCTGCTGTGGCTGCAAATGGCAGCCGTCATAGCGGCTGCCATTTGCATCCCTACGCTGGCCCATTATAGGCTACGTATATATTTATGTAGCCTATCATGGCTGAAGCGGGAATGCAAATGGCGAAGGGGATGCCATTCGCGTCCCTGCTTTAGCCGTGATAGGCTAAGTAAATATTTATGTTTGAGGATTCCGGGTGGAGGAATGGATCGCTTCCCCCCACCTGCAGAACCCAGCGGAGCCAGGTAAGCGGGGTTTCGTACACCCCTAGGGCTGGTGTGGGTAGATGATGGTTTGTGCGCGTACATTCCTAGGAGTTGTTCCTTCAGTTTATTCAATTTTGATTGCTTTTAGGCTTTCCTCAGAATTTAAATTAAAAGGAAACAGCATGGTTGTACTGGGAACGTTCCCTTTCCTTGCTCCTTGATCGTCCGTCCCCATTGGGATAGTGTCTTTTGCAGCACCTCGTCCAGCCACTTTCTCTTATATCTTTGTACCTCTAACTCGTTTGTTATTTGTATTTGATTAGACTTATCTCTCGTTTCCATATTTTTTCAAACTAACATAGCTTTTCCTTGCAAGTTGCTGCCATGCTCCCTCTCCCCCGCCATTCCTGTGTTTGTTTGTTTATCTCAATTTTGGACTCCGGAAAAGGCTTCTCTATGTTGATCCTTACTTCTGCTTTCTCTGTTCTATTTCCTTGTAGTTTTTGTCAGTCAACTCTGTCTCTTTTAGATTTTTACAAACCCAGTCTTATTTTGATTTTTAAAAACAAACACTGACTTCTGGGCATGTTCCTCCCCCTGCCCTTTAAGTCATATTCAAGCATTTAGTTTTTCTGTCTTTCTAAATTCTTAAAGAAAGGCATATTAAAGCAGCCTATGTGTGTAGTGTCCCCCCCCCCCCATGCTGGAGTGAACCGTCTGTGTCTTCTCTGTGTTGATTCTCCCCAAACAGACATTAAAGAAGGTTTTTAAAAAATAAAAAATTAAAATTAGGGTTTGATTTGGCTGTTATCCAATTGCCTGCACTATTACTCTGCATTTCTTGAAGTTACCCTGCCTTCTGTAAAAGAACATGAAATATAAAACAATAAATTAAAGACACCCATCATTTGCTTAGGTAGTTCTGCTTTTCTTTAGCTCTTGTGTATCTGTGTCTGTGTGTGACTTACCTTTCCCGAATGTCTCTCCCAGCGGCGGGTCCCGGTGGCGGTTCGGCAGGTCTTCGACAGGGGCAGAGGCGGCAGCCGGTCTTTTGACCGGCTGCCGCCGCCGCCATTCCAATAAAAGTAAAAAAAAAACAAAACGCCCCCGTGATAGGCTACGTGACGATTAATGTAGCCTATCACGGTTGACTTTGCAGATCTAGCTGTGATAGGCTACGTTAATCGTCACGTAGCCTATCACGGGGGCGGTTTTTGTTTTTTTTAACTTTTAATTTCGCGGCCGGGTGAGGCGAGGCGCCTCCTCCCCAGCCTGAATTTTGGCCGGGCGAGGCGGGAAGCCTCCCCCCCTGGCCTGAACTTCGGGGGGAGCAGCGAAGCGCCTCCCCCCCACCACGAAGCAAGCTGCGAGACCAGGTAAGTGGCTTTCGTGCACCCCTAGTGTTGAAAAAGCACAAGACAGATAGTATTTATATTAATTACCTTCTTATTCCAATAACAGTCCACTGTGTGGCAAAGCAATTCAGCACAATATGAGGCATCTTTGGGGTGTTGGCAGGGGCAGAGGTGGGGAGAATTTACAGCTCTTTGCTTTGGGAGCTTTTCTGGAAAAAAATCAGATTTCACCTGCACCTTGCACACAAGCCAGTGGGCCAAAGTGCCTGGAATTTGGCAACTGGGATGCCCTCGAGGGGGCTGTGAGGAGCCGAGGTGTCATGCACATCCATGGAAACAGGGAGAGGTTATGGCTCTTTGCTTTCTGAGTTTCTTTAGAAAACCTCTGATTTCACCAGTGCCTTGCACACAAGCCAGTGGGCCAAAGTGCCTGAACTCTGGTGGGTGTGATGCCCTCGAGGGGTTCTGGGAGAGGCCCGGGTTTCACTCATCTCTTTGCTTTGGGGGTTTTCCTGGAAAAAGTCAAATTTCACCTGTGCCTAGCACACAAGCTGGTGGGCCAAACTGCCTGAGCTTTGGGGGGAAACTGCCTCTCCCAATTCCCTCGAGGGGGGCTGGGAGAGGCCAAGGTGTTGCGTGTGTGTGTGGAATCAGGGAGAAGTTACAGCTCTTTGCTTTGAGAGTTTCTTTGGAAAACATTAAATTTTAACTCCACCTAGCACAAAAATCACTGGGCCAAACTGTCTTAAATTTTGCAGATGGCCTCCTTTTCAGGGGGTTGGAGAGGTCCCCAGATTTCATGCCTGTATCCTAAAAACTGAAAACGTTATGACTAGGGATGTACAAAAGTCACTTACCTTTTCGAAGGGTGACATTCGTGGTGGGGGGGGAGGCGCTCCGTCCCTCCCCCCGAAATTCTTTTTCGAAATTTTGAAAAAGTCCTTTTGGTAAATACCACATTTTGGTATTTACCAAAAGGACATATTCGGTTGATCCAGATTTATGTGGGATCCACTGTGCTGGCAGAAGTGGGGTTTGTTGCCCCTTCTTTCCCTCAGCAGCTCCTCCAGCCCATTGAAAATGCTACACAGAGAGTCAGGAGACCCTGCTGAATGGGCTGAGCTCTGGTAATGGTGGGAGGAGAGGTCCCCCCAAATTGGACAGGCCTTCTGCCAGTGGAGTCCTTTCTCTTGTGGAAGGCAGATCCTGGCTCCAATCCCTCACCGATCAGACATACAAAATGCTGGCAACTCACACAGTATAAAATTACACACATTTGTATGTACACAATACCTCACAGGATATTGCTTCCTTACAATCTTCCCTCTGTTACTGGTCTTAATCCGCATTCTGTTTGCTTTTGTTTGGGCTTGATTTTTTTTCTTTCTTTGAAAAGATCCTTCAAAGCCTGTAGGCTGATAGCGAGATCAGATCAGATATTTTACTCTTTAAAATGCCTGGCGTGCTATGGTCCATGGGGTCATGAAGAGTCGGACACGACTTAACGACTGAACAACAACAACACCTACATGTTTTGGAAGGTAAAACAAAAGGCAGTGTGCTTTGACTGAGTCATAATTACATTAGCAGAGGTCTGACAGGAGATGCAGGTAATATATTCCATTAGTACACTCAATCCCATACTTCACTATCTGAAAACAAAAAGCATTCATCATTATATTATAATGAGCCCCGTGTCTCTGTTTTTGCTTTTTCTCCTTTTGTTACCATAGCCATTTTAAAAATAGATATAAAGAACAAAAAATAACAAACCCCCATCTTACTATCTGTATAAACGTTGCTATCTTTAGTACAAATAATTAAAATAGAATGAAGTGCTTGATTGGCAATGATATTTTGAAATAATATTTTCCTTTGTATGCCTTTGTCAGCTCTGTAACAATTTATTATATTGAGACTCACCATCCCTCTCCTGCATGAGACAGACACAAGCACCTATTTTTGCTGCTGATGTTAATGCTACCATTTCTTCATTTTCCACTTATTCTAATTTTGGATACCAGCAAAATTCTCTGAGCTCAGGCTCTGATATGAGCCTTGAAGGCTTATCAAAGCCATCCTCAAAAGAGAGGTGAGAGGTGACCTCAAATTCTTCTCCGGCTTGAATTACAATATGGCTGGGTTTGCATGTTACTTTAAGCCATGATGGTTTATAAACTACTCATAGTAGCTTATAAGCTGTTGTATTACCCAAATGATCAGATCAATATGCTACTGAGTGTAGCTTATTCCCCCCCACCGCCCACTACAGTCCTCCTACTCAGCTGGGATGGTATCCCAGCTTCCTTTGTGTTGGAAACCAAATCCCAGCGTCCCCTGTGCCACTGCTATGTCACTTGCATCTCTCCGATTGGCCTGTCTCATGCTAGGGGCATATTCTTCTGTCTTCTGCCTCTGCCAGATCCCTGCCATTATCAGTGTATTGCCAATTGTAAGCTGCCCCTCTGCCGCCCCTCCAAACCAGCGGCATCCCAATCCTCAAGGCATTGCTTCCTGCTCCTGCTCTCTCTTCACACCACCAAAACCCGCTTCCCAGACAATTTTCGAACCATTCCCTTACCCCGCCCGTGTGCTCCAAAAGGGGGGAGGGGCCTCTAACTCCATGACAGGTTGCTGGAATGGGGCGAAATTTTATATATGGAGTCTCCTCATGGGGAGCTTCCAAATGCTGTAATGGATAACTATGCAACTTTCCTTTGTCATGGAAAAGTGACCAGAAAGAAACCAACTGCTTGATACTCTTTCGTTCCCTTCGTTCCCCTCCACTTCCCTTCCCAGAGCTCAATCTGTTGCTAGGCGGATCTGGGACACAGAGATCTGCTGGCTGGAGCAGAGTGGCAGCAGCAGTTTTGACTGCTCTTGCCAAGCGACTCTGTAGGCGATCTTTAAACCACTCTTTAAAGAGCCAGATGACATGATGACCCATGATGGTTTAAATAAACCTCACTGCAGACCATAGTTTATCAGGGTGGCATATTTTGGCTTAATAAGCCACTGTGATTAGCGAAAACCATTCATACTACTTTATAAGCTACTGTGAGTATCTTATAAACCACCACAGTTTAAATTGACATGCGAACCCAGCCTATGAGTTGGCGAAGAATTCCTCACTAGCTCCCTATCTTCTAACCTGCTACCACTACTGCTCCACTTGCTGATGGTTGAACGAGAAGGGAGGAAGGGCTTTGAGAGATCAGGAGGCTGGGTGGGAGAGTGGGTATCGTAGGTATTTTCAAACTAGGGCACAGCTGAATCCTTTTTACCTAGGATGGGGCACAATGCCAGATGTAAAGATAATTTTACCAATTAGCTTGTACAGTAGTGTTTGTGCACATCCAGTGATAGACATAACACTTTTTTTTCCAGCTCTGTGAACAATAACACCATTTGCTTTCCCTCTCTTATTAAACTACAGTAGTAACTACATGTAGCCATGTATTGTTTAAATTTTCAACCGGGAAACTGGTCATTACATTCCTTTCAGTTCCTCAGGTTAGATCCAATGGTGTGCCTCCACTGACAGAACAGCAGAACCAAGGGGAGGGGGAGCAATTCCTTCTCCATTCTGCAGCTCCCCCTCCCCCAGATTTTTGGGTGGTGCAGAGGGCTGCAGTTGGGAGAAGAGAGGGAGAAAGTCCCATTGTGCTAGCAGACATCTGGTTATTGGTTATTAGCATAACATCTAAAGGATCTCTTCTTATGTTTTGGAAACACTGGGCAATATCCAATGGCGTGTTTACACCCCTGCCAATTCCTTCCATCCTGCTGATTCTGTTGTGCAAGTGATGGGCCCAGCCGACTGTGTTGCCCAAGTGGGACCCACCACTAATGCAAGCGGGATTTAGTGCTTCCTAGGGGAAGCCCCAAAATGAGCAGAAATGCTCACTTCTGGAAGGAGGCATGTTGGCAAATCCCCCTTATATGAGCTCCACTGACCTGCCTTTTTCCAGATACAAGCGTTTCCACTTCTTTGGGTTGCCCTGAAAGTGCTAATGCGCCATTGCACAAGCACTGGGGGCTACTTGCACAGTGCAATCAGTGGGATGGAAGAGCACTGGCAGGTGTGGAAGTGCCCATATGTAGGGAATTCCGCCCATATGTAGGGAAAGAGAAATTGGCTAGGGTCATATCTTTGTACTGCTGGGATGTCCCGCCGTGAGGAAATAATCACAGCTGAAGAAGCAGAAGTCATTTATGGAAGAACTCAAAGTTTAGAAATGTTACAAATGCCTATTCCAAGGCACTAAATGAAAGGGATATCTATTCCTTGGATTTTTTTTTTTAAATAAGCTATATCATTTTATGTCTTGCTGGAATTAAAATGGCCACTAGGGGCCATGAAGGCTAATTCATATGTTACTTATATCCTTTTAACACATGACAGTTGTGTACCTTCAAAAGCAATATGATGCGTGAGCCAAGTATTAATGTATTTTAGCCATCTCTATCACTGAATCTGCAAAACGTACCTTTCCGACTAGACGTGCTGCCATGTCTTTGACTGAGAAAACCCAAATACTGTCCAACCTTTTCCTCACAACTTGGCTAGGGTGATAGGCAGGCTACACAAGTTTCATCTCTCTCACACTGGCAGAGGCCACATGTGTGTTCTCTCTGCTGTGCAATTAGGAGAACATGCCTTCTGCTTTCAAACACAGTTTTTTAAATGTGGTCTTCTGATCTGAACTTTCAAATCAGCTTCAGTGATTTATGACCCACTCTTCACTTTAATAAAACTCTCTGAATTGTCAAGCCCAGGAAAGTTAAATCTGCCATGGTTGCTATAAATTATGTAAAACTTCAAAGCCATACTAGAGAAAAGAAGGCATAATATTGTGGTTTTAAGGCAACAGAGATGAGTTTCAGAAGACCAAAGCTTTCTTTTTGGCTCTCTTGCATACCACACAATATTGGGCAAGCTGTTTAAACTCTTTACTCTTATTTCACAGATCAGTAAAATAGGAGAAAATAGGTTTTACCTCACATGGTGTTGAAAAGGCTAAGATTGCAAATCTAAAAGTCAGAAGCAATCCTTCCTTAAAATATTTGCTCTGGAGTAGACATAGAGTCATCCACAGGGCTTTTCTAGTGGGGAATTGGCTTTAGGATAACAGTGCTATCCTTAAGTTAGAAATTCATTGATGTTCACGGGAGTTTTACCTTGATGTGAAGTGGACTTCAACTAAAAATAATTAGTGATTGAAATGTATTTTCCAGTTCTTAGATGAGTTGCATTATGTGTCTGATCGTGAATCATAGTGATCAATTGAGCTCAGTTTATTTGTAACATATTCAGGCACTTTGCACAGAAAAAGTACAACTATTTTACCCACTGAGTATGATTCCTGGGATTTTCATTGCCACATTGTGTTCATGTCCAAACATATTCTTGTCCTGAAAATCAAAATGAAATATGGTAGTGAGAATTTGGTCTAAAACACAATGACCGGGTTTGCATGATCATGGAGGGGGAAACAAACCATAGCGGCCAGTTCCAGGGGGATTTGCATAATTACCCTTGGCAGCACTGTGACATAATTACCCTTGTCATGTTGTGTGAACCCCAGCCAGGGTGGCTTGTTGCCATGGGTAACAAACCACTCAGAACCCATGGGCTGTTGTAGGGTTTGGGCGGCTTCTTACCCACAACAACAAGCCACCCTGACCAAGTGACAAGCTGTGCTGCTGAGGGTAATTAAGCAAATCCCCCTGGAATGCTACCACCATGTGTGTGTGTGTGTGTGTGTGTGTGTGTGTAACATAAGCCACTGTGGCTTCTTTCCACCTCTGTGATTGTGCAAACTGGACCAATGACTCCAACCAATCCAACACAGTGCACAGTACAACAGGGGCTGCAGTGCAGGCACACTGAGACCTTTAAATCACGCATGCACGCACGCACGCACGCACGATGAAATTCCACCAATAAGCTGTTTAGTGGGAATGGGAGTTGAGGGCAGAGCTGGTTCCAGTTCTCTACCCCTCCCAAACAGCTGATGAGCTGGATTTTTGGCTTGCAAATCATGTGCAATAGCATGACCATGTTGCTAATCACACAACCACTGATGCTATAGGAGCGAGCTGATAATCGTGAAAGGAGGATACCATGAAAATTATGTATTTATTTAGTACAAAGCAACTATACAAACAGAATAGACATACCATTCAACTTATAATAACTTATACTTTGCAGTGTGTAATGAATGAAATAAGATGTGTTATATCTGTAGATGTATATGCTCTATTCCGTCAAAATTCAAAAATTAAGTTTGTCTTTGTCTTTCCTCCCTTCCTCTCATGTCATTAGTCAGTTTATAAGTAACTGTACAATCATAGGGCTGAATCTAGACCTAGTCATTGGAGATAACATCAGAAGAAGCTTGAGCGGGCCTTAAATACCCTCTTCTCCAATCATTGGTCAGAGATAATAGCAGAAGAAGATTGTGGGTCAGATTGGAAACCCTCCACTGGCTACATTTGTTCATGGGCTGAAGGTTCTCCATCCCTGCTCTATTGGATCCCAGTTCCCCTGCTTAAAGAAGGCACTCTTCCATGTGCAGAGGGCCAAGTCTGGATCCAGCTTGGTATGCATTATTAACTTTATCTTATTTCTTATCTTTAATCAACAATATCTTGCCTATTCACAGTTCCACCATATACAAATGTGATTTCCACCTTCATTTTGACACTTCCAGCATTTCATACTAACCATGCCATATATTTTGAACAATTTAATTGATGTTATATGCCAGCATATAATCATTTTAAAACAATTTTCTCGCAAACATATACAAATTGGAAAATTACTTGCTCTTACCCACAGATACTCCCAAGCACCAAATGCTAAATCATGTCCCCATGCTACCATATACTGTTTAACTTGTTCTTCCTCACAATAGAAATATAGGACTTCATAAATCTTCAATATAATTTTTTTTTGCCTTCAGTTTGATATAGCTTTTCAAAATCTGTGCATTCCCATAATCAGAATCCATTTCTATATAGCTTCTTGTTTAATTGAAAACAAATTAATTGTAGATATTCAACCAAGGTCAATAATCCGTTCCCATAATATTCTTAATTATATTTTAAAAACTGATTTGAAACCATCAAGTCTTTGTATTTATACATGTTAGTTTCACCCCTCATGTTTCAAATACTACTGTCAAAGCTACCAATAGTTATTAGTCATGATGGCTATATATTATTTCCAGAATCAGAGGCAATATGACTTCCTATACCAGTTGCATGGAACATGATCAGGAAGGTGCTATTGCACTCATATCCTGCTTGTGGGTTTCCCACAGGCAGCTGCTTGGCCATTGTGGGAAGAGAATGCTGGACTAGATAAGCCTTTGGTCTAATCCAGCATGGCTATTCTTATGTATTAGATCTCCACTACTATTGAAGTCTTGATCATATATTACTGTAGATATAGGAGATTTACCAGGACTAGCACTCTATCCCAAATGTTTATCAAATTATCAGTCAAATAGACAAATAACAGTGCAGTGCAGTACATGTCTACTCAGAAGTAAGCCCTGTTGACTTGCTCCAAAATATGTGTGTATAGGATTACAGCCTAAAATGACTTTTGTAGCTTGTTATATCCTTGTTGAGTTAAACAGGAAAACTGTGTGATGCAGGCGCAAATCCTTGCTCAGCTATGGGTGTCCTTCAATAACTTGGGTTCAGTTTTCAATTTGTTCAATAGGACTACAGATAAAAAATGTCACAGGGCAGTTACATATGTTATAGAAGTGATGAATGATAAGTAATTCTGAATGTAGGCAGCCTTTTTAGGGTGTCCAGATGCAAAGGATCGCCAGTGTGCTGTGATGGTTAGAGTGTCAGAGTGTGACTCAGGAGGCTGGGCTATAGTCACCACTTGGCCATGAAACTCACTGGGTGTCAGGAGCTCCCTAGCTGCCTCTTGCAGTCCCCACCAACAGCCAACTCAGGACACAGATGATGAGGATTCTTTCTGAGACTTTATTCCTTTATGACTCTTTCAGATACTAATCACTAGCGACAAAGCAAGGAACAGCACTGGGGAAAGATAGTAGAGTAGCCTAAGCTCCAGGTAAGGCAGTTGGTCCCCGTTTGAAGGAGAACCACGGGAAGACCCTGAACTTATGGGCTAGGGAGAGATCCTCCCTCTTTTCCTTGGGTCCTCGGGGCACAACCATTGTTTGCGTGCCAAACGAGCGGAGCACCTCCTTTCGGCGCCCTCCACCTGTCATCGCTCCCTGCGTCTGCGCCGAGCATCCAGCAAGCCCCCCTCTAGCGGTCTCTCACTGCCAGGGTCACTATCTATCCCAGGAATGCTGGCAGGAGGAATCTCTGCCAGCTGCTGTGCCTGTGAGAGATGAGCAAGCTCCTCTCCCACGGATTGCTGTTCCTCCTCAGAATCAGAACTGCTCTGGGGCTCTATTGGCTCAGTTTCCACGCTGACACTGGGTGGCTTTGGGCCATTCACTGACTCTCAGACTATCCTACCTCACAGGGGTGTTATGAGGTGAAAATGGAGAAGAGAAGGACTATGTAAGCCACCTTGGGTTCCTTACAAGAGGAAAAAAGGTGGGACATAAATGTAATAATAAATAATAAAATAAAAAGGAAAGCACTACCATTTAGCCTTGGTGAAGAAGAGTGAATTTTAACAAGTGGAGATTTTTCATGTAAAACCAAGACTATGTTTATGAGTGAGACCAGTGCAAAAGACTGCTCTCTGGTCACATACAGAGGGATTTTAATTTCTTTAATTTAATTTTTTTAATTTAGTGCCATTTTCTCTCTTTAAGCAGCAACCCCTACACCCATTGAAGAGCTCTCTCCCAAGGTTATTGGGCAACTTGGAGAAGCATCCTGTATAGCAGGGGAAGGAAACCTCCAGAGTGTGGGCTTAATCCAGCCTGTGGGGTTCCCAATTTAGCCTGGAGAGGTTGGGCACCCTCCAGGGGCCCTGTCCCCTCCCTTCCCAAGCCCCACCTGCTGATTGGAGATAACAAGGGCATCTGTGGGCAGCTCCTACGGGATATAGAATTGACAAATAAACCAAGGCAACTGGAATTGTTGCTAACCCTCACTCAAAGATGGTGATTCAAATGGTCTGATACTTGAGTAACCAATGAGGTTAGTTTAGAAGAATGTTAGATTTTAACAAAAGACTGAAGGCAAAAGGAGAAGGGGACGGCAGAGGATGAGATGGCTAGATAGCATCACGGATGCAATGAATATGAACTTGAGCACGCTCCGGGAGAGAGCGCAGGACAGGAAGGCCTGGCGTGCTATGGTCCATGGGGTCACGAAGAGTCGGACACGACTGAACGACTGAACAACAACAACAAGATTTTAACAACGACATTGGAAAGACACCCTTCTCATCTCTAACATCCAGCCATGAAAAATGACTTCACTGAAACACTCTTGAGTTTTTCCTTACTTCCAAATGACATGCTGTGCCTGCCAAAACTACCAGTTCTACACCGCTATTCCAGGTACAGGAACCATGCTCTCCATTATAACTGATCATGCTAATCTGGACAGGTAAGTCACATTTTTGGTTCTGGTTTTAAGACAAAGGTGTAATAAAATGTACTTATTTTTCTGAGTTCTGCTTTCCCCCCTCTAGCATGTCAAAGAAAAAATAACTTTTTACCTCACAGAGTTTTTTTTTTTAGCCCCTCCCCCTAATTACAGTATTATGGATAAATGCTTACAGCTCAGACACATCGTACAGTTTGTTTGTGGACAATGATGCTTTATCTTTTGAAAGTATGGAATGTAAATATAAGACACAGCTTTGTGTCACAAAGTATTAGTTATCAAAGGAAAAGTATTCCCTGTTTCCCACAAAAACCCTTATTTAGGGATTTCTCTGATTGAAACAGTTATTTTCTTTGTGCATAGACTGGTTTGTCCCCCAGTGGGTTTTCCTTCTTTGGGAGAATGTATTACCTGCAAGATTTTTGTTTTGAGTAATATTTTTATGAATTGCACACTATACTGTGTAAAGGATATGTGTGTGTGTGTGTGTGTGTGTGTGTGTGTGATTATCTTTGGCTTTCAGAACATCAGTGAAGCATATTTGAGCAGAGCACTGCTAATACACGCCTCTGAAATGGCATATATGAAATGGCCATGTCTAAATTTAGACATGAATGTTTTGTTCTTTTAGTGTGCAAACCAAATATTTTTGTGGTGTTTTTGGTGGGAGGAGATCAGGAAAGTTCTGGTAATACAAAAAAAAAAGTGTATATTTTTGGTGTGGGTGTGTTTCCTTTTAATTCATTATTTTATATTTTAGTTTTATATTTTGGATTGTTTCTACAGCCCTATTCAGCTGTTATCAACAGGGTGTTATTTAAACATGTGAGGAGGTAGCGTGAGGTAGGCCTGCCCCCTTCTATTGTCACTCTCATAATGCTGTACGTGTGGAGGGCGGCTTTGTGAAGTCTATCTGCGGGGGCTGTCCACACAATCCAGAATGCTAATTATCCAGCATTCCAGATCATGTGGAATGATCTTCACAAAATCACCATCCATGCATGCAGCTTGATGAGAGTGACAATGAAGGGGCAGGGCTAGCTCGTGTCCCCTCTGCCCTCATGTTTAAGTAGCACGCTTTGATAACAACTGAGTAGGGCTTATACCTGTTATGATCAACTTTGAGTGGCTCATATTTCAGGTAGAAAGGTAAGAGAGAGCTGCTTTTAAAAATATTTAATGCGATACTATGCATGTCTACTCAGAAGACATTTTTCTCCCTCTCTTATACTAGAACCCGGGGTCATCCCATGAAGCTGATTGGTGGGAGATTCAGGACAGATAAAAGGAAGTACTTCTTCACACAGCGCATAGTCAAACTATGGAATTTGCTACCACAAGACATAGTGATGGCCACCAATTGGGATGGCTTTAAAAAGGATTGGACAAATTCCTGGAGGGGAAGGCTATCAATGGCTACTAGTCCTGATGGCTATATGCTAACTCCAGTATCAGAGGCAGTGTGCCTATCTACAGCAGTTGCTGGAGAACATGGGTAGGAGGGTGCAGTTGCACTCATGCCCTGCATGTGGGTTTCCTGTGAGCAGTTGGTTGGCCACTGTGTGAACAAAATGGTGGACTAGATGGACCCCTGGTCTGATTTATTATTTATTAATTTATTATTAAATTTATTAATTGCCCATCTGGCTGGTCACCCAGCCACTCTGGGCGATGTACAACATACAACATACAATAAAACAGTTTAAAACAATAAAATTCTACAATAAAAACATTTTCTAAAATACCCTAACCCACCCCAAATGCCTGCCTGAACAACCACATTTTCATTAAAGAGGTTGCATGACTGAGTTCCCTAGGGAGGGAGTTCCACAGAGTGGGGGCCACCACAGAAAAGGCCCTCTCCCTCATCCCCACCAGTCTAGCTGTCCTGGCTGATGGGACAGAGAGAAGGCCATCCGAGGCTGATCTTGTTAAGCGGCCTGTCTGGTGCTGCTGGAGGCGCTCCTTAAGATAGGCTAGGCCGGAACCATATAGGGTTTTAAATAGGGGTGGATGAAAGTCACTTACCTGTCCTCGAAGGACGTTCGCGGTGGGGGGGAGGCGCTTTGCTGCTCCCCCCGCGAAGTTCAGGCCGGGGGGAGGCTTCCCGCCTCGGCCCGGCCGAAATTCAGGCCGGGGGGGAGGCTTCCCGCCTCGCCCGGCCGAAATTCAGGCCGGGGAGGAGGCTTTCCGCCTCGCCCGGCCGCGAACGCGAAAGTTTAAAAAAAAAACAAAAAACGTCCCCTGATAGGCTACGTGACGATTCACGTAGCCTATCACGGCTAGATCTGCAAAGTCAGCCATGATAGGCTATGTCAATCATCACGTAGCCTATCACGGGTGACTTAAAAAAAAAAAAAAAGCGCGTACGCTAATGGCGGCCCGCATAGGGAGCCGCCATTCGCGTTCCTTATTTAGTCGCTGTAGTCTACGTAAATGTTTACGTAGACTACGGCGAAAATAAGGGCAACGCAAATAGCGTTGCCCTTATTTTCGCCGTAGTCTACGTAAATCTTTAGCCTATCACGGCTGACTTTGCAAATCTAGCCGTGATAGGCTACGTGAATCGTCACGTAGCCTATCACGGGGCGTTTTTTCTTTTTTCTTTCATTGCAATGGCGGCGGCGGCAGCCGGTCGAAAGACCAGCTGCCGCTCCCGCCCCGCTCGAACACCCGCCGAACCGCCGGCCGGACCCGCCACCAGGAGGGACATTCGGCGAAGGTAAGTCCCGTCCCGGGGGGGGGGGTGCGGGGTGCGGTGGGGTGCGGAGGATTTCTCCCCGAAACTTGTTCGGAACACGTTGGCGCTCGGCCCCCCGAAGTTTCGGGGAGAAATTCTCCGCCAACCCTAGTTTTAAAGGTCAAAACCAACACCTTGAATTTGGCCCAGAAAACAACTGATCCAGCAGGGCTCTTCTTATGTTCTTAAATAAGTTCCATACAGTGTAATGGGGTTTACTTCCAGGTAAGTGTGCATTGGATTATAGCCTACCCATTTAACAGTGCAATCCTATGCCTGTTTACTCAGAAGTGAATCTCATTGAGTTAAATTAGCTCAAGAGGTGGTGGGAACAGATTGCCTTGGGAGATGGAGAGTGGTCCTTTGTTGGCATTTAAGCAGAGGCTGGATGGTCATTTGTCAGGGATGCTGCAGCTGCGCCCTGCTGAGCAGAGATTGCATTGAACAGGGGGTTGGACTAGATGATCTCTGAGATCCCTTCCAGCTTTATGATTCTATGGTTCTATGAAATGGACCTTACTCCCTAGGAAGTGTGCTTAGGACTGATCCAGCAGGGCTCTTCTTATGTTCCTATATGCTGCATGTATCTTAACTGAAACTGCATTTCCTTAATTTGGGCTAATGACAGAAGTGCTGTTACACTATTTATGGAATTTGCCTCCATATAAAACCTCAGACTTTTTTAGTTCACCCAGCCCTGGTTTTGGGAAATTCCTGTCAGTTACAGTAGCCACGTTTGTATGTAATAATAAACCAAAAACATGGGATTATTAAACCACTATGTGAACAAGTGGCATACTCATGTACACTATTTTCTCAGGCTTCACTCCTCCCTTCATGTGAGTGGGTAAACAATCCAGGAAAGAATTGTTTAGTGTGAAATTTGAACCCAAGGTGATGGTCTATTGTACCCAAGCAAGCTAGGATTTGAAAGCCAACAACAAACTCTGGTTTAAAGTTGGTTCACAATCCTGACTTGTTTTCATGCAATAAACCATAATCCTGGGTTTGGACCTCACTCTATACCTGCCTGATTTGTTTAGTCACAAATGTGAAGGGAGGAGCAAAGCTGGCAAGAACAGACATGCTTCTTGTTCACATTGTGGTTTAACAAGCCAGAATTCATAGTTTATCATGCAAATGCAGCCAATGGGTCTGTTACTTACTGGTTTAATATTTCAAACACAATGTTTATTGAGGTGTAATGATACTTGAATATGTAGCAATAAAGCTTTCTAGGACATTGCTTGTTTTAGAAATAGAGTGACAACCACTGAAATATAAGAATCATGTCAAGTATGGTGAACTCACCATAATTAATTAATTAACTCACCACAGAATTAATTGCCACAGAATTAATTCACATAATTAAGTGAAGACTTTTCCATAATTGTACTGTAAAAGGTTCTATGTTAAGAAAAAAAAGAGGAAATGCTTTAAGTTAAATTGTTAATTGGCCCAATTATTTGTTTAATTATCTCTTATTAAAAACAGCAATTATTCAAGTAAGTTTTGCAGATGGTGAAATAGAAAAGGAAGGAATGTTGAATGTCCTCAATGAGCAGAAAATGAGCTAAGCTGAGGTCCATTAAAATCATGGGAATTTCCCTCATTGAGTTCAGCTGATTTTTGCATTTAGACCTCAGTCACTCCCTTAAACTGTAAGCTTTTATAGATCCAGTCTCCCTCTACCCCATCCCTTCCCCGCCCCCAGGAAGCAGCGTAAGTATATGCTTGTATAACTTTCATACTTTTCATATATTTTGATTTTACTGCCTGCTGATATTTGGTACCACCATTCAAATTAATTCAAGATGTAATGTTTAATCTATGTCTGATTACTGTTGACAACTCTCTTCCAGCAGGGGGGGGGGAACTACTTTACCAGATGGGGGACCTCAGCTTGTGAAATATATTACAAGCTATTTATTTATTCCAAGGGGAGGGGTGGGGAAGCACTTGGTCATGCTACATACCATCAGTATAAAAAGGAACAAAAGTGTCTCCAAAAAGCAAAGAAAACTCTTCATTTAGACCTAAATAAGTTGTTAACACAAGGCGACTAGCTGCTGGCATAATATGACTGGAGCTATGATGGGTTTTCCATACCTCAGAGTCATTACAGAGGATATTTCCTTTGAACAGACCCCAGAAATCATGAATTTCATTCCAGAGTTGTTGATTTTTGACATGCATGAGCATGTTTGTGTAATTCTTTAAAAATGTTCTAATGTATGCTAGTTCACCATGCCCTATTTCTACTGTCAACATTGCATTCGTGTGGAGCCTGCTGCAGTGGTCAGCAACATGATTGTGCGGTGCCATTTTGCCCCTTAAAGTGGGAGAACAAGTTGGTGCCAGCAAGGTTGGGGAGCTAGAGCTGGGGGCAGGGTAGCACTCTACTGCTGATTCCAAGCAAGCTGGTCCTGTTTCCTCCAGCTCTACCTTAGGCCAGCAGTGGAAGCTGGCGGCTCTGATTTCGGTGAGGCTGTGATTCCATTCTGGGTTTTAGTCAGAAGCAGCCAGAATTCTAAAGGAGCTATTCAAGGTTCAGCACCTTGGATAGCTCCTTTAGAGTTCTGGCTGCTTCTGACTGAAAACCAGAGTGGATTCACAGCCCCACCAAAATCAGAGCCGCCAGCCTCCACTGGGCCAGTATCTTGACATGGTGTTGGCCAGCCGGAAGAAGGTCTGGCAGGGTGGAGGTGGGTATGGCTTGTGCAGTATACTTAGTCCTGAATATAAAGTATGGAGGAGTTAGTATAAAGGGGGTAAAGCACCATTATATACTGCAAAGAAGAATGGTTGGCAATTGTGTAATCCAGTAGGTCCATGCTTAAATCCAGAACACCCTGGAAGAGGATGTTGGATTTAAAAAGAATAGTGGTGCAAGATGCAGGGCTTTGGACCTTGTTTACTAGCTGGTTAGCTGATTCTAACATCCATCTGAATTAGGCCGCTGTCCTACCTCCAGTTTAATTAATGGTTGCTGAAGGCTACGGATGGTCAAATCTGTCGGTTTTGATTTGTCCTGAATACCAAATGTTAAAATCTCAAGATCTTTCACCCTGAATATGAAGAACTTTGCTTACTTTGGTAGATCCTTATAGAAAACTGAAACAAAATGCCCACCCATCAAAAACAGCCAAATTCAATAGGTACAGCTACTCCCATGATGGAGGGGACCATGTTGTATCTGCATGACATAGAGCTGTTAAGAGGAGGGGCCTGTGTGAAAAAAGAAGTGGCAACCCACCGAGCCATTGCGCTCTTTTAGTCTGAATGATGGAAGGAGGAGGAGAAAGAAATTGCCCGCTTGCGCCGCGCTCTGCTGCTGCTCCTGTGCCAAATGCGGGTGGGAAGGCAAAGGGACGAAAGTGGGGAGAACATACTTTACGGCTGTGCTGACAGGGGCGGCTTTGGTGGTGTGGAAATGTAATGGAAATGGCATGGGGAAACACCTTCATGAGCCCTTGGATTAGGGGCAGCCCTAGACTAGCTGTCAGCCACTGGCACTCCAGGCCATCCACTTGGCACCCCCATCCCCGAACGCCAAGGGCAGATCTAGGCTGAGGTTTTCTGTAAACTGGGAAACATTTTGCCCTATTTTCTGTTTAACCAGGAGGCATCTTGCCCACCCTGTATCTTAGGAAGCAGAAATATTATTATTTATAATAAAAACACCTGAAATGGATTTTTAAATTAAGCACTGCATCAGCACAGAAGGTCTGACCGAAACAACAAAGGAGGCAAGCGCTGGAAGAAGGGCTGCTGGAAGAAGGGTCCCAGTCGCATCCTTGGGACGACCTGGCTAACAAGGCACTGCCAGGCCCTAGGCTCGCCCTCCGAGAGCAAAGGACGTGGCTGCTCATGTGGGAGGGGAGCTCTCACTCCTTGCCTCCAACAGGGAGGAGCAGCAGAGCAGGAGGAGAGCCCACATCACCTGAGGGAGGACCGGGTCCCAAACGCAGGCAGGTGGCCTGACTTAGCCCCACCATCCCCAGTCGGTCCTCGCTCACCTCCACAGTCTCAGCCATATTCCCTCTGTATGCACACAGGAATTGAACAAATGGCAACTTTGTATTTTACTTGTATTTTTTATTTGTTTCCCCCCTCAAATTTGGCACCCCACATAACGTGGCACCCTACGTGACCGCCTAGTTCACCTATACGGATGGGCCACCCCTGCCTTGGATTAGTTCAGGATTTTCCCAGGCTTTAATTTTTTTTTTCTTCTTGAAAGCCTAGAAAAATCCCAAGCTAACTTGAGGGGAGCTGCCTTCAGGATCTTGCTGCATCACTAGCAGTGTCTAAAGCTCAAATTAGGATAGTAGGCATGAGGGACAGGGTCTTCTCAGTAGCAGCCCCCCACTTGGGGAGCTCTGTTCCAAAGAACGTAGGGAGAGCCGTGCTGGATCAGACCAAGGGTTCATCTTGTCCAGCATTCTGTTCCCACAGCGGCCAACCAGTTGCCTGTGGGAACCCACAAGTAGGGCATGAGTACAACAGCACCCTCCTGCTCATGTTTCCTAGCAACTGGTATACAGAGGCATACTGCCTCTGATAATAGAGGCAGCATATAGCCATCATGACTAGTAGCCATCAATAGCCTTATCCTCCACGAATTTGTCTCTTGATGTCCGCTAGGCTGCATTATTACAGGCCTTCAAGCTACAGGCCCTAAAGATCTATTTGCTTACCTTGGCCTATAATGGAGTCAGGACTTTACTGGGTATCACTGTGTACAGGGTTTAATTGTTATTAATTGCTGTCTGGTTTTAATTGTTAATTTTGTTTTATTATTATTTTATTACTCTTTTTATCATGATTTTATGTGGTTTAAATTTTGTACAAAGCCTTGGATGGTTGTCCCTAAAAAGGCAACTTATAAAACTTTTAGACAGATGGGTACATAGATGGATGGGTAAGGAACCCTGGGACATGTAGATTCTAGGGCGCCTAACAAACCTAATGAAAGATGTGAGATACCCTGCCATTTTGGCATTAGAGTTGCCAAGACAGAAATCATGGAGGCCTTGCAGAGGCCTTGCCTTAATTGCCATTATTGCTATTACCATCTAGTCTTTGTTTCTTTTCATACACATTTAGACACATTCTGTGAATTAAAGTCAAAATCCCTAACCTAGTTTTGCCTGCTTTATTATTTTCAGCTTTGGTCAAGGGGGTGATCAAAGTGGGATGAGCCTCAATTGATGGCCCAGTTGTATGGTAAAAGTCCTCATGATAAGCAGTCCTGTGGCCACAACCATGTGAAGAAAATAGCATGTGAGCCAACAGGACCACATTACATCCCAGCAGTGATTAGCGAGAGAGCAGAATAATTTTTTTTCTAAAAACTGCCATTGTGTGAATCACTAGTTGGAAGCTGCATGGTCCTGTCAGCCCATACATTACTTTCTCTATGGAGCAAGGGCCATGGGACCACTCTGCAGCATGGAGGAAGTGGTCCAATCTCACTTGGGTTTTCAGCACTGGCTGCTGTTGATGAGTGATGCGCAGATAGTCTCGTGCAAATCACAGAAAGAGATGAAGAATAAGGTGGGGGAAGGAACCCCCTGCTGGGTGTTGGATGTGATTTCTGCTTCATCTCAACTTTCAGAAGTGGTCAGCCTTTGTATCTTGGATCACTTATCCATGTGACTGCATGGTTGGGTCTGCAGATGTATTTTTCTGATGAATATTCACATTTTCCAGCTATGATCAGAACAGCTGCGAATGGAGACTGAAAACAGTTTAATATGACTTCTGTTTGGAAATGCTTTGTCATACATTTAATCTATAGCAGGTGACTCTTTAATCCAGAGCAAGTATTTCTTGATCTTTAATACTGAAAACTGGACCCTGCTACCTTCAGCATCAGAACGAAGAACTTTTCAGAATATTTAAGTACAAACAGATTAAATTGCTTTGGTTAACAGGGTGAACTGAGATTGCAAAAGTTTGCAAATCTCATTCCTACTCAAACTATTAATCCAGACATTTAAAGAATCTAAATAAGCTTTGATTTAAATAATCTAAATAAGCTTCTGATTTAAAAGCAATCAGTAAAAACTGCAAATATTGAACTCAGAGACTGAATTTAATGCTGACTCATTTCCAATATGAGTCTCTCTATATATACAATTAACTTTTCTTAGCTAATGGCCACTAATCAAAGCAAATTACTGTGCTTCAGATGCAGATTATCTCGTTCTATTGAAAATCACCATTTGTTATGATATCTATATACTTAAAAGAATCCCAGCTGTTTTCTGAAGCACTGTGAAATGAAGAAGAAAAGATGTAAGGGTACATATGAGGAAACTTTCCTGTATGGATTCGTGAGTTGGCCTAGGAAATTCCTTCCCACAGTCTACCCCTTTCAGAGTAAGGTAGGGGTGGGGAACATGTTGTTGGACTGCAACTCCCATCAGCCCTAGCAAGCACAGCCAATGGTGGGGGATGATGCGAGTTGCTTGCCTCCTTTCTAGGACTTCCCTTTTCATAGCGCCATCTGATCAAGAATTCCACAGCTTCCCTGTGATTCATAGATGGAAAACAGAATATTGATTGCAACGCAGCCCAGAGCTCCAGATGACTTCTCCCAGTGGCTTCATATAGCTGTTGAAGAACATGGGGAATAAGATGGAACCCTTGGGCACTCCACAAGCAAGAGGTCATGGGGTAGAACAGAAGTCATGGGATAGAACAAAGCTCACCTAGCACCTCCTTCTGGGAATGACCCTCTGAGGAGGGCTGGAGTGATTGTGAATAGTCTGCTGCCATCAGCAGAAGAGATTGAATAGCTATGACATGGGTTGGAAGCTGTTTCATATTTTCATTAGCAATTTGGATGAAGAAGCAGAAAAATGCTTCTCAGATGTTCTGGATTTACATTGCTGCTGGTG
This sequence comes from Heloderma suspectum, assembly GCF_057233095.1. Classification (NCBI taxonomy): domain Eukaryota; kingdom Metazoa; phylum Chordata; class Lepidosauria; order Squamata; family Helodermatidae; genus Heloderma; species Heloderma suspectum. Next base: position 302,278,035 of record NC_139458.1, read on the forward strand.
TGGGGAAAGGAATCTAGCTACACAGAACATACAACAGAGTATGTGACTCTCTTAGAACTGGCAGTTCAACAAAACTGGATATATAAACATTTATAGGTGTAGTTACATATGGCCGCCTGACAATTATTTTTGAAAGAGGCATATACCCTTCTTAACTGTGATCCTCAGTAAGTTCCACTGATATTAGATGTGTGTGTTTTAGCATGGATACTGTTGGGATAGTGTGTCATGGATAATTTGAAGGTCATGGCTTTACACATCTGCTCAGCTGGGAATTCTAACACCTCCCCTATAGCATGTAGTGAGTATGGTGCTGTACTGTGCTATGGTCCCTGCTCCAAACGGTTTACAGGACAGGGGTGGTGGGGAGGGAGAAGGGACTGACAATGAATACTGGATATGGAAAAGAAGGAGTACATTTCGTGAGACAAAGGCAGCCTAGGAAAGGCTTTTCTAAATTGGTAGGTCTTGAGCAAGGACATGGAGGAGGAATGGGAGGTAACTCAATGAGCAGTGAGGGAGAGAGGTTGTTCCAGATCTAGAAAGGAGTATGGTCAAAGACACAGGGACAAGAGAATGAGGCAAAGTAGGCCAACAGTAGATACATTTCTGAAAGAATGAGTCAGAAAGTGGTAGTGGACGCATATAGCATGCTTATGATTACTGTGCAACATAATGAAAGATTTAAAAAAATGTAAGTTAGAATTTTACTAAAGATATTAATGCCTTCTCCTGGTTAAGATCCTATTCTGGCTCCATGCTGAAAAACACTGTCTACGTATCAGGAGAATTCTGGTTAATATCTTAGCTAGAGCAGTAAAAAGGAAGCATGTATCAAAAGTTCAGCCACAAGGCAGAGGACTCCAATGCTTTTATTTTAAAAAATCATCTCTGATTTCTTCCCACTTCTTGGGAAATGCTGTAACAACTTGCCTTTACCTTAAGATAGAAGTGTAGTAAACAAACAAGGCAAAAATAAAAAATATACCTGTTATTTGATGTTATGTTATGTGATGAGAAATATGTATACTACTTCCCCCTCACCCCCATGTATCCAGAACATTTTGGTACATCGAATGCCTGTATAGTATCATAATGCACCTTCCACCCATGTTTGGTGGGCTTAGTTGCTGGGAATTAATAGGGTTATGTAGGTATACAAAAATAGCACAGACAGCATTTTCTAAAAGTGTTCTTTTTCTTTCTAAAAGTACCATTAGTCATTCTTTTATTACCTATATAACAATTGACGTTAACATTCCTGAGATGGCTGCTTTATTTTATATTATCTTTTTGAAATGTTCTTTTACGAACATTAGGATAAACTATGCTGTATACAAGATCCATCTCTGTTTTCTGCCTTGAGGTTGTAAATGATTAAAACAACTCAAGCTCTCTCTCTCTCTCTTGTTGCATAGATGAAAGTCAACAAACCAAAAACAGAGCTCTATTCACACTATACAGTGTTACTATAACAGAAATCATACCAAAGAGTAGAACAATAAAAGCATAAGATGCAGCAACAATGAAAATTAGAACTATAAAGCATATTTCTAGTGCACTAAAGGCTTATTTTGTAATCTAAAAATGTAATTTGTGTTTGGCAGTGGCCTGCCTATATATACTGCGGTATGTGGTGGAAACTCAGGGTTGTCAAGCAGGTGTTGTTTTTATGAACCTCTTTAGTTATCAATGTGACCATCTCAGCTATTCCAGGCAGGTGATGAAGACTCTGTTTCTCTTATTCAAACCTGAAGTACCTTTTAACAGTACTGTTAGAACACAAACAGGATGGTTTGTTCTGTGGGTGGCCACAGACTATAAATCCAAAGGCCTGGTAATCCAGTAAAATAGAAGAGTGTATTGAATGCTATGAAATCAGAGCTCACATGGCACTTAAATGTGTGTGTGTGTGTGTGTGTGTGTGTGATTTATTTATTTATTATTTTTATTTCATTTCAATACCACCCAATAGTTGATGCTCTCTAGGCAGTTCACAAAAATTAAAACCACAAGGTACAGCATAAAACAATATACAATATGAAAGCATATATATATATATATATCCTTGTTCCAATATTTCTGGTCCTGACTGTATGTGTGTGTGTGTGTGTATATATATATATATATATATACACACACACACACACACATACATATATACACAAACACACACAGTCATTGGAACAAGGATAACTATTTTGGCAGTTGGCCTCTGTATACCACCACACTGAAGTTGAAAGGAAACACACCCAGATGGGAGTGAAGTCAGGTCTTTCAGCTGTAATTCAAGGGGTGTGACAAAAGTGGGGCACTAACCATTCAGGAAGTAGAGCCAGTGGCATACACCCACCCCATCATTGGGGGCTCATAAGTAATGGAACAAATGGCTGACAAGCAGCTGCATAGCCAGGTGTGGCCTGTTTCCTGGGTACCCCATGACCAATCAAGCAGGTAAAAGGCCTGGAGGTGGTTCTGAGTGTTACATTTGATTTGGTAGCTGTTCACTGGAACCCCCAACATGAAGTCCAAAGAGGTGTCCACATGAGTGAAGGAGGCCATCATTAGGCCGAGGAAACAAAGTAAATCCATCAGAGAGATAGAAAAAACATTGGGAGTGGCCAAGACAACAGTTTGGAATATCCTGAAAAAGAAGGAATTAACTGGCAAGCTCAGCAACAGCAAAAGGCCTGGAAGACCATGGAAGACAACTAAAGGGGATGACTGCAGAATTCTGCTCATGGTGAAGAGGAACTCTTTTACAACATCTAGACAGGTCAAGAACACTCTTGAGGAGGTAGGCATGTCATTGTCAACATCTACAATCAAGAGATGGCTTTATGAATATAAATACAGAGGCTTCACAACAAGGTGCAAACCACTGGTAACGCTCAAGAACAGACAGGCCAGATTAGCCTTTGCCAGCAAACACCTAAAAAAGCCTGCCCAGTTCTGGAATAAGATTCTTTGGACTGATGAAACCAAGATTAACTTGTACCAGAATGATGGGAAGAGAAAAGTATAGAGAAGGAAAGGAACAGCTCATGATCCAAAGCATACCACATCATCTGTCAAACATGGTGGAGGCAGTGTTATGGAATGGGCAAGTATGGCTGCCAATGGAACTGCGTCACTGGTGTTTATTGATGACCTGACCGCTGATAAAAGCAGCAGGATGAATTCTGAAGTGTATAGGGCTATACTTTCTGCTCAGATTCAGCCGAATGCTGCCAAACTGATAGGACACCACTTCATATTGCAGATGGATAATGACCCAAAACATACAGCAAAAGCTACCCAAGAGTTTCTCCAGGCAAAGAAGTGGGATGTTCTTCACTGGCCAAGTCAGTCACCTGATCTCAACCCAATAGAGCATGCTTTTCACTTACTGAAGACAAGACTGAAGGCAGAAAGACCCACAAACAAGCAGCAGCTGAAGGCAACTGCAGTAAAGGCCTGGCAAAGTATCTCAAGGGAGGAAACTCAGCATTTGGTCATGTCCATGGGTTCCAGACTTCAGGCAGTCATTGACTGCAAAGGATTTTCATCCAGGTATTAAAGGCAATCCTTAAGTTTGAAATGATGTTGGTTTGTTCTATTACTTATGAGCCACCACCGATGGGTGTGTGTGTATGCCCCTGGCTGTCCTTCCTGAATGGTTAGTGTCCCACTTTTGTCACACCCCTTGCATTACAGCTGAAAGTCCTGACTTCGCTCCCATCTGGGTGCATTTCCTTTCAACTTCAATGTGGTGGTGTACAGAGGCCAACTGTCAAAACAGTTATCCTTGTTCCAATATTTCTGGCCCTGACTGTATATATAATTCTTTCTGTGCCATATCCTCCTTGGACATTGGCGATCACTCTGACCCACATAAACTTCTTTACTGGTGTTCAAAATAAAGAAGTAGATATCACTCCTGTCCAATGTCTCAGTTTTGCAGCCATGATGTCCTATGTTGTCCAGGTCCTCTTTTTCCCTCCACTTTGCCTTGCATTATGAGTTGTGAAAGCCGATATTTCTCATTAAGCATTGTATGACTGAGGTATGATAGCTTCTTTTCTTTTACACATTTCTGAATTTCTTTAGTCTTTCCCATTCTCTGCATTATGGTGTCATTTGTTACATAATGTGTCCAAGATATTCTAAGTGTGTGATGGTAGCACCATAGCTCAAATGCTTCCAGGTGTTTACAGGCAGCTTCTGTGAGAGTCCAGATCTCCACTCTGTATATCAGCACTGAGAAAACGTTGCACCTTAGCATGCTAGTTCGAATACAAAGGTTTAGGGTTAAGTTACAAAGAAATTATCTAAGGTGGTTATATATATATATATATATGTGTGTGTGTGTGTGCATATATATATGTAGTGTGACTTCAATCTACTTTTTATATAAATTAAAAATAGCCTGTCTGTCCTTAAACATTCACAATAAATAAAAACATCATAACTAAATTTAAAAAACAAGAAGAAGAAGAAGAAGAAGAGCAGAGACAGCAGCAGTGGAATAAAAACTTCATCCATAAAACAATAATCATATATAAAAACCAGAGCAAGCTCACAAAACAATAGCTGGGTAGCTATATTAACATAAAGATGGACAAAACAGATTAAAATAGAGTGGACCAATATACAAAGGAAGAGCTGTAGTGCTGTGGTAGAGCACCTCTTTGCATGAAGAAAGTCCCAGGTTCAATCCGCAACATCTTTAGGTAGAGCTAGGAAAGAATCTTGCCTAAAACCCTAGAAAGCCACTCACAGTCAGGGGCAACAGACTAGGTGGACCAATTATCTGACTCTATATAAGGCAGCTTCCTATATTCCTATTTTGTTCACAAGCCTTTTTAAAAAGAAAGGTGTTCACCATACATTTGGAAGGCCATGAGAGAGGGGCAAGATAAGGCTCCCTCAGGAAGAATTTCCAGAGTCTAGACACAATTACTAAAAGGCCCGCCCTAGTCCTAACTAGGGGGACTCTCAGGATTGAGAGAGCACCTCCAACAATAACCTTAGCAAGCCGGCAGGGTCAAAAAAGAAATAAAGTAAATCAAAATTGATGTAAAACAATACAAAATGTCACCGAACAGTAAGTAGTGAAAAGTACTGCCATTCTTTAGTTACTTAGTGCCACAGTCAAGAAATATGTGGTCAAGCCATTTTCAAATACAGGTTCTGGTGTTGGAGGAGTAGATGCCTAGCTACTGTGGCTCTAGAATGAAAGGACAAGTAGAAGGAGAAAGTTCACCCAGTGACTAGGCAGTTTCAACTGGAAGTCTAAGATCTCCTGAATAACTGGATCCCACTTTTGAATGGGAAACCCCTTCACTATTTTGGATTAGAACCAATCACAATTGTGCATGGCTGTAGGAGGCATGGCTTAGGGAAAAGCCAATATAGGCTAGCAAGGCATGAATGATGTAATATCTAGAGCACAGGAACTTCTGCTTAGCAAGAGGACTTAAATTTCAGTGGGGAGGAATTCCAAGAAGGAAACATAGGTGGAATCTATAACACTTCCTGATAAGCACTAGTCAAGGAAAAAGGTGTGACAGGTGTAACCCTTGGGCTGGATTCAGTGTCTAGGCATTATTTTCCTTTTTTAATATTTGGTTCTATCTCAAAGCCCACTCAGCAAAACCTGGAGCCCCAGTCTGGATGTATGGGTAGCTGTCTCTGCACCCCCCCCCCCATCACATCTACACCTGAGATATGACTATACAAAAGTATTTATTCCAACTAACAAACAGCAGTAGCAACAAGAAAATAATAATATAGACAAACAAATATATCCCCAAGTTCAGAACTTCTAGCTTCCTCTCAAAGTCTAGGTGTGCCAATGAAAGTCTATGTCCTTTGACCTCACTCACAGGTAATCCAAGGATGTAGTCAGTCACTGAGTTGGTATTCCTCACTTGCTCTGACAACATTTAAAAAGAAAAAAAGAAGAAAAAGAGAGGATGTTGAAATACAAACTGAATTGATGTAAGGATTTTATTGGGCCTCGCAATTTACATTTAGGTACAATATGGGGTATGGGGAGTTTAAAGTTTAAGGGGTCAGAGATGGTGCTTATAGGGGGGTTAAGGCTAATGTGCAATGGGGCAAGTACTAGGGAAGTAATACCCACTGTATGAGAAGCTGGCTAGATGCTGAAAATAGATGTTTTGATAACCGTCCTACCTTATCTACTGCGTCTTCCTTATAAGGAAACTGTGTAAAAAGTAAGGGGTCATAGATAAGAACACATTTTGGTTTGGGATTCTCCTGTCTGGAAACAAAGGGAAGAAGAAAGGAGCTGTCGGCCACATAAAAGGAGAACTAAGGCTCAGAAAGGAGCAAATATCTTACGTCAAGGACAGAAGTGATGTTGAGGACAAAAGGGTGGATTTTCTGGGAATAGGGTGACCTATGTGATGTGGGCCTATAGTTTTAAAGTTTTTAAATTTAATATTACATATTAAAATATGTAATAAGAAGGAGATCACCAAGTTTGAACGAGTATTTAAGGGTGTCTTTCTCCTGGCTTCAGGGCCTCTATGAGGTCTTGTATCGTGAAGAAAGTTCCAAATCTTTGCCAGAAAAAAGGAGGATCCCCTTGCAGCCTAAGTACAAGTGTGAGTGGTAGGATGTGTGAGTATACCTTACCTTTGCTTTGCTGCTGAGGTTGTTAGACTTTTTCTTTATCTTTCTTTAATAAATACATTTAGCTTATGTCTTTGTTTTAGTCCTTATTTGTAGAATTTAAGTAAATGTGAGTGAATGTCAACACTGGTATCCAGTCCCCAAAGGAACTTCACCTACAACATCAGGGCCAAGCTGAGAAGTAAGTGTGCTGCTGAGGTATTCAGCCCTGAAATTTAGCCTCCGGTTTTCCCTTACATTGCGAATATTGCAATAAATATATATGACAGGAGTCTCTGTTAATACCTCCATAAATTTAGAGATTGCAATACCTGATCTAGCTTTTGTGAGCTAAGAATGCAGGTGCTGCAGTTCTTTCCACAGCAGCTGTGAGGGGGCAGGGGCGGGCAAAGGATGAGGGTGGGGATCAGATTCTGGAATGTAGGGATTCCGCCACGGACTCCAATGAGGCCAGATTCTAAAGAATCTGCCCCCCCGGAGTCTGTGGCAGAACGGAGCACTTCCCTCCCCCTCCCCCCAGAATCCATCCGGGTCTGATCTGTCTCGGCATCAATCCTGCAGAGCCGGCCGCCTGCTCCGCATCACTGGTGAATGTCGATACGGCCGGCAGCCATTGCCGTGCCGGATCGCTGTAAGTCTCTGGATGCAAATGGCACAGTGGGCGCCATTTGTGGTCATAAAGCTGGTAGATTAGCCTAAATGCAGCCATTTACAGCTGCATTTAGGTAAATCTACCAGCTTTACAGACGCAAATGGTGCCCACTACGCCATTTGTGTCTGGAGACTTGCTTACAGCAATACGGCACAGCAATGGCTGCTGGCCGTATCGAAATTTGCCTGCGATGAAGAGCTGGTAGCCGGCTCCTCAGGATTGACATGGAGCGGAGCTGACCTGGACAGATTCCGGGGGGAGGGACAGATCGCCTCTCCCCGCTTGCAGATTCCCCTGCGGAACAACAGGTAGGGAATCTGCCCACCCCTACTGGAATGCCACTTCTGAGGTTGCAGCAGTGTCTACACCCTCAGAAGGGGGACTCCGAAGGATCGTATGGTCCCTGGGACACTCCTGGGGGGTTATAGGATGGCTCTCTAAGGGAGCAATCCTATGGCTGCTAGTCAGTGGCTAGATGGCCATAGAATATATCGGTTTCCGGGAACTGACCTTGGAGCCCGTGCTTGGAACGGCCCCATGCTCCACACTTGCAGGCAGCTCAGAACGGCCCCATGCTCCGCGCTCAGAAGAGGAGTGCAGAGCGGTGAAAATGGGGCATTCGGGGGGGGGGCATTCCTGGGTGGGGATGGTGGAAATACTGGTATGACACATCCAACATGTTGTCTGACAGCCGCTTCCCCTGCTCTGCCTTCCTGTGGCTAGACAGCTGAAATTGGCTGTCCAGCCACAAATGCATTGTGGCTGAAGCATGGAGGGGATGATCCCCTCCATGCTTCTCCTGCCCTGCATTGGATAGGCAGTCGCCTCCTATCCTGGTAGGATTGCTCCCTAAGTGTATCGGCTTTGGGTATTAAATGTGTATCTAAAATTCTGGGGTCTACCACTCAACTGCATCTATTTGTTTGGGAGAACCCCAGATTTCTTTAATTGAAATCATTTCAACTATCATCCAAGAATGATCATCCAGTTAAACTCATCTCACAACACAATTCTATGCACGTTAACTCAGAAGTAAATCCCACTGTATTCTATAGGTTTTCATCCCAGGTAAGGGCACATACCACTGCAGCCTTAGTCAAATAATGAAAATGGTTTTAATTGATTGATAAATTGAATAATTGAATAATGAAATTGGTTTTAATTGATTGATTAAATCAGTTAATTGATTAACTGATTAAATTTGCATAAATGTACAATATAACAGATTAGTTTTGATGAAAATAACATACAGGATTGGATTGCAAAATAACAGACAGGATGTCCTCCTCGAAGAAATTATAGCAGTGTTGGTGTTCTGTGTGAACCGTCAAAGCAAGAATTATCAGAAGACATGGTGTGGCATTGTGCAAGAGATTGTGCAAAACCTTGTACAATGCCTTGTGCTAGCATGCGTGTAGGGATGTCAGAGGAATCCATTTGTGCGGTGGAGCTCAGTGAACTTACACTGGCTTGGCCCCTCCGGCCCAACATCTGCCAGCTGGCCCAGCTCGGTCCGCAGTGGTTGTGCCCTTAATCAATTAAAGCCTGGAGCTCTCTCTACTAAAGGTAACAATTTTCTGGTATATACTGTATATATTATTTGAAAATCTGAAGTTATGTGAGAACTCTGTTTGACACCCTTCAATATACTCAGGGTATAGATGTATGAGTATCTGAATGGAAGAGTTCTGAAAGTCCTTAGTAAGATGCCCCAATCAACAGACTTCATGGAAGCATGGTTCCATGGACAGCTGTTCAGTCCTTCCTTCAAAATGGGAAGCTATATCCTCCATAATGTAAAACTCGGTCTTCTGCTTCCACACAAAACAAGATGCGCTGATAAGGAAGAAAAAAAGAAAAACCTGAGGAACAGGGGATAAAGATTTGAAAACCAGCCTGAACTAATCACATGTGGTCTGGAACTGGGGTGGGGAGAGAATAACGTCTTCTTCTGCTCTCCTAAATGGCTCACAGGAGCGTAGGAAGTGGCCTTATACTGAGTTAGACCATTGGCCCCTTTAGCCCAGTATTGTCAACACTGACTGGCAGTGGCTCTCCAGAGTTTCAAGCAAGATTCCTTCCCAGCCAAAGCAGGTGCTCTACCACTGAGCTATGGTTCCTGCTTAAAGTCCCTTTGGCCTCTAGAAATGCAAGCATAATGGACCAAGCCTTGCTCACAGGGCCACGGAGAAGCTCCCCTGACACTAGAGAAACTGAGGGGTCTTGTTAAACAGTCCCTTGTTAAAATGGCATATCAGCCATAATGATGAGTGATGACTTCCTTTTCAGTTCATGAAATTTGTTGTCTACAAGATTCTGGAATTCATTTTTCCAGGACTCTCCCAGTAGTACACCCCACCCCCCACCACAAAAAGTCCTGCAGTTGTATTTCAGAGACTTTGCTACTGTCCAGTAAAGCATTATATCTTATTTTAATTGTAAATTATTTTTGAGATTTATTTTAAGATTTTATTTTATTAGATTTTTTAGATTAATTTTTTTAAAATAATTTCTAATGTAATTCTAGCTGTTTTTGGACTAGCATAAGCCCCTTTAGCTACATCTATGAAAATGAAACTGAAGCTGTTTTCCATAGTGTGAATTCCACCCACGAGATGCCTGAGGTAATGGGCAGCCCTGGGTGGGGTTCACTTATGTTCTTTTCCAGTGCAAAGAGAATTCATATGCATGCAGCCAGAATGATACTTATTTTAGATTATGAGGAGAACAATAAAACAAGACAAAACAAACTGGCTCTGCAGGAGAGAACAGAAAATATGTTTTCCAGTTGGAAGTCTAGTGAACGCAAAATGTCTGTCCCCATCCACCATTGAAAGTTATGGGCACACTTTTCTGGAGACAAAGTCTGTGAGGTTGGGGAATACAGTTCAGCAACCACATATACCACCCATATTGATGACAGTTTAACTACACAGATTCATGTGAGTCTTTCTTCTCTGCCTTTCTGTTTATGCATTGGGATAACATACATTCAGCTACACCAGCTTTCCCATACCAGATATCCTCCAGATGTGCTGAACTGCAACTTTCATCATTCCCAATGGCCATGCTTGCTGGGAATCATGGGAGTTGTAGTCTAACACATCTGGAGGGCATGAGGTTGGGGAAGGCTGAGTCAAACCTTTGCTAACCCACTGAACGTTTTCTAGATGTATTTAATGTATTCTTCAGCATTTCTGTTCTTCTTTTTTAAATCATGCTGCTCCAGTTTAGTCCCATTTCATGAATGAAAGGCCGTATGGTGTAGGCTGAGCAGGACTAGAAAAATAGTCCATTTGCAGCACTATTTCCATGCTCTCAACTGAGTGAGTAATAACAGTAATGTCAGCCCTGTCCCAATCCATCATTTGGCTCATACTTTTCAGCACTGCTTGTCTTCACATCCTTTTAAGGCTGTGAAGTGCATCAAGGGAGGCAGGGGGTGGTCAAGACAGGCCATTTTCGGGGACTGCCAAGTTACTCTTTGTGCTAATTGTTTTATGTGCTTTTCTCCCATTGTCTGCCCTTTATTCAGACCTGGCTTCTGACTCACAGAAAAGTTTCTTTGGTCCTGGCAAGGAAGAAAGGATTGTGAAATATATGATCAGTGGTGAAAATAGTGGTCATGCAGCTGCTGTATTCCAGTAGTCCTATACACACTTACCTGGTAGTAACACCTATTTAAGTCAAGAGCTGGCCTGAGACATTTTGTGCCTGAGGTGGACAAGGGGCACTCTCCCCCCATTTCCACGTCAAGAAGCTGACTGGATTGGTAGTTGAATCTTACTTCAACACTGAGGCAGCATCTCCTACCACACCTGAGGGCATCAGGCTAGTTCAGGGGTGGGGGTGTGGGGCAGGTAGTTCTGTCTTCCAATGCCCTGCTGCTGCTTTCCACCCGTAGAAGCTGCTACCTAAGGTGGCTGCCTCATTCTGCCTAATGGTAGGGTCAGAGCAGCAATAGCAGTTACTTCTGAACAGACTTCCATAGAATTGGACTGCACAGCAATTGAACTACATTGACTTGGTTTGCATGACATGACAACCACTATGGGTGATCACCCATGGTGGGTGGTCGTGACATCCAAACCTGGCATGGTTTCCACAGAGTGGCTTATTTTTCCTGAACAAGACACCCTGAGAACCTATGGCTTGTTGCTGGGTTGTTCCAAGGTGGCTTGTTGCGATTTCCAAACCTAGCAGGGCAACTTCATCATGGCTAGGGATGTATGGATTCCCCACTGTCCGTTCTGGTGGGGAATACGCGGGGCGGGGGGGAGGCGATCCGTTCTTTGCCCCTGGAATCCTCATGGAGCAGCTCTGCTCCACGAGGATTCCGTAGAGCCGAGGGCTGCCCTGTTCCGCCGTCTGCATGCCCCGGATTCCCCCATTTTTTTCGGCTCCCCAAACTTATGTAAATAATTCCATAAGTACAGCGGAAAATCCTTTTCGCGCGCCCACCGTCAGTCTCTGTAAGCCTCGGGTCATAGGGAAAATGCCTATTTATTTTCATAAAAAGGGTAAAGCCCTTCGTGGGGATTCCCCACGTAACTTCCGGTCACCTGACCTTACCTGACCTCACCGGACCTACCTCACCTCACCTGACCTCACCTCACCTGACCTCACCAGACCTGTCCTGACCTCACCTCACCTGACCTCACTGGACCTGACCTGACCTAACCTGACCTCACCTCACCTCACCTCCACAGACAATAAACTAGGGATGGCGGAGAATTTCTCCCCGAAACTTCGGGGGGCCGAGCACCAACATGTTCGGCCCCCCGAACAAGTTTCGGGGAGAAATCCTCCGAACCCCCCCCCACCCGCACCCCCCCCGGGACGGGACTTACCTTTGCCAAATGTCCCTCCCGGCAGCGGGTCCGGCCGGCAGTTCGGTGGGTGTTCGAGCGGGGCGGGAGCGGCAGCCAGTCTTTCAACCGGCTGCTGCCGCCGCCATTGCAATAAAAGAAAAAAAACAACGCCCCCTGATAGGCTATGTGATGATTAACGTAGCCTATCATGGCTAGATTTGCAAAGTCAGCCGTGATAGGCTACGTCAATCGTCACGTAGCCTATCACGGGTGACTTAAAAAAAAAAAGCGCGTACGGATAATGGCAGCCCCCATAGGGAGCCGCCATTCGCGTTCCTTATTTGGTCGCTGTAGTCTACGTAAAGATTTACGTAGACTACGGCGAAAAGAAGGGCAACGCTATTTGCGTTGCCCTTATTTTCGCCGTAGTCTACGTAAAGATTTACATAGACTACAGCGACCAAATAAGGAACGCGAATGGCGGCTCCCTATGGGGGCCGCCATTCGCGTACGCGCTTTTTTTTTTTTAAAGTCACCCGTGATAGGCTACGTGATGATTGACATAGCCTATCACGGCTGACTTTGCAGATCTAGCCGTGATAGGCTACGTTAATCGTCATGTAGCCTATCAGGGGGCATTTTTTTTTTTTTTAAACTTTCGCATTTGTGGCCGGGCGAGGCGGGAAGCCTCTTCCCCGGCCTGAATTTCAGCCAGGGCGAGGCGGGAAGCCTCCCCCCCGGCCTGAACTTCACGGGGGGAGCAGCGAAGTGCCTCCCCCCCACCGCGAACATCCTTCGAGGACAGGTAAGGGACTTTCGTCCACCCCTACAATAAACAGAAAAGATGGAGGATTTCCGTGGACTTCGCGACTCAGCCCCAGCAAAAGAAAGCCTCGGGTCACAGGGAAAATGCCTATATTGTAAAAAGGGTAAAGCCATTCGCGTTCTTCTTCCATTTCCGATTTATGGATTTCTTTTGTGATTATTTTCGTAAAATCTGCCATTTGGCGGAAATGGCAGATTTCGACCAGGCTGCCCCGTTCTGAGGAAGATACTGTGGACCGGATTTGTCAGAATTCGATCCCATTTAAAATTTGTGCGGAATTCTCTGACATCCCTAATCACGGGTTGTTGGAAACAGCGAGAAAGCCTTCCAGCAAGAATGGTGAAAACCTCTGTCACTTCTTGCGATCTTGCTAGTGCTGCCGCCATCCTCCCTCATCAGTGCGCCCTACCCCGTACTCCTGAAAATCAAGAATAAAGAACACTGGAAAGCAACCATTGTTATTGTTATTGTTATTAGTGTTGTGCAAGTGTGCACATTTGAAATTCAAAATGTGTATTTTGTGTTCCCCTGGAATGCGTTCCCCTGGAATCCTGCCCGGCCGGCTCCGCACCGTGGCCAGGCCGTGGAGCCGCCGGCCGGGCCAACCCGCAGTGGGGCCTCCAGTCGCTGCCAGGCTACCGCGGACGGAAATGGCATCCTGCATAGGGGACGCCATTTGCGTCCCTGCTTTAGCCATGATAGGCTATGTAAATATATACGTAGCCTATCACAGGCTGGCGCAGGGATGCAAATGGTGGCCGCTATGACGGCCGCCATTTGCGGCCGCAGCAGCTCGGCAGCAGCTCGGCAGTGGCCGGAGCCGCCGCTGCCACCACCGCCGGAGCTGGAGCCGGATCCGCAGCCAGGTAGGCTCCATTTCGCAGGGCTTTCATGGGGTGGTGGGGCGGGGGGCTCCATTCCACCATGGATTCCGGGGGGGGCGAATTCACTGGAATTTGGCCCCCCTGGGATCCGTGGTGGAATTCTCTAACATCCCTACCTATATGTATATCTGACAGCTTACAACGGAGACCAGTGTGGTGGGGGTGGGGGGGGGGAAGAGCCAAGAAGAAGGGGTGGGTAAGGAGTGGCTGGTAGCTGCAGGAGGAGCTTCTTGGGAAAGTATAATTGATAGTACACAAAGAAGGCTTTTTTTTTAAGTGTTCACTAGCAGCAAGGCAAGCTCTAAAGTAGAGGATGAAATAGACAAGGACATTGGCAAGAGGGGCATATCAGTTTACTGGACTGGCGGTCTTACACAAGAACTGTCTCCTTTTTTTAAAGTTTGTGAACGTATTGCTGCATTCATAAGGGCCCAGAAAATTAATTCCACTTGGTGATCTGATGCAGGCAGGAGGAGTTTCCCTAAGTAGCCAACTGCAAAACAGGTGAGGACACAGGGACTGAGGAAATGAGGTGTTCTGTTGCAAAGGCACCTGAGATACATGCTGGGAGCTGGTGGGAGGACTGAGGGGGACTGAGGGGGAAGGGAAAGAAGCCATGGAAAGCCCTAGAGCTCCTGACCACCTGTCGGGTTAGCAAGCAAGCAACCACCTATGGTGGCTTATACTCAGGGTGGCTTAGTGTGATGTCTGAGCTCACTCATTGTATTCTATTGCACACTCCAGATAATTTACCACTACTTCATATGGAGCATACAGGTTGCTTTCTTTCACGAGGCAAAAGGTTATATGAAGCAGTCAGCTTTACAAGGTCATCATTTCTCTGTCTTAGGTAATAATATCAAGATCCTTATGAGTGGATAGGATTAAATAATCTACAAGTGTAATTGGAAGAAGGAAAGGAAAAAAATGCACCTGCTTTATTATTAAATTCTGGAGCAAAATTTAATAAATACGAGGGAAATAGCATTTTTATTTAAAATGTTATTTATCTTTCCTTATTATTACATTTATATCCCATGCTTTTCATTTGTTGTTTATTTATTTATTACATTTCTATACTGTCCAATAGTCGGAGCTCTCTGGGTGGTTCACAAGGAACCCAGGATGTCTTCCTCCTCTCCACTCTCTCTTCACATCCATGTCTGCAGAGCCCACAGTTCAGATTCAGAACAGGGCCATGCAACAGTTTCTAAGCCTGTGAAACACACAGCTCAGCTCAGTCATCAGAGATAATAACCTCTTATCTCCAATCGGAGATAACAACGGCTTGTGGGCTGGATGAGAAACCATCATGGACTGCATATAGCCCATGTTCTGAAGGTTCCCCATCATTGGTCTAGAGACCTATTGCTATTTTGCTTAACAAGGAAATCCTCTGGGATGGAACTAGACAGATACTTTCTAAATTCTCTATGGTTGTCCCAAGATTTCCTGAAGGAGATGCAGCCAGGAGGACACATGTCCTTTGGCTAATGCTGTATCATGGCAAGATGGCCTGCCGGCTACGATTCAGTATACTGTATTTTAAATATTTGCACTCCTGCTAGGTTTTATTTTGGTTTTGGTTTTTATTTATACTGTAGTTTTAAACTTTTATATGGTATTTCATCATGATGCTTTTTACGGTTTTAATTGTTGTGAACTGTATAGAAATGTCAAGATCACCGCAGACAGTGACTGTAGCCATGAAATTAAAAGACGCTTGATCCTTGGGAGGAAAGCTATGGCAAACCTAGGCAGCATAGTAAAAAGCAGAGACATCACCTTGCTGACAAAGGTCTGTATAATCAAAGCTATGGTTTTCCCAGTAGCAATGTGTGGCTGTGAGAGCTGGACTATAAGGAAGGCTGAGCGCCGAAGAATCGATGCTTTCGAACTGTGGTGCTGGAGAAGACTCTTACGAGTCCCCTGGACTGCAAGGAGGTCAAATCAGTCCATCCTAAAGGAAATCAACCCTGACTGCTCATTGGAAGGACAGGTAGTGAAGCTGAAGCTCAAATATTTTGGCCACCTAATGCGAAGAGAAAACTCCCTGGAAAAGACCCTGATGCTGGGAAAGATTGAAGGCAAAAGGAGACGGGGACGGCAGAGGATGAGATGGCTAAATAGCATCACCGCTGCAATGAATATGAACTTGAGCACACTCTGGGAGAGAGTGGAGGACAGGAAGGCCTGGCGTGCTATGGTCCATGGGGTCATGAAGAGTCAGACACGACTGAACGGCTGAACAACAAGTATAGAAATGTAATAAAATAAATAAATATGCCAGATTCTGGAACCATCTCTGGCAATGTGGGCAGTCAAGCATAAGCATGTCCTAAGATCAGGGGTGAGAAATGAAGTGAATAAACTAATAGATATTAATTTTTGTTTGCCTTTTTGCCTAAGCATTTGTGTTTTGTCACTTAAATTGCCTTTTTTAATATAAAAGGTTCTGACTGAGAGCAGATGTGGATTTGTACATTGGCTACTGGACTGTGGAAACCAACTAGCAAGCTGCAAATGAACATTAGTTGACTAATTTGGAATGTATTTTTGGGATAAATCCAAGTGGCAGTGGCATGCATCTATTTGCTATTGCTGTTCAATGGATTCCGCTATAGTATGCTGCGGGATTTTGTATTTCCCCAAACAATGATTCTTAAACTGTGAGACACCCACTGTCCTTGGGAAGGAGCATGGGGCACCTGAAGTAGGAGGCTGGGGAGGGCAAGGTTCCCAGGAATGAAAGGATCTAATCCCAGCCAAGACTGGGGTGAGCCCAGTACTACAGCAGAGGACCCTGACTGATCTCCATTGATCACTTGACTGGAAGAAGGAAGCTGAGTAGAGGTGTTGCTCTGTTCTATCGCGAGGCATAGCTCAGTGGCAGAGCACCTGCTATGCATGCAGAAGGCCCCGGGTCCAATGCAGGCATCTCCAGGCAGGGCTAGGAAAGAATCCTGCCTGGAACCCTGGAGCGGTGCTGCCAGTCAGTATTAACGATACTTGGGCTACATGGACCCATGGTCTCGCTCAGTATAAGGCAGCTTCCTGTGTTGCTATGAGAGTTTCTTGTGTGGTGTTTGAGGAAGTACCAAAGATATCCTACTCTAACGCTACCACTGGATTAATTCTTCAGGCCACAGATCCTTATAGCAGGTTGTACTAAATTGCCATCAACATTTTTATATGTGCACTGGTGGAAAAGATGCTTGATGTTTGATTGGGAAACTGGAAAATTAAAAGTAAGTTCAAAAGAGGGAGGGTAAGTTTAGAAAGATCATAGAATCATAGAATAGTAGGGTTGGAAGGGGCCTACAAGGCCATTGAGTCCAACTCCCTGCTCAATGCAGGAATCCAAGTCAAAGCATCCCTGACAGATGGCTGTCCAGCCTCATCTTGAACGCCTCCAGTGTGGGAGAGCCCACCACCTCCCTAGGTAATTGGTTCCACTGTCGTATTGCTCTAACAGTCGGGAAGCTTTTCCTGATGTTCAGCCGGAATCTGGCTTCCTGTAACTTGAGCCCATTATTCCATGTCCTGCACTCTGGGATGATCGAGAAGAGATCCTGGCCTTCTTCTCTGTGACAACCTTTCAAGTACTTGAAGAGTGCTATCCTATCTCCCCTCAGTCTTCTCTTCTCAAGGCTAAACATGCCCAGTTCTTTCAGTCTCTCTTCATAGGGCTTTGTTTCCAGTCCCCTGATCATCTTTGTTGCCCTCCTCTGAACCCTCTCCAGTTTGTCTGCAATCCTTCTTAAAGTGTGGCACCCAGAACTGGACACAGTACTCCAGATGAGGCCTAAACAGTGCTGAGTAGAGGAGAACTAGTACTTCCTGGGATTTGGAAGCTATGCTTCTATTAATGCAGCCCAAAATAGCATTTGCCTTTTTTGCAGCCACATCACATTGTTGGCTCTTATTCAGCTTGTGATCAACAACAATTCCAAGATTCTTCTCGCTTGTAGTATTGTCGAGCCACATATCCCCCATCATGTAACTGTGCATTTGGTTTCTTTTTGCTAGGTGCAGAATTTGGCATTTATCTCTATTAAATGTAATTCTGTTGTTTGCTGCCCAACGCTCCAGTCTATCAAGATCCCTTTGAATTGTGTTTCTGGCTTCCAAAGTATTAGCTATCCTGCCCAATTTTGTGTCATCTGCAAATCTGATCAGCATTCCCTGCACCTCCTCCTCCAAGTCATTAATAAAAATGTTGAAGAGCACTGGGCCCAGGACTGAGCCCTGTGTTACCCCACTTGTTACCTCTCCCCAGTTTGAGAAGGTCCCATTATTAGGCATTCTTTGAGTCCGATTCTGTAGCCAACTGTGGATCCACCTGATCGTTGTTTCATCTAGCCCACTTTGAGCTAGTTTGCTTATCAGGATATCATGGGGCACTTTGTTGAAAGCTTTGCTGAAGTCGAGGTATATTTATGTCTACATCATTTCCATGGTCCACAAGGGAGGTTACTTGATCAAAAAATGAGATCAGATTTGTCTGGCAGGATTTGTTCTTGACAAATCCATGTTGGCTTCGAGTAATCACTGCATTGTTTTCAAGGTGCTTCCAGATGGATTGCTTTATCATCTGCTCCAGAATTTTCCCAGGGATTGATGTCAGAGTGACTGGTCTGTAGTTCCCAGGTTCCTCCTTTTTACTCTTTTTGAAGTTAGGGACAACATAGGGATGTCAGGGAATTCTGCCACGGATCTCGGTGAGGCTGAATGCCAGTGCATTCGCCCCCCCCCGAAATCTGTGGCGAAACGAAGCCCCAGCCCCCCCAACCCACGAAAGGCGCGCAAAATGGAGCACTTACCTGCTGCCGTCCGTGCTGACTTGCAGATGGGAACGCAAATGGCGGCCGCCCTAGCTGCTGCCATTTGAGTACACTGTTGTTTTTTTTTGGCTTGCCGTGATAGGCTACGTAAATACTTACGTAGTCTATCACGGCTAATGCAGGGACGCCTTTTGCAGCTCTTACGGTGAAAAAAAGGGGAACGCAAATAGCATAGTGGGCACTATCTGCGTTCCTTTTTTTCGCCGTAATAGCCTATGTAAATATTTACGTAGGCTAAAACGGGGGGAAAAAAAGAAATGCAAATGGCACCCACTACGCTATTTGCTTTCCCCTTTTTTGTCGCCGTAATAACCTACGTAAATATTTACGTAGGCTAAAATGGCTAAAAATAGGGAACACAAATGGCGGCCGCCATAGCCACTGCCATTTGCATACGCTGGGTTTTTTTTGCCTTGCCGTGATAGGCTACATAAATACTTACGTAGCCTATCACGGCAGCTTCGCAGGACGCGAATTTGCGTCTGCAGCAGCCCGTCCATGGCCGGAACTCTGGCTGTGGATGGCCCCGGCCAGTGGCTTTGCGGAGCCGGCCCAGGGAGGATTCAGGGCGGAAGGACGGGATTCCCACCGCGAATCCAAGATGTGAAAATGTAAGTGACTTTCGTACATCCCTAGGACAACATTAGCCCTTCTCCAGTCATCTGGCACTTCACCCGTCCTCCATGATTTCTCAAACATAATAGACAGTGGTTCTGAGAGTTCTTCTACCAGTTCCTTTATTACTCCAGGGTGCAGTTCATCTGGCCCTGGAGATCTGAACTCATTCAAAGTAATTAGGTGTTCCTTGACCATATGCCTATCAATCTCAAGCTGCAATCCTGCCCCTTCAGCCTGTACTTCGCCTTTGCCAGGGGGTCATAGACCTTCTTTTGGGAGAAGACTGAGCCAAAGTAGGAATCGAGCACCTCTGCCTTTTCTTTGTCATCTGTTATCATTTTGCCATCCTTATTGAATAGTTGAACCACCATTACTTTCCTCTGCCTTTTACTTTGCACGTATCTGAAGAAATCATAACCTCAGCTCGTTCTCAGCTTTAGCCTTCCTGATGCCATCCCTGCAATTCTGTGCTACCTGCCTGTACTCTTCCTTTGTTGCTTGGCCTTCTTTCCACTTCCTATATCTGTCCTTTTTTGTTTTCAGGTCATCTTTAAGCTTTTTGTGAAGACACATTGGCTTCTTCTGTTGTCTTCCACCTTTTCTTCTTGTTGGAATTGTTTGAAATTGTGCCTTGAGAATGTCCTTTTTTAAAAACTCCCACGCATCTTGGACTCTTTTTCTCGTTAGAGTTGCTTGCCATGGGACCTTCCTGATCATTGTTCTGAATTTATTAAAATCGGCTTTCCTAAAATCCAGGGTACACGTTTGACTACACTCGGCTTTTGCTTCCCTTAGAACCAAGAACTGAACTACAACATGGTCGCTTTCCCCCAGAGTTCCTGTAACTGCCACTTGATCTACTAAGTCATCTATGTTGGTTAGGATCAAGTCAAGGATAGCCGATCCTCTAGTTCCTTCCTCTACTTTCTGTAGGAGGAAGTTATCCGACACACAAGTCAGGAATTTTCTGGAAGGGTCATGTTTTGCAGAATTTGTCTCCCAACAAATATCGGGGAAATTGAAGTCCCCTATTACTACTACATCATGCTTCCTTAAAACATTGTCTATTTGCTTTTCAAAAGTTTCATCCTCGTCTTCTCCTTGATTAGGTGGCCAGTAGCAGACTCCGACCACCATGTTCCTTTTATTCTTTGCTCCATTTATTTTGACCCAGCTCCCTTTCTATTCTTCCTGTTCTTTTTGAACAAGTTATATCCTTCAATTGCTGTATTCCAGTCAGGAGAGTCATCCCACCAAGTTACACCTATCAAGTCATAATTTCCCTCTTGTATTAAGAGTTCAAGTTCGTTCTGTTTGTTTCCCATACTCTGGGCATTAGTATATAGACATCGAAGACCATGTGCTCCATAGTCTGGCTTTCTTCCTACATGTGCCTGAAGACTATTATTGGGCGGTCTTAGAGCTGTTCTCTCCATTGTGGCCGGTGCATGAGCCTTCGTCCATTGCTACCCCCAACTTTACATCTCCCTTCCCCGTAGGATTCAGTTTAAAACCCCCCTGATGAAGTTCTTCATGCTGTGGCCAAACACATTCTTCCCATCCTTTGTGAGGTCCAACCCATCCCTTGCCAACAGCCCATCTTCCAGGAAGTATAGCCCGTGGTCCCAGAATCCAAATCTCTTACGTTGGCACCACCTTCATAGCTAGTCATTCACCCGGAGTATTTTCCTTTCCTTTTCTATCCCTCTTCTGACTACTGGAAGGATGGATGAGAAAACTATCTGGGCCCCAAAGTTCTTGAGTTTCCTTCCCAAAGCTTCAAAGTCTGACTTGATTTCTTCATAGCTCCGCTTGGTGGTATCATTTGTTCCCACATGGATGAGAAGAAAGGGATACCTGTCAGTGGGCTTTGTGAGTGTAGGCAACCTTTCCGTCACGTCTCTAATCCATCCTCCCAGGAGACGACATACCTGGTGAGTCCACAGGTCTTCGCGACATACTTGGGTCTCAATCCCATGCAGCAAGGAGTCTCCCACTACTACCACTCTTCTCTTCTTCTTCTTGTAGGGCTGGGTTTCTGTCAGGGTGGAAACTGAGCCCATGGAGCCCCAGAGCAGTTCTGATTCTGAGGAGGAACAGCAATCTGTGGGAGAGGAGCTCACTCATCTCTCACAAGCACAGCAGCTGGCAGAGATTCCTCCTGCCAGCATGCCTGGGATAGATAGTGACCCTGGCAGTGAGAGAGCGCTGGAGGGAGGCTTGCTGGTTGCTCGGCGCAGATGCAGGGAGCAACAGCGGATGGAGGGCGCCGAAAGGAGGCGTACTGCTTGTTTGGTGCTCAAACAATGGTCACGTCCCGAGGACCCAAGGGAAACAGGGAGGATCTCTCCATAGTCCATAAGTTCAGAGTCTTCCCATGGTTCCCCTTCAAACAGGGACCAACTGACTTACCTGGAGCTCAGGCTACTCTGCTATCTTTCCCCAGTGCTGTTCCTTGCTTAGTCGCTAGTGATTAGTATCTGAAAGAGTTACAGAGTAATAACGGAATAAAGCCTTAGAAATAATCCTCGTCGTCTGTGTCCTGAGTTGGCTATTGGAGGGGACTGCAAGAGGCAGCTAGGGCGCTCCTGACAGTTTCATTGTCTCTGCTTGACTGACCTTCAGCCTCTTGCTCAGTCTCATGCAGGTTCCCCTGTGATTCTCATGCAGGTTCCCTCTGCAGGCTGTTCTCCAGTCTCATCTGCAAGTACCTGGAATTGGTTCCACAGCTCCACTGCTTCCACTGGTGCAGAGTGGCATCTAGTTCTTCTTCTCCTAACTGTCACCCTTTTCCAAGGAGTATCCTCTACTCCATTTTTCCTCACCTCAGTATTTCCCACTTCTGCCTCAGCTTGCTGTTGCTCTTCAAGCTTCTGGTCTTCCCTTTGCTGCTGTAGTTCCCCCATTCTGTCCTAGAACTCTTTGTGTTCTCGTATTGCCCGGCAGGTTGACAGTCACGCTCCAGTCCACTTACTTTTTCTTCCAGCAGCGTGATCAACTTGCACTTGTTGTAGGTGTAGGCCATGTTGTTCTCAGGCAAGAAAACAAACATTGCACACACCTTGCAGGTCACCACCACCACTGGAAAGTCTTGTCCTTCCATAGCCTCTTTTCCCTTTTTGTGTCCAGCTTTCTGATTGTTCTAGACTAGCCTGTGCCTGCTCCTCTACTCACTAGGGGTTAAAAGCTGAGATAGAGAACCACTGCCTTGAAGTTTTCTTTTCCCATTGCCAGCTGAGGTTACCTTGATACTGTTGATTTAGGTTTTTTCTGTGATATTAATTATGGATTTATGGATTTGTGTATGTATGTTGCTTCAAGACTGCTTTTTGCAGAGGGAAGTGTCACATACATTTAAACAACAGCAACAACAGTACCAATAACAGGATTGCATCACTCTCTCCACCTTTGTGTGTGTGGCAAGGTTCATGTGCCTTTGGGTGTGTATATATGGGCTTCTTCACATGGAGCTTTTATCCTGCTATTGAGATTGGTTAGTCACGGAAGTTTGCAGGTCCTTTAGATGAGGTTGTCAACCTCCAAGGTGTCTCCCACACTAAATGACCTTTATTCCATTTTTTAAAAGATAGGAGATAATAAGCTATCAAATTATAGTGCTTGAGTTCAGCTTGAGTTCCCTCGTGAGAAGAGGAAAACCACAATAAGAGGAGCTAGGCCACAGTGCCATTTAGCAGATGTATAATGAAACATATCAAAGACTCAGATAAGGGGGAAAAAGGGGGGGGGAAGGAAGTGTGTGTAAAGGGAGTCTGTCATGATCCTGCATTTAAAAGTTAAAACAGAAGCAGAAAGCACCATTTTAAATGAGGGATTTTAGGCTGGTGTAGAGATGCTCTGTATGTGTCTTTAACAGCTCTACGACAGGAAGATTGCTTGGTGAAGTTTTCTCCATCACTGTTATTTCAAAACTTGGAGCAACACATGCAACTTTCCTGCTTTAGTTTGGAGCAAGACACTAAGGGTTTTCATAACATCCCTCTCGTGCATTCACTGAATGTCTGAGGGGAGAGCGGGGCTGTGTCTGCTGGCCACCCCACTCCATGCCATGCATACAACATTAATGAGACACAGCCCTATGCATGTACAGCTGTACATGCATAGAGCTGTTCCAGTGATTGGGAACCTAGGTTTCAAATCATGAGGTACAGCTCAGTGCACATACACGTGCAGTGCCCTTTCTCATTAATGCTGAATGTGCAACTGTCAGAAGATGTGGCCCGAGGGTGCGTCAGGATTTGAAGGCATGGACAGTGGGAACCATCCCACCTCCCCCATGTGTTCCAAGAAATGGTGGCGGTGGTGGGGCATCTAAACAACCTCAGTGTCAGCTTTCATTCCCCATCCATATAATGGCAATTGTAAAAAAGCTTTCCTGTGCACAACACACCCTACTAAAGTAAATGCGAAATGGCGCTCTGGCACCTCTTCCATTTATTTCAATGGGGTTGTGAAGTAGAAGTAAATTGTCTCTAAATGAAATTAGTTCAGTATAAGGGCTGGAAGCTGTATATCTAAATATTTTTCACTCTCCCTTCAAATATTAGCATTATTATACAGTTTGGGTTTGTTTTTTCCTGCCCAGAAAAAGCATATTTAGCTGCTATGAAGCCATTCCAGATCCTTTTATGTCATAGCCATTCATTACAATGGGTTGTGATTGTGAAATAGATTTAAGTCACACTACAAAAATAATATATTAACCAAATATTGACATCTGTTCTATATATTCCTTCAGGTATAATTGCCCACAAGAATGTGTTTGCTTACCAGTTTCCTTGTACTATAAGCTATAAAATGGAGTTTGGATCACAGTTTCTATATATATAATTACATTTTACATGAAAACTGAGAAGGAGCTTAAGAAAACACCTTTGATTATTTTGGTCAGCTTATTTTGGTCAGACATGTTCTATTTCTACTTTTTACTCCCAGTATTTACCTCCCCGTAAATGTAAAATTCCTCTTTTTAGTATCCTACTAGGTTGCATCTTACTGCCTGGTCTGCAGCTGCCCCACCCCCTGGCCCGTTCAACAGTATGGCAGCTTCATGGAGGATAAAGCTATCAATGACTAGTAATCATGAGGGTGATATGATACCCCCAGGATGCCTCTCAATACCAGTTGCTGGGGGAAAACAATGGAAGAAGGCTATTTGCCCTCATATCTTGCCTGTGGGCTTTCTGTAGGTATCTGACTAGCTGCTGTGGGCAACAGGATGATGGACTACATATGCCTTTGGTCTGATCCAGCAGGGCTCTTCTTATGTTCATTCCAGAGGAAAACTCTTAGCAAATAACTTGCTGCCTGCAGACAGTATGTTGCTCACTCCTATTCTAGACTGTTAAGGATTGAAGTGCCATATGGAGACTGTTAACAAAGTTTGCCATATTATTTTCCCTATTCATTTTCAGTGGAGGCTGTGGCTCTGACTTCAGTGGGGCTGTAAATCCATTCTGGGTTTTAGTCAAAACCAGCCAGAACTCTAAAGGGGCTATCCAAGCTGCTGAAATTAATTTGGGGATAGGGTTCAGCATCTTGGATAGCTCCTTTAGAGTTTTGGCTGGTTCTGACTGAAACCCAGAATGGGTTCACAGCCCCACTGAAATCAGAGCCACCAACCTTCACTATTATATTTCTATATTTTATTCATTTATTATATTTCTATACTACCCAATAGCTAGAACTGTTTATTAATACCATGATTTCTTTTCTATTTTCAATACCGAATCAAAATGTTTATTTTTGCCCAGGTATTTTAAATTTTAAATATTTGCAATTATTTGTTTGTTTGTTTGCTAGTTGTCTCTTATTTTATAATTTTATTCCTGTTATTATATTATATTATATTATATTATATTATATTCCTGTAAATCTATTGTTGTAATATTGTGTTATGTACACTGCCCTGGGATCCTTTGTGGATGAAGGGCAGTTTATACAATTTACCATGCAATCCTATGTCTACACAGAAGTAAGCCCCACTGGGTTCAGTGTGATTTAGTCCCAGGTAAGTGTGTGTATAGGATCGCAGCCTTAAACAATGAAAATAGCATGCTTTTGGTATTGCTTCCTTGAGTATGTACTGCAAGTCTGCAACTGTAAAACTTACACTGGCTGGAAATAATTTCTACATTAGCAATATAAATAGTGAGAGACTCAAATGCACTTTTAAGTGTCTCTGTGAAATGCCCTAATTTAAGCTGCAGTTGACTGCAGAGTAAGTACCATACTTCCTTCCAAGTGAACCTTGCTACATTGCTAAGGGTAGAGCCTGGTATGCAGTTCTGCTGCAGAAATTTTACCATCCTGTGAACATGGGAGAATGCTGCTTCAGAATCATAATGGCAAGGATTTCTTGGGCTCCTTCACACGGAGCTTTTATTCTGCTATTGTGATGGCTCGGTCACAGAAGTTTGCAGGCCCTTTAGATGATGCTGTGAACCTCCAGGGCGTCTCCTGTGCTAAATGCCCTTTGTTCCATTTTTAAATAGATTGCAGATAATGAGCTATCAAATTGCCCCCTTCTATTCTGCTTGAGTTCCTTCCGTGAAAAGAGGAAAAGCGGCAAGAAGAGAAGCGATATCAATGAAAGATAATGGAAGACTCGGATACGGGGAGAAGGAGGGGGAAAGGGGAGGGGGAAAAGGAAGCACATGAAAAAGGGAGTCATTGCAATCCTGCATTTAAAACAGAAGCAGAAAGCCCCGTCAAATTTTAGGCTGGTGTAGAGATGCTCCTTGTGACACCTCTAAGAATGTCATAGCATTACCACATGAGGGAAATTCTGCACATCTCATGCCACAGTATGATGAAGTAACCATAGGTATGGTGCGGAAGATCAACTGTGTGAACCCACCCTGCAGAACAGTTGAACTTGGTTAATTGTCAATCATTATCTAACATATGCAGATACTCTTGCTTTTATGTACTTAAAAACTGGATGATTTTTCACTTAAAAATGTATTCCGGCTGGAAGAACATGGCCATAAAACAATTAATAATACATAACAATCTTTAAATCAGACTCATATGCACATTGCTGTGTAGTGGCTTTATGGCACATCTGGTACATGGCACTGTGACCATCTTAAAGAATATTTCCCCAGATGTTTGTGGTTTGTTTATTGTGAATTTTGTGAGAAGATAGATGATGCTTCTATCAGCTTCTCTTTGAAACAGATGACTGCCAGCACTAATCCTTTTAAAATATATGCTCCTGCTTCAGGGAACATTTTCAAAATCAAGGGATGATTAAATGGATTCTGTATTATTAATATGAGATTGAGTCAATAGGCCACACTGTATCAGTGCTCATAACTAAAATATTTTAGATTTTCAATCCTGAATTTCGGATTTATTCAGAGCAAGACTATGTCATAGTTTCCTCATTGAGGAAAAAAAAATCCTCTTAAGAACTACTTAAAGGAAACCTAATGATCTCAATAAAAAGCATTTTTTTGTTTGGATCAAGGCTGTCCATCAGGCAATCCTAGGACTGACCAAGAAGGTCCTGGGCCCTCAGGAGAGAGAGGACTTCAGATCTCCCCCCTTGAAAGATGGAAAGCTCTGCTCCTGAGTCAGAGGGGGATGCTGAACCACCACCAGCCCCAAGAATGCCAGTACCTGAAGGTACAGGCTCAGGCCATGGGCAGGTAAAGGAGTGCAACTTGCAGAAAAGGCCTCCTCAGGAGCAAGGCCCTCCTCATGAGAAGAACTTTTGCAACACAGCCTGTAATGAACTGCAGCTGAACCCTCAGTAGGGCTCAGGAAGTTCTGGCAATATAACACCCCCTCCCCAATTAATAAAATAATTTTGGAATAAAAGTTAATACAGTGTGTGATTTCTGTGAGGTGTTCCTACCCATGCCCTATGTCACATACATATGGTTGGATCCAGACTTAGTCATATTTAGAACAGACTAAGTTAAATCCCATTGATTTTAGTGAGTCTGCTTGAAGTATGACTAGGTCTAGATTCAGCCCGTAATATTTAAAATGAAGAAACTTTGAGGCTTGGCAAATCCCATGTGACATTATGGTTTCTGCTCCTGTGAAAGATTACAGACAAAAATCCTGCGTGTCCAAAAGTCTGACAATGGATACATGTAAAATAAATGTAGAGATAACAGAAAGTTCACTGGCATCTAGGATAGATTCTTTGCCTTTTGAGGGGTTTGCAGCCTGCTCTGTTGTACTAAATGACACAGCAATACTGCAGAACAGGGATGTGTGAGGCATCTGTCCTGATGAATTTTTTTAAAAGGATTTCTTCAATCTGTAGCTCCCAAAAACTGAACAGACCAGATGCATTTTCCATCTGAAAATCCATCCATTTAAGGACTTGCAGTGTGTTCCATGGACCAAAAAGAATGTGCCCAGTGAAATGCACATTTTTGAGAAGTGCACAAATAAAAATGCATACTTTGCAAAACTGTGCCTAAACACGCTTTAGTCGATGGGTGGCTGTGTACAAAAATGCCTACAATTAAAAGTGCACACAAGAATGTGCACTTTTTAAAAAGTCAACAACATCCATATGGACTTGTGTCTGCAAAAAAAAAGAAAAGAAAAAGAAAAACCCACACACAAAACAGCATGTAACGGACTTGTTGGTGAAAAATGGCAGAGGTCCACGGAGCCAGATATGTCTGTCCATCCCTACAGCAAAACCAATCTGAAGATGATTTGCATGATCGCCTGCCCAATTCACAATTTTACTTTGTGTACATCCAGCTGGAGTGTGCTCAGGAAGAGCTTACTACAGAGCAGGGTGTAATTATTTCCACACTCTTGCACTCTACAAATAGTTTATAGTTGAATCACGTTTTTGCCTTGAGATCCATGGTCAGAGGTATGGGCACAAAGTGTTCCCCTTCTTGCTCCTTTTCCACCCTGTCCACTTCCTTCACTGTAAGACAGGGGTGCACAACCCATGGCCCACACTCCACGTGCACCCTTTGGGCCACTTCCAGGGTGGCTTGCAAAACGATGGGCACCCTGCCCAGAGTTTTTCGTGTTAGCACTAGGATTAACTGGGGAAAGCCTGGGATATCCCCTGCCAGTTCTAGCCAGGAAAGCCCTTCCCTTCCCTGAGAGACGGGAGATAAGGGAATTGTTTCTGTTGCTTGCTAGTGCTAGCTAGGGAAAGTCCCACCTGCAAGGGGAGTGGGGAAGAGTGCCTGTGTGTGTATATGTTAGGGGAATGTGAATGAGAGTGTGTTTGTGCATGTGTGTGAGTATATACATGAGCGTGTGAGGGTGTGTCTGTATGTGGGGGTGTATATACATGCATGCATGCACTTGTGCAGCTCCTGGCACCCTGGCAGATACCAGATGCAGGCCACAGTGCCAAAAAGATTGTGTCTCCCTGCTGTAAGGGTTTCTTGTACTGACCCCATTAGATCTGAGAGTCAGATCTGAGTCAGAATTCAACAGCAGCAAATTAGTGTTTGAGCGCCCTGGGTCAGGCAAGGGGACCGGGTAGGCATGGACTATTATTTCTTTATAAATCTGATTATTTGAATTCTTTGTTTTTGAAAAGCACAGAAGGTTACAAATTCGTGCTTTTGGTTTTGGTGAGCCTGGGTGCCTTCTCATCAAAGAAGCATGCTCATTTTCCCCGAGGTAGTATGTTTTGTTTGTTTGTGTTAACAATACAAAATAATCAAGTTCCCCACCCACCCTTTGTATGACAATACTGCTATGCATTTGCCCAGAGACTGTATTTTTGTTCTGTTAGTGGTAACTTTTCATTATCGCCAGGAAACCTCTGACTGAAGATGGGCTCCGCCTTCCCATAGAAACGAAGGAACAATGTGTTTTTCTAATGATAAAATATCATTTATTTATGTAGGCTGCTGATTGATGCCCCCCTTCCTTCCAAGTCCTGGTGCCTAATTCAAGCGAGGTCCCTTTCCCACTTCCCTTCTATGAGATTTTCTGTTACTTCTTTGTTGTTTCTTGGCCAAAGTGTTTCTCCTCAGCATTTGAGGAACTCAGAAAGAAAACTCCCTTGAGGCGACTCTGACAGTGGCTGTACTGAATTTTTGCAGGGTCCCATTTTCAGCACAAATTTTATTGTTTTGGGAAAGTGAAGCTCCCATTCAAAGGCAAGCCACCACATGCAGAAAAGCTCACTTTTTATGCTGAAATATCACTTTGCCAAGACTGAGGAAGGAGTGTGTTATGTGTTATAGAATCATAGAATAGTAGGGTTGGAAGGGGCCTACAAGGCCATCGAGTCCAACCCCCTGCTCAATGCAGGAATCCAAGTCAGAGCATCCCTGACAAATGGCTGTCCAGCCTCGTCTTGAAGGCCTCCAGTGTGGGAGAGCCCACCACCTCCCCAGGTAATTGGTTCCATTGCCGTATTGCTCTGACACTCAGGAAGTTTTTCCTGATGTTCAGTCGGAATCTGGCTTCCTGTAACTTGAGCCCATTATTCCGTGTCCTGCACTCTGGGATGATCAAGAAGAGATCCTGGCCTTCTTCTCTGTGACAACCTTTCAAGTACTTGAAGAGTGCTATCATATCTCCCCTCAGTCTTCTCTTCTCAAAGCTAAACATGCCCAGTTCTTTCAGTCTCTCTTCATAGGGCTTTGTTTCCAGTCCCCTGATCATCTTTGTTGCCCTCCTTTGAACCCTCTCCAGCTTGTCTGCATCCTTCTTAAAGTGTGGTGCCCAGAACTGGACACAGTACTCCAGATGAGGCCTAAACAGTGCTGAGTAGAGGGGAACTAGTACTTCCCGGGATTTGGAAGCGATGCTTCTATGAATGCAGCCCAAAATAGCATTTGCCTTTTTTGCAGCCACATCACATTGTTGGCTCATATTCAGCTTGTGATCGACGACAATTCCAAGATCCTTCTCGCTCGTAGTGTGGTTGAGCCATGTATCCCCCATCTTGTAACTGTGCATTTGGTTTCTTTTTCCTAGGTGCAGAACTTGGCATTTGTCCCTATTAAATGCCATTCTGTTGTTTTCTGCCCAGCACTCCAGTCTATCCAGATCACTTTGAATTTTGTTTCTGTCTTCCAAAGTATTAGCTATCCCTCCCAATTTTGTGTCATCTGCAAATTTGATCAGCATGCCCTGCACCTCCTCCTCCAAGTCATTAATAAACACGTTAAAGAGCACTGGGCCCAGGACTGAGCCCTGCGGTACCCCACTCGTTACCTCTCCCCAGCTTGAGAAGGTCCCATTGATAAGCACTCTTTGAGTCCGATTCTGTAGCCAACTGTGGATCCACCGGATCGTTGTTTCATCTAGCCCACTTCGAGCTAGTTTGCTCATCAGGATATCATGGGGCACTTTGTCGAAAGCTTTGCTGAAGTCGAGGTATATGATGTCTACAGCATTCCCACGGTCTACAAGGGAGGTGACTTGATCAAAAAATGAGATCAGATTTGTCTGGCAGGACTTGTTTTTGACAAATCCATGTTGGCTTCAAGTAATCACGGCATTGTTGTCAAGGTGCTTCCAGATGGATTGCTTTATGATCTGGATCTTTATGGTCTACAAGGGAGGTGACTTGATCAAAAAATGAGATCAGATTTGTCTGGCAGGACTTGTTTTTGACAAATCCATGTTGGCTTCGAGTAATCATGGCATTGTTGTCAAGGTGCTTCCAGATGGATTGCTTTATGATCTGCTCCAGAATTTTCCCAGGGATTGATGTCAGACTGACTGGTCTGTAGTTCCCAGGTTCCTCCTTTTTACCCTTTTTGAAGATAGGGACAACGTTAGCCCTCCTCCAGTCATCTGGCACTTCCCCCGTCCTCCATGATTTCTCAAAGAGAATAGTCAGTGGTTCTGAGAGTTCTTCTGCCAGTTCCTTTATGACTCTAGGATGCAGTTCATCTGGCCCTGGAGATTTGAACTCATTCAAAGTAATGAGGTGTTCCTTGACCATATGCCTGTCGATCTCAAGCTGCAATCCTGCCCCTTCAGCCTGTACTTCGCCTTTGCCAGGGGGGTCATAGACCCTCTTTTGGGAGAAGACTGAGCCAAAGTAGGAATTGAGCACCTCTGCCTTTTCTTTGTCCTCTGTTATCATTTTGCCATCCTTATTTAATAGCTGAACAACCATTTCTTTCCTCTGCCTTTTACTATGCACGTAGCTGAAGAAAGCCTTTTTGTTGTTTTTAGCATCCCTCGCTAACCTCACCTCGTTCTCCGCTTTAGCCTTCCTGACGCCATCCCTGCAATTCTGTGCTACCTGCCTGTACTCTTCCTTTGTTACTTGGCCTTCTTTCCACTTCCTATATGTGTCCTTTTTTGTTTTCAGGTCATCCCTAAGCTTTTTGTGAAGCCACATTGGCTTCTTCTGTTGTCTTCCACCTTTTCTTCTTGTTGGAATTGTTTGTGATTGTGCCTTGAGAATTTCCTTTTTTAAAAGTTCCCACCCATCTTGGACTCCTTTTCTCGCTAGCATTGCTTGCCATGGGACCTTACTCATTGTTCTGAGTTTATTAAAATCAGCTTTCCTAAAATCCAGGGTACGCGTTTGAGTACACTCGGCTTTTGCTTCCCTTAGAACCAAGAACTCAAGTACAACATGGTCGCTTTCCCCCAGAGTTCCTGTAACTGCTACTTTATCCACTAAGTCATCTCTGTTGGTTAGGATCAAGTCAAGGATAGCCGATCCTCTAGTTCCTTCCTCTACTTTCTGTAGGAGGAAGTTATCCGCCACACAAGTCAGGAATTTCCTGGAGGGGCCATGTTTTGCAGAATTTGTCTCCCAACAAATATCAGGGAAATTGAAGTCCCCCATTACTACTACATCATGCTTCCTTAAAACATTGGCTATTTGCTTTTCAAAAGTTTCATCCTTGTCTTCTCCTTGATTGGGTGGCCGGTAGTAGACTCCGACCACCAGGTTCCTTTTATTCTTTGCTCCATTTATTTCAACCCAGATGCTCTCTGACCCAGATGTTGTGTGGCTGATTTCCATCCCTCTCCCTCTCTTGCGATGGAAGGAACAGAGGGGAAGGGAGATACATGTCAGTTGGGGTGTATCTTTGTCTGGGCAGTCAGGACTGGCCAGAGGGTTTATAGGACCTGGGCAGATGTGATGGTGGGGACCTCATCACTGCCTGCCCCCGCTACAAGGACCCATTTGTGGATAGGGCTCTGGTCAACAGGGCTGGTGCAGGGGCAATTTTATGCACAGGAAATGAGATGGGGGGGGCTTGGTTGGTGGGAGCATGGAGCATATTGTCCTAGTTGCACCCACTTCCCCCCCAGGCAACCCTAATGGCAGTAGCCACCAAAGTAAAGGAAGCAGAAACAGTCTACATCTCTCTGCTCTTGGCAAAACACTTGTCAAGAGCGGGGAAAGGATGTGAATTCTGTTGTGGGTAATATGCTTTGCAGTGGCTGTTGCCAAAAGAGGGGGCAGATTGCCTCCAAGTAGTAACTGAAAGCAGGTGTGATCATCAGCAGACTGTCAACTGTCCGCCTCTTCTGGCATGGCACTTATCAATAGAGAGGACAGGACTTGTGGTCTTCAAAGTGCCATTGGTGCCACTGCTTGCATACGCCCTGAAAGAGGTTGACTGGGGCAGAGTGTGGGGTGTGGGGTGGAAGGGTATCAGTCATCACTAATATAAATTCTGCAAGCATATTCTTTTTCTGTGAGAAAAATTCTCATTTTCTTCCCTTCGCTATATGTCTTTGATTATTCAAAGATTATTCAGACTTAAATATATATGGAGTCACTAAGTGGTCACTTTTATTTATTTATTTATTTATTTATTTATTTATTTATTTATTTGGACTGCTTATATTCCACTTGATGTCTCTACATGGTTTACATATGAAATACATAAAAGACAATATAAAAACAATATAAAATAATAAATATATTAAGGGAGCAATCCTATGGCTGCTAGACAGCGGCTAGACAGCCATAGGATATTGCGTTATCTGGGAACCAACCTCCCCCCACTTCTGCGCTGCTTTGGAGGCAGCACGGAACAGCCCCATCTTCTGCGCTCACAAGAGGAGCACGGAGTAGCCGAAAAGGGGCATGGCTGGAGGCGGAAATGCCTGTACGACACATCCTATGTGTCATAAGCAGCCTTCTCCCCTCTCCGTGCAATTGACTGTCTAGCCAAAAATGCTGGGCAGGAGAAGCGCAGAGGGAATGATCTCCTCTGTGCTTCTCCTGCCCTGCTTTGTATAGGCGGTTGCCTCTGAGGTTGGAGGCAGCTGCCTACCTGGATAAGACTGTGCCCTAAAAACATTACAGAAGCAGTAAAACAGAGCAGTGCAATTACATGTCAGGGGAAGCCTAAGTAAACAGGTGAGCCTTCAAGAGACATCTAATATTTTCCCCAGTATCCACCTCTCCAACATCATGTGGGAGAGCATTCCAGAAGGTGGTGCCGCTGCTGAGAAGGCCCACTTCCATGCCATTAGGGGTGTATGAAACACTTACTTCATTCCGCTGGGGCCATCCGCGGTGTGGGGAAGGCACTCGCCCCCCCCGAATCCTCCCTGGCTGGCTCCGCTCCGTGGCAACTCTGCAGAGCCACCGGCCAGGGCTGGCCACAGCCGGAATTCTGGCCACTGCCGGGCTGCTGCGACCACAAATGGAGGCTGCTATGCTGGCTGCCATTTGTGTAGCTGCCAGCTGTGATAGGCTATGTAAGTATTTACGTAGCCTATCACAAAAAAGGCAGCCACGCAAATGGCAGCTGCTACGCCATTTGCGTGGCTGCCTTTTTCGTGATAGGCTACGTAAATACTTACGTAGCCTATCACGGCAAAGAGCAGGGGCAGAAATGGCATAGCGGCCACCATTTGCACCCCTGCTCTTTGCTGTGATAGGCTACAGAAGTATTTATATAGCCTATCACACTAAAGCAGCCACGCAAATGGTGGCCGCTACGACGGCTGCCATTTGTGGCTGCAGCAGCCCGGCAGTGGCCAGGAGACCAGCTGGAGGAGCTGCCGCATCCGGCACCACTTCCCCCGCCGCCGTCACCACCGGAGCCGCATCCACTGCCAGGTAAGCTCCTAAAGAATCCGGTCTCACTGGAGTCTGTGGCGGAATTCTCTGACATCCCTACATGCCATTACTCATGTATATGAGTCATCAATCTCTAAGATCTGCTGAAGCTATGGGTCTAGTCAGTGTGTGGATGGGTGACCTTCTAGGTAGGCTGTGTTGACTTCCATCATAGAAGAAAGGGGGAATATAACTGTAATAATTAAAGAATAGTAATAGTAGTGGTAGTAGTAATAATAATAATAAAATATGCATCTATAATTATGAAATTCTTGTTTTTACAGAGCTGTTTTACATCCTGCAAAACTGTATATTCTTAATGTTTAACCATTGCGTTTTATTCCATTCATTTACATCTTTGTGTTTCTTTTTCAGATGCAGCATATACAAATACAAACCATGGGTTAATTCAAATGTGTCATTGCTTCATTAGACATTATTCCATTGTGCTGAAAAGCTTGGAGCAGTAAACGTAGGCATAGGGAGGTATGCCTTTTCCGTTGTTTATTGTCAGTTTCAATTAATGCGTCCTTTGGGGATGCAAACAATGGCAAAATCTGCATATCATTATGCTGCTGTCAGCAACGTGCATGCCATTATGCTCAAGTTCCTCCTTGTGTTAGGCAATAAGCAATTCAGGCATATGAAACACAAAAGAAGCAATCTGGACTCCATAAAGGTCACTGGGAATTTAGCCACTGGCTTCAGCAAAATCAGGATTGGATTCAGTAGCTATAATGTAGCAAGGGGAATCTGCTTATTGGTTTCTGCTCATGATCTTCCCTGGGTCAGTTTTACCACAGAGATCATGTGTGATGCTCATTTCAGGCTGCAGTTTCTGCAGGAAGCTGTCACCATTCTACTGCCTCAGTAGGAAGAAGAGCCCTGAGATCAGACCAAAGGCCTGTCCACTGCAGCATTCAGTTTGCCACAATGGCAAGGCAGATGCCTATGGGAAGCCACAAAGGAGGACATAAGAGGAACAGCCTTCTTCCCCAGCGACTGGTATCCAGAGGCCTGCTGCTTGCTTCTAATCCTGGAGGTAGACTATAGCCACCATGATGAATAGCCACTGGTAGCTACTCATCCTCCAGTAATTCATCAAATCCCATGTAAAGGAATCTAAGCTGGTGGCCATCAGCACCTCTTGTGGAAGAATGGTGTGTGTGTGAAGATGTACTTCCTGTTATCTGTCCTGAATCTCCCACCAGTCACTTTTATTGGACGACCCCAGAGTCTAGTCTGATGAGAGAGGGAGGAAAATGTCCCCTACCCACCGACAACCTTATACACCTCTATCTTCCTGCTTACTGACTTCTTCCCTAAACTGAAAAGCCCCAGACATAGTAGTTTCTTCTCATATGAGAGTTGCCCCAGCCTCATCTTGGTTGCTCTTTTCTGCACAGTTTCCAGCTCGGCAATAACCTTTTTGTTCTGTGACCAGAACAGTCCATGCTATTCCAACTGTGGTCACACTATGCATGTGTAGGGGAGCATCATTTTGACTTTGTCCAAGGCGGTGACTGATCTCCTCCTCAGCACCACCGCCGCAGGTGCAAAAGGTTGCTGCAGCTGGAAAATATCCCCCTCTTCCAATGAGTGGGGCTATGCACCGAACAACCTTGCACTGCATACACATCACGGCTTGCCTGAGCCTCCACATCTAACTGCATTTATGATACAGGAAACTCAGTCAAGTTTGATCAGCCGTATCTGATCTTGTGGTGCAGAATTGGGTATGCGTGATCCTCCTCCCCAAGAAATGCCTTTAGTTTTATCAAAAGTCTTCTGACGTCCTTCAACATTCACTTTTAGGGCGCAATCCTATGGCCGCTAGTCAGCGACTAGACAGCTGTAGGATGGGTTGGTTCCTGGGAACCGACCTCCACCCTCTCCCACGCTGCCTCGTAGGCAGCGTGGATCAGCCCCACACTTGGCGCTCGTTAGAGGAGCACAGAGCAACGAAAACGGAGTGTTCCTGGGGGTGGGCCAGGGTGGGGAGGGCAGAAGTGCCATTCTGATGCTTCCTATGCGTTGTCTGGCATCCGCCCCCCCCTCCGACTTCCTGCGGACAGCCGAAATCAGACAGCCGAAATCAGCTGTCTAGCTGCGAATGCCGGGCAGCTGAAGTGCAGAGGGGACAATCCCCTTTGAGTTGCTCCTGCCCTGCATTGGATAGGCGGTCGCCTCTGAGTTGGGAGGTGGCCGCCTATCCCAATAGGAATGCACCCCTAAACCTTGTTGTATACAATATCACTTTATATAATGAGTATGGATTTTGCAGAACCCTCCTACAAAGTTTTTTTTTTGCTGGTTTAAAAGCCTAGTTTGAGGTTCCATCAGAATTCCTCAAGGTGGGGTAGGCGTCTCTGCAGAATAATCCTGGAATGGAAGCAACTCATCTGCTTGATGGAGGAAAGACAAGATCCTCATGTAGCAGATATTTAACCAGCTCACACTTGTCTGGATCTAAACATTATGCCTGTGACCTTTAAAATCTGCAGTTGCTTGAATGAGATACATTTGCTAACATATTCCCAAATTAAATCTGTAGAAAGGCCATGTGTGCAATGAATGCTTTCAGCATAAACCTTTATATACATTTAATAATTTTGCTGTCATTTGGAACTTTTTAAACTCAGTTTGTTCCTTGTCTTTCATTTCTTTTTCTTTAGTGTGTGTGCTTTGGTTTAACCTGTAATTAATTAGCAGTAGTTTAATAGTTTAAGGGTGCAATCCTATCTAGATAGGCGGCTGCCTCTGAACTCAGAGGCGACCGCCTATCCAAAGCAGGGCAGGAAAAGCACAGAGGCAATCGTTCCCTCTGTGCGTCTCCTGCTCTGCTTTTTCGGCTAGACAGCCGATTGCAGTGGTCTAGCCGTGGGAGCACAGAGTGGGGAGGGAGGCTGCTGTATGACACATAGGACAGTATGTGTCCATGCCCCTTTCTGCCTGCTCTGTGCTCCTCTTGCGAGTACAGAGGAAGGGCTGTTCCACACTGCTCCCGAATTGGGGGGAAGTCAGTTTTCCAGGAACTAACCTCGGAGCATGGGTTGTTTCCCAGAAAACAGCATATCCTATGGCGGTCTAGCCGCTGCCTAGCAGTCATAGGATTGCTCCGTAAGTTAGTGTTTACATTTATTATATTATAATAATTATTACGGATGTCAGAGGAATCTGTTTGGGGGTGGAGCCTGGTGAGTTTCCATTGGCTTGGCCCCCAAATTCCAACCCGACATCTGTCAGCTGGCCCGCCTCAGTCTGCAGAGAGTTGGGTGAGCTGGCGGATTTTCTGCCTTTGGAAGGTGGAGGCAGCAGGGTGGGAGGGGACCACCACCACTGCTGTTCAACGCTCCCTCTCTCCCTGCTGGTGCCGATGCCAGCAGGGAGAAAGGAAGGGTTGTGCTGTGGTGGTGGCGGCAGCACAGCAGTGGTGGCAGGGTGGCACTCCCCTCCCACCCTGTCATTGCTGCCACCATCACTACTGCCTCTACCACGCAACTGTCCCTCTCTCCCTGCCACCATCAGCCCCCAGCCCGGAGATCCCCCAGCCTTCCCTTTCTGATGTGTGGGGGCTCTCCAGGCTGGGGGATGATGGCAGCAGGGGGAGAGGGAAGGTTTCATGGTGGCAGGGCAGGAACTCCCCCACCCACTCTAAACCCCCATTTCCGCAAATTATGGGCGTAATGTGTGTAAATTGGGGTTTACGATGGGGAGAAGAACAAACAAGCATGTTCCCCAATTTTGGGAACCCCCTGAGCCCCTGGCTCAGCTCAGAATGGCAAGCCAAGCTGGGGGCACCACAAGAGTCTGTCGGGCACCGAAAGGGTAGGATTTACCCATGACAGACAACCCTAATTATTAGTAACTTGTAATTTGTCTTCCAGTCCGAAGTTGTTGTTTTTCAGTTTCTTCCTCCTAGTTACATTCCTTTTATTTCTAAATTTCATTTCTTTTATCAGTGTTCTGTCTTGTGTGGTATGGGACTGGGTGTGTCCTCTGTGTGTGTGTGTGTGTGTTTGTGTGTGTACATCACATTACACACATACAGTGCTGTTCTCATCATTTGTGCATCCAATCAAGCATTGTTTGTTTCTCATTCTTCCTAAGCATGTTCACACCACATAGTTTTGTCATAGTTTTAGCTAATATTTATATATTTTTATATTGTATTTATTATCCTGTAGTTAATTTTGAATCCAAGTTTTTTTCAGTTAGTTCTTCAGGTTTCCTTCCTAGTTAAATTCACTTTGGTTCTAAGTTTAATTGTATGTGTTTTCTCTCCCTGTGCATTGCATTACATGATATGAGGGGAAAGAACTCTCTTCCACTTTTTGTATATAGTGTGCTTTTTGGATATTATGGGGTTAAATCTTTTTTGTATCTGTGATGGTCGGTGCCAGCCAAAGGGATAAAAGTCGGGATGTATGAGAAATTTGTTTAAGTTTTCTTTTGATCAGGATTTACTAAGTTTGCACCATCTAGGCTGAACACGGACTCAGATGCAGTCTGCGGTCAAGGTCCATATGTTTCCGAGTTTGCAATGTGATTCATGCCCCACCCCCCAATGTGTTTGACAGCGTGTGTATATTTGAAAAATGTGCATGAAAAAAATAGTACTTTTTAAAAATGTGCACAAATACGCTTTAATTAATGGGAAAAGAATGTATACATTTATTTTATTTTATTTTATTTATTTATTGAATTTCTTAATCACCCATCTGGCTGGTCACCCGGCCACTCTGGGCGATGTACAGCAATACAACAGTTTTAAAACAATAAAATTCTACATTAAAACATCATATTTCTAAAAATAGCCTAACCCACCCCGAATTCCTCCCTGAACAACCACGTTTTTAATGCGTGGCGGAA
Source organism: Heloderma suspectum (assembly GCF_057233095.1). Classification (NCBI taxonomy): domain Eukaryota; kingdom Metazoa; phylum Chordata; class Lepidosauria; order Squamata; family Helodermatidae; genus Heloderma; species Heloderma suspectum. Next base: position 302,317,218 of record NC_139458.1, read on the forward strand.
GCTCATTAAAGAGGGGGCATGGTGGAGTTCCATACAATTCCATCCATTGATACATACATTTTGAAAAATATGCATGAAAATATGCATGGATTTGCATGTGAAAAGAAAAAAAAAACAAAGCTCACAGTCTGATATGAAGTCGAATTATTCGAATGAGCTTTGAGATGGGCAAGAAACTACTTTCCTGCTTGGTTGGAAAGGAAAGAACAGGGAATTTTTAAGATACGAAGGCCTGAGACAGAAGGGTTGAAATGCAGAGAGAGAAGGATCAGAAAGAAAGATCAGAGAACAAATCACAGAGAAAAACAGTCCTGGGGTGAGACCTCACTGTGCAGCCAGGCTGGAGTAAATCGCTGGTGGAAACACCAGCCCTAGAGGAAGGAGAGAGAGCTGCTGCAAGTGGAGAACTGGTTAAGAAAATGCTGGCCCTCTGACAGTAAGATAATGCTGGCAAGGAACTTGGATAAAATAAGGATACCATCTAGTTAGGTTAGCTTGATGTGTTTATCCCTGGTTATTATTATCCCCCCCCCCCATTGCTGTTATGGGTTCAGAGATAAAGCCTTTACCCTACCAATATTTTTCCTCAGGAAACATTTTGACAGTGTTTAAACTCTTAGGTCAGTTTCCTCTTTGGGTTACCACCCCATGCCTAAAAGCCAACTCCCACACAACCTAAAAGTGGATACTTGACACCCAGGTAAGCTTAAGGCTGGTTTGGTGGAGGCAGCTAGAGGGAGAAAAAGATTCCCACTTGGTGGCAGCAGAAAAGACCACAGGAAGGGAAGAGCAAAAAGGAGTGGGAATCATCATTTGGCCTGGTTTCCTTTCCACACATGGAACAGAGCATCACTGGTCCATGACACAAACACATACAGTGCTGATCTCGTCACTTGTGTACCAAGCATTGTTTGTTTCTTATTCCTAATAAAGTTAAAAACGCATAGCCATTATGGAACCAGTGTGGGGAAGGCACGTGGTGGTGGCAGCAGCAGCAGCACTGATGCTCAGGCTACTAGAGGCAGAGGGACTGGGAAAGGCACAGCCCTTGGTGCCACCTGCCTAAGATGCTAGATGTGGCGCCATCACCCAAGAAACTTCATTCCAGCCAAACTGCAAAGCTTTTTTGTAGAGGAGGCAGTGGGCAGCAGCCCTCAGTGGTGGAAGAGGTGGGGGATGAGATTTGATTAGATTTTGCCCACCTGGCAATCCTGCTGCTGAACAATGAGCACTACTTATAATTCTTCAAACACAAATCCACCAGTTCATGCTAGCCTTGTCTCATACATTTACTTTCCCCTCTTTCTAAAGATGTGGCTGATTTGGGAAATATAACATTGATTTATTGCTTCTCTAAGCACACCCTGGTAATTTTGGGCCCGAAGAAAAACATGGATCTAATCTTGGCTGAGGTGAAGTCATTCATTGTTTTCCTGTTGCCTATCTGTTTGTTTCACCATGGAGAATAAAGCTGGCCAAGCAACTCTTTGTCCCTGAACCAGACTCCCCCACCCCTAACGCTTATTTCTGCATTCTCTGCTCAACATGTGCACACGTGCATGCAAATTTGCACACGTACATGCACATACATCTAGGCTATATTCAACCCCCTCCCTCAAGATTCCACTTCTAATGCTGAAGTTGGGAATGTTTGTTCGTAAAGTGATCGAAGAAAGCGAATCTTCTCTCCTATCAGGACTAGAAGGGAGTCAAGCGGTGCATCCATACCTCTTGAGGCTGCCAAAAACTCACAAAAGAATCCAAATAGTATCACAGCTTTATTTATCTCTTTTCAAACACACAGTTAATATCCCAATAAGCTTTTCTATTCCAGAGTGAGAACTCAGACAACATTAAAAAAAGCAAACACAATCTGACTGTGGATGTTTTGGTAGTTCTTCCTTATTAATCAACTTCTAATGAATGTTTAGGTATCTTCTTACATAAAACAGGAGTGAGGATAGACAAGAAGAATTGTTGACCGGTGTTAAAATAACGTGGAACAGCTGCAAGGAATACTTTGCAAATTCATCTTCCAAAATCTGTCTCCGAAAGCTGTTCATGATATGCACTTGACCTGTGAAATTTCTTTATTCAGTACTTGCAAATATCTGTGTTAGCCCATTAGAAAGAAAAAATGCAAAAGTAGTGTTAACACCTCTATTACCACCAACTAAAAGCTTTCAAAGAAGTGAGCAATCAATCACTTACAAATGAGCTTTCTATTAATACACACACACAAATAGGAGCCTGTGTCTAATGTGCTATTAAATTAACCTGTATAGAATATCTCAGACAGCCTTTTGCCTTAGGATGTCCACTCAAATAGTGGAATAAATTTTGATAACTACTACTGGCCCTGATCCAGAGATAGCTACAGAAAGTTTAAATGCACCTGACAGCACATACCATGACAGCTGTACATAGTGACCTTAGACAGTAATTGGGGATGCACTTTCACAGCAGTGTTACAACCAGAAATACACACACACACACACACACACACACGTGTGTGTGTGTGTGTGATTTTTCAAATACCAATATATAGTTAGAGTTAAATTATGTGTATGTGTGGCACTCTGACCCATGAAGCAAAATCAATTAATGGCACAATCCTTTGAATGTCTTGTTGTTGTTTATTTGTTCAGTCGCTTCCGACTCTTTGTGACTTCATGGACCAGCCCACGCCAGAGCTTTCTGTCAGCTGTCACCACCCCCAGCTCCCCCAAGGTCAAGTCCGTCACTGCCAGAATATCATCCATCCATCTTGCCCTTGGTCGGCCCCTCTTCCTTGTGCCTTCCACTTTCCCTAGCATCAGCATCTTCTCCAGGGTATCCTGTCTTCTCATTATGTGGCCAAAGTACTTCAGTTTTGCCTTTAATATCATTCCCTCAAGTGAGCAGTCTGGCTTTTTTTCCTGGAGTATGGACTGGTTTGATCTTCTTGCAGTCCAAGGCACTCTCAGAATTTTCCTCCAGCACCACAGTTCAAAAACATCTATCTTCCTTCACTCAGCCTTCCTTATGGTCCAGCTCTCACAGCCATAGGTTACTACGGGGAATACCATTGCTTTAACTATGCGGACCTTTGTTGTCAGTGTGATGTCTCTGCTCTTCACTATTTTATCAAGATTTGTCATTGCTGTCCTCCCAAGAAGTAAACGTCTTCTGATTTCCTGTCTGCAGTCAGCGTCTGCAGTAATCTTTGCGCCTAGAAAGACAAATTCTGTCACTGCCTCCACGTTTTCTCCCTCTATTTGCCAGTTATCAGTCAAGCTGGTTGGCATAATCTTGTTTTTTTTGAGGTTGAACTGCAACCCAGCTTTTGCACTTTCTTCTTTCACCTTAGTCATAAGGTTCCTCAGCTCCTCCTCACTTTCATCCATCAAAGTGGTATCATCTGCATGTCAGAGATCGTTAATGTTTCTCCCAGCGATTTTAACTCCATCCTTGGATTCATCAAGCCCAGCATGTCACATGATGTGTTCTGCATACAGGTTGAATAGGTAGGGTGAGAGTATACAACCCTGCCGTACTCCTTTCCCAATCTTAAACCAGTCCGTTGTTCCGTGGTCTGTTCTTACTGTTGCTACTTGGTCGTTATATAGATTCCTCAGGAGGCAGACAAGATGACTTGGTATCCCCATACCACCAAGAACTTGCCACAGTTTGTTATGATCCACACAGTCAAAGGCTTTAGAATAGTCAATAAAACAGAAATAGATGTTTTTCTGAAACTCCCTGGCTTTCTCCATTATCCAGCAGATATTGGCAATTTGGTCTCTAGTTCCTCTGCCTTTTCTAAACCCAGCTTGTACATCTGGCAATTCTCGTTCCATGAATTGCTGGAGTCTACCTTGCAAGATCTTGAGCATTACCTTACTGGCATGTGAAATAAGTGCCACTGTTATATAGTTTGCACATTCTTTAGTGTTTCCCTTTTTTGGTATGGGGATATAAGTTGGTGTTTTCCAATCTGTTGGCCATTCTTGTGTTTTCCAAATTTGCTGGCATATGGCATGCATCACCTTGACAGAATCATCTTGCAAGATTTTAAACAGTTCACCTGGGATACCGTCGTCTCCTGCTGCCTTATTATTAGCAATGCTTCTTAAGGCCCATTCAACCTCACTCCTCAGGATGTCTGGCTCTAACTCACTGACCACACCATCAAATCTATCCCTGATATTATTATCCTTCCTATACAGATCTTCCATATATTCTTGCCAGCTTTTCTTGATCTCTTCTGCTTCTGATAGGTCCTTGCCATCTTTGTTCTTGATCATACCCATTTTTGCCTGGAATTTACCTCCGATGTTTCTAATTTTCTGGAAGAAGTCTCTTGTCCTTCCTATTTGCATGTCTGTTGTTGTTCAGTCATTAAGTCGTGTCCTACTCTTTGTGACCCCATGGACCATAGCACGCCAGGCCTTCCTGTCCTCTGCTTTCTCCTGGAGTGTGCTCAAGTTCATATTCATTGCATCGATGATGCTATCTAGCCATCTCATCCTCTGCCATCCCCTTCTCCTTTTGCCTTCAATCTTTCCCAGCATCAGGGTCTTTTCCAGGGAGTTTTCTCTTCACATTAGGTGGCCAAAATATTTGAGCTTCAGCTTCAGTATTTGTCCTTCCAATGAGCAGTCAGGGTTGATTTCCTTTAGGACTAACTGATTTGACCTCCTTGCAGTCCAGGGGACTCGTAAGAGTCTTCTCCAGCACCACAGTTCGAAAGCATCAGCTTTGGTGCTCAGCCTTCCTTATAGTCCAGCTCTCACAGCCATACATTACTACTGGGAAAACCATAGCTTTGATTAGACGGACCTTTGTCGGCAAGGTGATGTCTCTGCCTCTTACTATACTGTCTAGGTTTGCCATAGCTTTCCTCCCAAGGAGCAAGTGTCTTTTAATTTCATGGCTGCAGTCACTGTCTGCGGAGATCTTGGAGCCCAAGAAAATAAAATCTGTCACTGCTTCCATTTCTTCCCATTCTATATGCCAGGAAATGATGGGGCCAGATGCCATGATCTTCATTTTTTTAATGTTGAGTTTCAAAACAGCTTTTGCACTCTCCACTTTCACCCTCAATAAGAGGCTCTTTAGATATTCTTCGCTTTCTGCCATTAGGGTGGTATCAGCTGCGTATCTGAGGTTGTTGATAATTCTCCCAGCAATCTTAATTCTGACCTGTGATTCATCCAACCTCGCGTTTCTCATGATGTACTCTGCATATAAGTTAAATAAGCAGGGTGACAATATGCAGCCTTGTCGTACTCCTTTCCCAATTTTGAACCAATCGGTTGTTCCATGTCCGGTTCTTACTGTTGCTTCTTGACCCTCGTACAGGTTTCTCAGGAGACAGGTAAGGTGGTCTGGTACTCCCATCTCTTTCAGAATTTGCCAGAGTTTGTTGTGATCCACACAATCAAAGGCTTTAGCGTAGTCAATGAAGCAGAAATAGACATTTTTCTGGAATTCTCTTGCTTTCTCCATGATGCAGCGAATGTTGGCGATTTGATCTCTAGTTCCTCTGCCTCTTCGAAACCCAACTTGTACTTCCGGTAATTCTCGGTTCACATACTGCTGAAGCCTAGGTTGTAGGATTTTGAGCATAACCTTGCTGGCATGTGAAATGAGTGCAATTGTACGGTAGTTTGAACACTCTTTGGTGTTGCCCTTCTTTGGAATTGGAATGTAAACTGATCTTTTCCAGTCTTGTGGCCACTGTTGAGTGTTCCAAATTTGTTGGCATATTGAGTGCAGCACTTTAAGCATCATCTTTTAGGATTTTGAATAGCTCAGCTGGAATACTGTCATCTCCGCTAGCTTTGTTGATAGCAATGCTTCCTAAGGCCCACTTGACTTCACTCTCGAGGATGTCCGGCTCAAGTTCAGTGACCGCACTATCATGGCTATCAGGGACATTCAGATCTTTCCTGTATAGTTCTTCTGTGTATTCTTTCCATCTCTTCTTAATCTCATCTGCTTCTGTTAGGTCCCTGCCTTCTTTGTCCTTTATCATGCCCATCTTTGCACAAAACGTTCCCTTGAGATCTCCAATTTTCTTGAAGAGATCTCTAGTCTTTCCCATTCTGTTGTTTTCCTCGATTTCTTTGCATTGTTCATTTAAGAAGGCCTTCTTGTCTCTCCTTGCTATTCTCTGGAACTCTGCATTCAGTTGGATATATCTTCCCCTTTCTTCCTTGCTTTTCACTTCCCTTCTTTCCTCAGCTACTTGTAAAGCCTCATTAGACAGCCACTTTGCTTTCTTGCATTTCTTTTTCTTTGGGATGGATTGAGTTGCTGCCTCCTGAACAATGTTACGGACCTCCGTCCATAGTTCCCCAGGCACTCTGTCTATCAGGTCTAATCCCCTAAATCTATTCCTCACTTCCACTGTATATTCATAAGGGATATGATTTAGGTCATACCTGAATGGTTTAGTGGTTTTCCCTACGTTCTTCAATTTAAGCTGAAATTTTGCAAGAAGCAGCTCATGATCTGAGCCACAGTCAGCTCCAGGTCTTGTTTTTACCATCTTTGGCTGCAAAGGACATAATCAATCTGATTTCGATATTGACCATCTGGTGATGTCCATGTGTAGAGTCGCCTCTTGTGCTGTTGGAAAAGAGTGTTTGCTATGATCAGCGTGTTCTCTTCGCAAAACTCTATTCGCCTTTGTCCTGCTTCATTTTGTACATCAAGGCCATGCTTGCCTGTTATCCCGGTGATTTCTTGACTTCCTACTTTAGCATTCCAATCCCCTATGATGAAAAGGACATATTTGTTTGGTGTTAGTTCTAGAAGGTGTTGTAGGTCTTCATAGAACTGATCAACTTCAGCTTCTTCGGCCTCAATGGTTGGGGCATAGACTTGAATTACTGTGATGTTGAATGGTTTGCCTTGGATTTGTACTGAGATCATTCTATCATTTTTGAGATTGTACCCCAGTACTGCTTTTCCCACCCTTTCGTTGACTATGAGTGCTACTCCATTTCTTCTAAGGGATTCTTGCCCACAGTAGTAGATATGATGGTCACCTGAATTAAATTCGCCCAAGCTTGTCCATTTTAGTTCGCTGATTCCCAGGATGTCAATGTTCAATCTTGCCATCTCATGTTTGACCACCTCCAGCTTACCTTGATTCACTGATCTTACATTCCAGGTTCCTAAACAATATTGTTCTTTACAGCATCGGACTTCCTTTTCACCACCAGACACATCCACAGCTGAGTGTCCTTTTGGCTTTGGCCCAGCCACTTCACTCTTTCTGGTGCTACTTGGAAATTCCCTCTGCTCTTCCCCAGTAGCATATTGGGCACCTTCCGACCTGAGGGGCTCATCTTCCGGGGTCATCTCTTTTAGCCTTGTGATACATTCCATGGGGTTTTCTTGGCAAGAATACTGGAGTGGGTTGCCATTTCCTTCTCCAGTGGACCACATTTTGTCAGAACTCTCTGCCATGACCTGTCTGTCTTGGGTAGCCCTGCACGGCATAGCTTATGGCTTCACTGAGTTACGCAAGCCCCTTCACCACAACAAGGTTACATCCATGAAGGGGTATCTTTAATGCCAATGTGTAAAAATTTGTATAACAGAGAAGCATGTGCTGACATAGTTACAGCTCCATTCCATGTGTATAAATACAGGGCCATCTTGCTACGGTGTGTGGTTTTGTTACAATTAGCAGGTGAACTTCTCCAAGCTCAGTCTCAGCCCATTTTGAATCAAAAAGGGACGCAAATAGCGCCCGCTACACTATTTGCGTTCCCCTTTATTTTCGCCGTCATAGTCTACGTAAATATCTATGTAGATTAAGAGGGCAAAAATAAGGAACACAAATGGCGGCGGCCGTGGCCACCGCCAATTGCGTACGCGTGGTGTTTTTTTTTTAAGTCAGCTGTGATAGGCTACGTAAACATTTACGTAGCCTATCACGGCTGACTGCAGGGACGCAAATGGCGGCAGCTACGGCCACCGCCATTTGCGTCCCTGCTAGCCAGCGGCCGGATGTCCGGCTGCTGGCAGAGCCGGCCGGCGGCTCCGCAGAATCGCTGCAGAGCACAGCCAGCCAGCCAGGATTCCGGGGAGGGAGGAACTGAGCGCCTCCCCCCCAACCATAAACATAATTCGTGAAAGGTAAGTACCTTTCGTACATCCCTAGCAAGAATACTGGAGTGGGTTGCCATTTCCTTCTCCAGTGGACCACATTTTGTCAGAACTCTCCACCATGGCCTGTCCATCTTGGGTGGCCCTGCATGGCATAGCTTATGGCTTTGCTGAGTTATGCAAGCCCCTTCGCCACAACAAGGCAGTGATCCATGAAAGGGATTTGCATCTCTACTCAGAAGTAAATCCCATTGAGGTTGTATACACACTCCCAGTTAAGTATGTATTGCAGCCTTCCCCAAATTCTCCTCCTAGGATTCCTGAACATTGGCCATGCTGACTGGGGCTGCTGGGTGCTGCTGAAATCCAAAACATCTGAAGAATCATAGAATCATAGAATAGTAGGGTTGGAAGGGGCTTATAAGACCATTAGGTCCAACTCCTGCTCAAGGCAGGAAACTAAGTCAGAGCAAGGGAAAGCTGCTGAGAGGGAGAACATCAGGTTTGGGAAAGCCGATGTATAGAATTCCTCAAATGAACTCTTTTGTACATGCACCAGTTCATGCATACCAGGCTATACAATTACGTTACAGATGCCTGGCTATACTGTACCTTTTAACATCTGCAAATGCATTGTTTTCAGAATGTGCAGTTAATGTACAGTAGCATGGCATGGCACTCCATGGCAGCAACTATTATTATTATTATTATTATTATTATTATTATTATTATTATTAATTTCCTGCCTTTTCCTGAGACTGGGACTCAAGGTGGCTTTACAACATTGAGAAAAAATACTGTCAAGACCATTGGCCATTATCTCTCTCCCTCTCTCTCTCTTTCTCTCTCTCTCTCTCTCTCTCTCTCCACACACACACACATACACACGCACCAACGGTGTGGCATTGTTTCAAAGTAGCAGCCAAAATGTCCCTGAGAAGTGTGAAATCTAAAAATGTGGCACAATGAACTGAGAGAGGGGAAGAGAGGAAGCTGGAGGTGAGGGTAAACAGGGGATGAAAATGCAGATTAGGTACTTAGGTTTAATTTCAGTAAGAAATTAAGGGGTTGTGGCAAAGGAGGGATTTGAAGAAAGAGAGAGTGAGAGAGTGGCATTATGAAGTTGTCTGGGAGGGAGTTGCAAGTATGAGAAGCAATAAGAGAGAAAGCAGGGTCACTGAAGGAGCAGGAGACCTTGGATTGTCTGAAGGTACTGAACTGGGGGAGGGAATATCAGAGGCAAGGATATATCAGGAAATAATTGTGGAGAGATAATGGCAGGACACAGGAAGAGCAAGACAATGGAGTAGGGATGGGCCAATCCTTCCTGTATCCCCACATTCAAATTGTTCGTATCTGAAGTTCTTTCAGTCCCAGATATGAAGAACACCATTGTCTCCAATGGAAACCCCTCTTTTTTTCTTTTTAGGGTCAGCTACAAACTACACAATTCACGTAACGTGTAGTTTGGGTCCTCAAACGCAGTGCCCACAGTGTTCCAGGGCTAGGAAACAGTTCTTCAGGGTGGTCAGATTTGTCAAATGGACTCCATTCCTTATACAACTATGGTTCCCAGGTCCTCTGGAATTTGGGATATTGCAATGGTAGCATTTTATGCACAAGGAAGGAAGGCTTCACATAGAACCTTCTGAAGGAACCCTACTGCTGCCAGCACTCCATTGTTCCCTGCCAGCACTTCTGCTATGTTTTTGTGAACTGCCTATAGAGCTTCAGCTATTGTATAGAAATAAATAAATAAATAAATAAATAAAATAATAAAATGTAAGATTGAGTGAACAGAGGGGAGTGGCAGGGCAGCTTGGATCATGAAGATGGGAAGGGAAAGTTTCAAATGCTTTCAGGATTGCAATGGCATCACCAAGGTATCTCCTTTAGGATTTTTTGCTATTATAGTTATTTTATTTGCTGCGTTATTGATTCTCTGATTTATTGGAATTGTGATTTTTTAAAAAACTTGCTTTATTTTACATTGCCCAGGGAACTATTGTTATTGCCTGACTGATATATGGAATAACTAAATAAACCCATGCTAGGGTTTCCAAATTCAGAAGTGGGCACAGAATACACCAAGTCATTTCCCAAATTTTGAAAAAGTAATAGGTAACAATGTAATGAAGTTGCTGTTGTGCATATACAACCATTTCTACACTGTCTTCACCAGTTTGTAGCTGTAAGTATATGCCAATACATGCTGTTACAATGCAACATTTGAATATTAGCAGTCCTCTTTTAGATATTGTCTTTTAGAAATTGCAATGAATCATAACCCTCCAATATTTTTGGTAAGTTTCCAAACTTCGTTTAAAATGCACACACACACACACATACACACACACACACAGACCCCTATCATTGTGGACTGGACTGCCTCTGAAATAATTTTTTAGAAGCTTCCCATCTCTTGTTTTAATTTAATAATTAAAATTAATGGCGTTTGCCACTTTCTCTCAAAGGGGAAGAAGAAAAAGTATTTAGAAATGGTCCTGACTATGCATGTCTCTTTTGTTATCATCAAAGGATATTGTTCCTTAGCACTCTGTAAGTGTTCCATGAATGTTAAATATAAGATAAAGAAAATGTAACAGGAAAATAAAATAAGTATTTAATTTACAATTTTTAGTTGAATCTGGATGTTGTCTGTTTTGGAAAGACTTGAAAAGGAGCAAAGGATGCAGTTAAAAGCTACAGATTTTGTTAATTATTGAAGAATATTTTTTGGATGAGAGGTAATCAGAAATTTCATGGTATAGTTGAATGGAAACCAAGTGGGGGAATAATGGAATCTCTTTCTCTGGTCACTGTCAATTTGAAGTCTGAAGTGTCTGTGTCCCATGTGCACAGGCCATGTATCTGACAGGGTTAAGTATGCCTATGTAAGGGGACTGCTAAGCCTAGGAACTACATTTTGCTTTTTAAAATTCCCTCAGTTTAAGATAAAGGATTATCATTGTCATCATTAATCTTTGCATAGTGCTTTCAAGCGTTGAAAGTGCTCCACAAACGTCAGGGATGGGGAACCTCTAGCCAGCAGACTGAATTTGGCCTGCTCAGCTGGCCCGTCTGGCCCAGGGAGCTTCCCCAAAGGAGACAGCTCAGGAAAGCAACTGAGCTATGGCCTTCAGGAGCTATCCCCAAGGCTGTGGCTCAGTAGGCTTCGCTCTTCCTCAGTGGTGGCTGATGGTGACACCAGTTCCAGAGGGGCTGTGATTCCATTCAGGGGTTTAGTTCCCACCAGCCCAAACTCTAATGGTGCTATCCAAGGTGCTGAAAGGTGCTATCCACAGTGCCAAGCCTTATTCCCCAAATGGGCGCAGCACCTGGGATATACCTTTTCAGCACCTTGGACAGCACCATGAGAGTTTTGGCCTGTGGTGACTAAAACCCTGAATGGAATCACAGCCCCTCTAGAACTGGAATCACCAGCTGCCACTGCTCTTCCTTGATTGGGGAAGGCAAGGAGGGAGCAAAGCTGGCTTGGGATTCAGCCAGTGACCAAAGAAGCTGCTCCTCCAGGTGCCAACCAAGTTCCTTCTCGCTGACCTGATCAGGATGAGAAGTGGCAGGCAAAGTGCCTGTGCGCACTGCCAGTGCTTGGAGTAGGGAGATGCAAATCAGCAAAACTCAAGCTTGCTGAAGTTCTTTGAATTCCATCTGAAGCTTGTTTTGACTCAGGTCTGTATTAGACAGCAAACTTTTTTTTTTCCTTCATGAAAATCTGTGTGTATTTTCATTTATTTTTCCAAAATGTATTCCTGAATTTTGTTCATCTTTGAAAATTAAGCATTCTTTTCCCAGGGTCATCCCATGAAGCTGATTGGTGGGAGATTCAGGATGGATAAAAGGAAATATTTGTTCACACAGCATATAGTCAAACTATAGAATTCACTTCCACAAGACATAGTGATGGCCACCAATTTGGATGGGTTTAAAAATGGGTTAGATGAATTCCTGGGGAAGAAGGCTATCAATGGCTACTAGTCCTGATGCCTCTATGCTACCTCCAGTATCAGAGGCAGTGGGCTTATGTACACCAGTTGCTGGGGAACGTGGGAGGGGGGTGCTGTTGCACTCAAGTCCGGCTTGTGGATTTCCCGTGGGCATTTTGTTCTGTATGAACAGAATGCTGGACCAGATGGTCCCTTAGTCTGATCCAGCATGGCTCTCCTTATGTTCTTATGATTATTTGTGCACATTTTTCAAAAGTATACATTTTTTCATGCACATTTTTCAAATGCATGCATACTGTTGAACAGGTTTTTGGGAGCCCATGAATCACACTGCAAGTCTGGAAATGCACAGACTTCACCACAGATTGCGTCTGAGCCTGTGCTTGGTCCGGAAGGTGTGAACTCGGTAAATCCTGATCAAAACCGAACTGAAACCAATTCCTCATACACCCCTAGCAGCTCTTTCAGGTGCCGGATGAGTCTTTTCACCCATCACCTTGGCAGATGAGCAGTGGCGATGTGCCTGTGCATGCAGCTGGCACTTGGAGGAGCTCTTCCAGGTGCTGGCCAAATCCTTTGGCCTGCCACTTGCAGCGAGCAGAGGGTGAAGCACAGGCACATTCAGCCAGTGCTTGAAGGAGCAGCTCTTCCAATGCCAGCCAAGTCTTGTCACCCACTGATTGTCACCTTGACTGGGATGGTGAGCAGCAAGCACACTCGGCCAGCTAAGTGCCTTTCTCCATGCAGCGAGAGGCATGTTTCTATGGATTTCTCTGCAGGGATAAAGAAAAAATGGGGCTGGGTGATGTAAAAGGTTGGGGCTTCGGGGAAGGGTCAACCAGACCTCCAAACTGGTCCCAGGAGGCAATCCAGTGCCTGGGACCAATGCAGTTCCCCACCTCTGATCAATAGGAACTATAATTCCCATGGATCCCAATGACCCTACCAGGAAAATACATCTCACAGGGTTCCTGTCAAGGCAGCACCTCAGGTCTAATGGCAGCTGCTCAGAGAGGCCTTTCCACTGTAGCCACAGCCACCTGATGAGTTGAAATGGTCAGGAAAGGGGTGGTGGCTGCATTAAAGAATGCTGGACTGGATGGACTTTGGTCTGACCTCGCAAGGCAGAGGTTAGTCCCACCGAGTCCGGTGGGACTTCTTTGCTAATACGTAGGTTTAGGATTTTTAAGCTCGGGGAAAATGACCTGGAACCATGGGGAAAACTAAATCAGAAGTGGATCACAGGGTAGCTGTAACTATTTTGGGAGAGATGTGCTGTGGTAAGAGCAGTGTTGTTTCATCTGGCTGGGTACAGGACAATGTTGCTGCTGTTGGGATTCCTATGTGGCAAGATGTTTCAGAGGATCAGCTTCCCATGCAGTTCCACTCCCCAGGTCATCTGCTTTTGAGTGACAACTGCATGTTTGCTGGTCTTTGGCTTCCACCCCAAATTCTAAGCAACAGTCCCAATCCAGAAAATGACCTATGCAGCTCCATTTATTTTTACTGGGAACACATTTTCCCCCCATATGGATGTGCTGATTTTACCCATTTCATTGAGGCAGATGCTGCTTAGTAACCTCAGTTGCCATTGGCAAGTATTCACTGAAGCTTCCTAACCAAATACTGTGCAACCATTAAATATTGTACTGATTTAATAGGCAGATGGTGCCAAAATATTGTGCCTTCCCGCTAAAGTGTGCTAAACCTCATTGCTTCATCTTTTTTGAATTACTTTTAATTTTGTTAGCGGTATGTGGTTGTAAATCTTGTTTTCCTTGATGCTAAGAGAAAAAAGCAATGGGAAAGGATACTGTCCTTAACTCTGGGGTTTCACTGTTTAAGGGAAGGGGCTGGCCAAGGAAGAAGGGGATCAACCAATCAGGGGGAAGCCAGCTCTCCTTGGTATCCATGACATTAACCAGGTACACCAGGGTTGTTGAACCTCTTTCAGCCTGAGGGCTAAATTCAATTCTAGAAAAGGTCTTGGGGGCCACTTTCCATTGGTGGGTAGGGCTGAAGGCAAAAACGGGATGGGACCCAAAGGAAAGCAGGCAGAGCCAGAATATTTAAAAAATCCCAGCATATTTTAGCTTAAAGCTCTTACTGCTAGTGAAATGAGGGAAAAACATGCAAAAGCTGGGAAACAACCAAACAATTGGTGGCTGGGGGGATGGTGGGGCCAAGGCCAGAGGCCGGGGATTTCTGGAGAACCCAAGAGGGCTGGATTGGGACCCCATGAGGGCTGAATTTGGCCCATGGGCCTGAGGTTCTGCACCCCTGATGTACATAGATGGGTATATGACTTTAACCATTTCCAACAACTCAGCAAGGCGTTATGAGAGGTGTGAATGGAACCTTCTATTCATTGGTCAGTGCCTGCAGGATGTAATTACCAAGGGACAAGGATGTTGGGACATATCTCAGCCACCTTGCTGTGATGGAAGGATAGGCCCTTGTCAGGTACAGCGATAAGATGGCTTGAGCTTTTGGCTTTCATCACAAAGATGATCAAAGTTTTGCATTAAAATGGATTGCACAATCAAAACCAAGTGATATTTTGTGTTATTAATCTCTTTCTAACATGTATTTTGAGAGGTTTCACCTTCACCCCCCCCGCCCATTTTGAAAATGCAACAATCACATCTGTAGAGTTGGCCCCCAGTGGCTCAAAAAAAACAATGCTGTCACCAGCAGCAAATATGTCCCATAGTAAGTATCCATCTGACAACCAAATGTTATGTAAAATTACATAGAAGGTATAGTGCCTGATGGCATTTAAGGCACTTCATCCAGGCACCACAGTTTGCAAGTGTATAGCACTCTGAATAAGAGCACTGATTCCCCATAAACTACAATTTCAGAAATCCTCACTCCAATTGCTTCTAGGCCACATGGACTAGCAGCATGGTATGTAACTGCGTGTATGTAGACTTACACATGCATGTAGGTTAAGACTTTACTCCCAGACATTTGGCAGCATATGATATGGCTTTTAATGTTAGTTGTTTTTAGCTGTTTCAAACTGTTTTTAAATTTTTATATCTTAAAGGTTTTCCATTATGTTTTGTCATGTTGTATTTTAGGAATATTTTATTTTAATTTTTGTGAAGTGCCCAGTAAGCTATTGCTTTTGGGTGGGATAGGTGTTTTTGTGAGCCACCCAGAGAGCTTTTGCTATTGGATGGTACAGAAATAAAAGAAAGGAATGAATGACATGAATGAATGAATGTGTGTATACAAAGGGACTTTTATGACATCTAAACAGCAATCGTAGTTCAAAACCTCTTCAAGACAAAATACCTATTTCAGGGATTCCTGGTCGACAGCTGGTTGGCCACTGTGTGAATAGAATGCTGGATTAGGTGGACCCTTGGTCTGATCCAGCATTCTTATGTTCTTATGTTCATCTCATGTTATGGTTTGCACCTGCATGCCATGTCCGAAAAACTGACCATTCATAACAAGAGTGAATAAAAGTACAGAACAGATCTCCTTCTGCCTGAAAGTTGAAATCTGTGTTGAATTTCAGCAACAATCCTAGGGGCCATCTACACGAGCCTTTTACTCTGGGGTGGGTGCGAGTCAAAGTTCTTCTGATTAGACGATGCAGTCACCACTTCTCAGCCATCTGTTGTTTTCTCCTGGAAAATGCGGATTTCCAAGGAGACGTTTTGCTGCAATATTTTTGGTTTGCTGCGGGTTTGCTGCGGGTTTCCTGTGGTTGCGAGCCATCTGTCCCTTCCCCAAACTGACTTTGCATTTTGCGGTGGGTATGTTGTAGGCATGCGTAGTGCTTGTGTCGCTCTGTGATGCCCCTTTACTTGCCCGTCCCTTCACAGCTTTGCAGCTACAGAGGCACAGAGATGCATTTTCATCTATTTAATCACATTTTTGCACATTTTTGCAGCTTCGTATCTTCACAATGGTTGCTTTTGGACTCAGTACCCAAGGGCTGGAGGGGGGGTGTCTTGGGGGAGGATCAACATCATCCCAGCCACCATTTCAGTGCTATGGGTAGGCACGTACTGCTCATGCTTATGAGTGTGAACCATCACGAGAGTCTCAGGCTGGGGAACTGACAAACAGGTGGTGTGGAAATGAAGGAGCACAGAACACCCACTTTTTACCTAATGAGGGACAGAAAGGCACAGAAGAGACCCTAAAATACAAAACAGCCACTGAAGTGTTGCACCCCCACACTCACGGGACTGCACAGTTGTGCATTTAAGTATAATGGCAAAAAAAAGGACATGGCGGAGTCCGTTAGGGAAGTGCGCAGTAAACCGTGCGTGTATACCACCAGAAGCTACTTTGAAGCTTCAATGCTGCGCAGTTGTGATGGGGTGGGGGGTGAAAGCAGTGCCATGTAGATGGGGTGTAATGGTCCCAGGCCTGAAACCAAGTGACCAGTAGTTTTAGAGGGGCCTAGAGGTCCATAATGCTTTGCTTTGGTTCATTATTAAGTGCAATTTCCTTGCTAGTGGGCCTCTGAGCTTGTGAGATGAGTCAAAGGTCGATATCACTGCCTCAGCACATTCCAGGCTAACGAGCTACCATTTATCTTATCAGGGCCTAGGAAGCGCCTGAGAAGTGAGGCTCTGTTTAGGCTCTGTTTACAGGTGTCTGTGCTGGGAATGTTCTGATCATTTCCCCTCTGATGTGGGGCTGTTATCCTATGCTGAGAAAGTTACAGATGAACCCTACTTAATGCTTGCTGCTGTCATGCTGCCTCACTGCTAACATGTATGGTATAAAACGTATCGTGCCCCATGGCTCTGGGTTCAGAGAAGCTGTCTGATCCAACAATTGGGTACGCCTGTGTGCTGTAAGTACTCAATAAAGTCTCCTTGTAAGCAAACCTGGATCTGGCTTATCATTATCTTCGCACCTTCAAACCTTAGCAGCCCACGGCTGGGGCATACATAGGGCCCTAGTGGGAAACTGCCTCAGCAGCTTGTTTGTTATGAGTGAGATTTGCAGACTGATTAAACTGATAAAACTAGTTGCACCTAAATCCATTGAAGTCAAGTCCCCCAAGCATTATGCCTGATGTTGACTAAGCCAAGTATAAGATTGGAGACTTATGGGATGAGATCTAAAACTGCTGGACCTTGCAAATCATAGCATTGTTCATTGCTAAGAAATGGTGACAGCTTAAACCCTTTGACAAACCAGTACTGCTGCTGCTGTAGAAATCATTTACTTTTTCTAAACAAAGAAGCAGAAATGGAAGAAAAACATCAACTTCATGGTTAACTTTTTGAAAAAGGAGTGTTTACCTGAATTTTGGCATGCTATTTTTTCCCCATTAAATGCCTTCTTTCTGCCAGATTTGTGCCATTTCTGTTACTGATAATGTACATTGGCTTTTAAGGAATGCTTATAGTTTGACCATATTCAGTTAGGGCTATTGGCGAGAGTAGTGATGTTATTCCATTCCTTCTCATGGTATTTGGTCGTGTTTATGGGTTCTTTAGGCTTTCTAATGTTTTATTTTTAAATGAATAATGATGAGCTATCCTTAATCAGAGTTTTGCTAAGCATAAACTACTAAAACTGTAATTCACCGCCAGGAAGAACTTCAGATATATTCCTATTCTATCAAAATTTTGCTACTACCCAATTCCACCAGATGGAGAGCAGCACTTCCATTTCAGCAGACAACTTTTTTTTTTACTTTTTTTTTTTTTTGCTAGACTTAGGGAGCAATCCTATGGCCACTAGTCAGCAGCTAGACAGCCATAGAATAGGTTGGTTCCCAGAAACCGAACTCAGAACCCGTCCTCCGAGGTCAGTTCCCTGAGAACCGACCTCCACCCCCTCCCACACTGCCTCGTAGGCAGCGCCCTGTGCTCTGAGCTCAGAAGAGGAGCATGGAATGGCGCAAATGGGGCGTTCCTGGGGGTGTGCAGGGATGGGGAACTCAGAAATGCCAGTATGACACATCCAATGTGTTGTCTGGCCGCCACTTCCCCCACTCCGACTTCCTGCGGCTAGACAGCCGAAATTGGCTGTCTAGCTGCAAGTGTAGGACAGCTGAAGGACAGAGGGGATGATCCCCTCCACACTTCTCCTGCCCTGCATTGGATAGGCAGTCGCCTCCGAGTTCATAGGCGACCACCTATCCTGGTAGGATTGCTCCCTTACACAGCAATCCAATGCATGTCCACACAGAAGTAAGTCCCACTGAGTTCACTGGAGCTTACTCCCAGGTGAGTGGGTATAGGATTACAGCCTACGTGATATTTTGGGTGCTGATGTATAGCAATTCAGTTTCACTAAATGGTTCTGCCAGTCTCCTGTTTCAAGGCACATTTTAGAAGCAGTGACTTATGGCCTGATGTATTTCATTAACTGAGCAAATGCAGTAACTGTATTATCGAGCATTGGTGCTGAGTGAATTTCATAACCATTCTCTGACTCATCCAGCGAAAGGACAATGTCCGTTGCCTAGAAAAGGGAAACGAAGCCAAACTGGAAATAGTAACAAGTATTTGTCTTCAGGTTGTGCTGCACATTTTATAGAATGCAACAAACAGGAAGCAGTCCGTCATTCATCATTTTGTGCCGAGATTAAATTGGCAGTAAACAATCCATTTTTAGTCTAAGGTGCTGGGGTGATGACTGCTGATACAGGCAGCATATGCGCAAACAGGTGTCAGGGGAACTTGGTCAGGGTTTACAGTCATCACTGAGAAGATTTTAGACATAGACATTTTCCATGGCATCATGATGGGGTATTTGCTTTGCTCTGCCCTTGCTCAGCATTAGCTGTGGAAGTAACACAGATCTGTATAGAAAGCTAAGATATATGGAAGTATCCACGACAGATGGAGGCAATAACAGAACAAAATAAGTTTGAAATAAATTAAGTTCCGATTCCGAATTGTGAACTGTGGTCATACAGTCTGGATCTCTGGGAAATTAGGAGCCTCTTATAATATGGTTAGAGTTAAAGGTTGGGGTGCACCCAAGATACTGAAGAATAAAATCTGTAATAAGTTTCAAAAGTTCTGAATTAATCTAAAGCATGCATATATGTGTGTGTGTATTCTTCAGCTCTCGTAGAATTCAGTCATCATGATCCACCAGGTCATATTGCTAAAAAAAAGCAGCCATGTGGCTTTGTCATTCTGTACATGCCCATGGGCAGCGAATGTGATCTATCTATCATCTATCTATTTACCCTTCTCTCTAGTAAGAGATGTGGCTGGTATTCTGTTTATAGCAAACTGTGAATATCTTATTTGGGTATTGCAGTCTCATTATTTCCCATCATATATTACAGTTTCTTTTCCTGGGAACTATGCAACATAAGCTGTAATGTTCTGCTTAGCTGTAAGCAGAACTGAAGTAGGGATCAATTAAGCTCAAAACTGCAGATTGCATGCCCCCATATAAATGCATTCAGCACAGTCCTGAATACGTGTCCGAAGGGCTGCTACATGCAAGAGCTTAATTAAATGCAGTGAAGGGTGCAGCAGTCTGGTCTGCAGTTATGGGGAGAGCCTACACACATTCAGCAGGGTTCCCCTTTACAGACAGGCCCCCCAGCCTGTGGACAGCATGGGGGCAGGGCTGGCTGGATATGTGGTGGGAGAGGTGGGCCCAGCGTGCGTAGCTCCACTCTCTCTCACCACATGATCTTAATCCTGTGGAGGGAATAACACCCGAAGAGGGATTATGGGCTACTCCACACAGGGCTTTTATCCTGCGATTGAGATTGTTTACTCACAGAGGTCTGCTGGTTTTCTATGACAATGTCAACCTCAGGGTGTCTCCTGTGCTAAATGATCCTTGTCCCATTTTTTAAAAGATTGGCAATAATGAGCTATCAAATTACAGCGCGTTGAGTTTCCTCATGAAAAGAGAAGTCACACAATAAGAGGAGCTAGACCACAGCACCATCTAGTGGCTGTATAATGAAACATATAGAACATGCAGATAAGGGGGGGAAATGGGGGACAGGGGAGGGAAGCATGTGTAGGGGAATCCTGTCATGATACTGCATTTAAAATGGAAGCAGAAGGCCCTGGTAAAGTTGTGGGATTTTAGCCTGGTGTAGAAATGCTCTATGTGGCTGTAAGTATCATGGAACCCTGTGACAACTGCTCTGATCCACAACCTTTAGAGTGCAATAAGCTGCTCTTTGGGGCCTGAAATACATGGGTGATGTGGTATATGTTTTTGGCACCAATACACAGCAGTTTTTTGTAGATCTGCTATTACATTCAAAGCCATGATCTGAGCCTGTGTTAGAAGTCTCACATGGATGCATTGTCAGCCATATTCAGGTGTTATTGCAAAGCAGCAAATACAACAAGGGAAAGGCCCTTTTTGGTGGTGGTCCACTGATTGTGGAATGCACTCCCCAGTGAAGTCCACCTAGGGAGAACATTGCCAATGTTTCGGCACCAGGTGAAGACTTTGAAAGAAGCTGTGGTGAGGCCCTTGCTGAAGAAACTAAATTTAGATCCCTTGGTTCCATATAATTACCACCCTGTGTCAAATTTGCCATTCTTGGGCAAGGTGCTGAAGTGTATGGTGGCCTTGCAACTCCAAAACAGTTCTGGATGAAACTGATTATTTAGATCCATTGCAATCAGGTTTCAGGCCTGGTTATGGGATGGAAACAGCCTTGGTCGCCCTGGTTGATGACTTACGCTGGGGAATGAACAGGGGGAGTGCTACTCTGTTGGTTCTTCTGAACCTCTCAGCGGCTTTTGATACCATCGACCATGGTATCCTTCTGGATCGTTTATCTCTGGATTGGGCTTGGAAAGCACAGTTTTAAAGTGGTTCTGGTCCTTTCTGGAGGAGCGGTCTCAAAAGGTGGTGCTGGGGGACTTCAGCTCCAGCCCATGGCCATTAGCCCGTGGGCTGCCGCAAGGTTCTATCTTGTCCCCTGTGCTTTTTAACATCTACATGAAACCGCTGGGGGAAGTCATCAGGAGGTTTGGGCTGAAATGTCATCAGTACGCGGATGATACTCAGCTGTACCTCTCGTTTCCATCTGCACATCCCAGGGAGGCTGTGGAACTCTTGAACCAGCATCTGGAGGCTGTTTTGGGATGGATGAGGGTGAACAAGCTGAAACTTAATCCGGACAAGACAGAGGTACTATGGGCTGGGAAAAAAATTACTTCAGATGGAGGTTTACAACTGGTCTTAGACGTGGTTGCACTGCCCCTGAAAGACTAAGTGTGCAGTTTGGGAGTCCTCCTGGACTCTGTGCTAACTGGGGAAGTCCAGGCAGCTGCGGTGTCCAGGAGTGCTTTTTACCAGCTTAGGCTGGTACACCAGGTAGGGATGTCAGAGAATTCTGCCACGGATCTCGGTGAGGCTGAATGCCACTGCATTCAGCCCTCCCAAATCTGTGGCAGAATGGCCTGCCCCCCCGCCAACCCGCGGATCCCCCCCCGGGACGAGACTTACCTGCGGCGGATGTTCCAGGCGGCGGTGGCTCCGGCGGCAGCTTCGGTGGCAGCAGCTGTGGCGTCTGGTCTTCCAACTAGGGATGTACGAAAATCACTTACCTTTCGAGGATTATGCTGATGGTGGGGGGAGAGGTGTTCTGTCCCTCCCCCCGGAATCCTCACCGGGGGGGGAGGTGCTCCGTTCCTCCTCCCCCGGAATCCTGGTCGGCCGGCTGTGCTCCGCAGCAATTCTGCAGAGCCACCGGCCGGCTCTGCCAGCAGCTGGACATCCAGCCACTGGCTAGCAGGGACGCAAATGGTGGCAGCCGTAGCTGCCGCCGTTTGAGTCCCTGCAGTCAGCCGTGATAGGCTACATAAATGTTTACCTAGCCTATCACGGCTGATTAAAAAAAAAACAAAAAACGCATGTACGCAAATGGCGGCGGCCATGGCCGCTGCCATTTGCGTTCCTTATTTTGGCATGTCTTAGTCTACATAAACATTTATGTAGACTAAGACAGCAAAAATAAGGGGAACGCAAATAGCGTAGCATCTACGCTATTTGCGTTCCCCTTATTTTCACCGTCTTAGTCTACGTAAATGTTTACATAGACTAAGACGTGTCAAAATAAGGAAGGCAAATGGTGGCGGCCATGGCCGCCGCCATTTGCGTACACGCGTTGTTTGTTTTTTTTAAGTCAGCCATGATAGGCTACGTAAACATTTACGTAGCCTATCACGGTGTTTTTTTAAAATCTAGCCGTGATAGGCTACGTAAATCTTTATGTAGCCTATCACTTTTTTTTTTTTTTAACCTGGAAATGGCGGCGGCAGCAGCTGGTCGGAAGACCGGCCATCGCAGACGCAGACGCCGCTGCCGCACCGCCGCCGGAGCCGCCGCAGGAGCCGCCACTGGAGCCGCTGCCGCCAGGAAGATCCGCCCAAGGTAAGTCCCGTCCCGGGGGGGGGGCATTCCACCACCAATTTCGGGGGGCCGAATGCGCTGGCATTCGGCCTCCCCGAGATCCGTGGCAGAACTTTCGTACATCCCTACTTCCAACCGGCTGCCGCCGCCGCCATTTGCAGTCTGAAGGGTTTTTTTTTACAGAGATGTGATAGGCTACGTAAAGATTTACGTAGCCTATCACGGCTGGGTTAAAAGAAAATTGTGTACGCAAATGGCAGCGGTTACGGCCACCGCCATTTGCGTTTCCCTTTATTTTCGCCATAATAGTCTACATAAATGTTTACGTAGACTAAGATGGCCAAAAAGAAGGAATGCAAATGGCGGCGGCCGTAGCCGCCGCCATTTGCGTACGTGTGTGTGTGTTTTTTGCCCAGAGCCCTCTGCAGCCGGAAATCCAGCTGCAGATGACTCCGGCCTGGGCCTGGCCAGCTGCTCTGCGGAGCCACCGCGGAGCACAGCCGGCCGTTTGAGGATTCTGGCGGGGAGGAACGGACCACCTCCCCCCGTCGAGGATTCCTGGGGTAGGGACGGAACGCCTCCCCCCCCACCATAAACATAATCCGTGGAAAGGTAAGTGACTTTCGTACATCCCTAACACCAGGTATGGCCCTATCTGGAGAGGATGGACCTTGCCTCAGTTATCCATGCACTAGTCACATCCAGGCTGGACTACTGTAATGTGCTATATGTGGGGCTGCCTTTGAAGATGGTTCAGAAACTCCAGCTTGTGCAGAATGCGGCTGCCTGAGTATTGATGGGGGCCGAGGCGATTTGATCATATAACGCCTATACTGCGCCAGCTGCACTGGTTACCAGTGCATTTCCGAGCCCAATTCAGAATGCTGTTTTTGACCTTTAAAGCCTTAAATGGTTTGGGACCAAGTTACTTGAAGGACCCCCTACACCCATATCAGCCTGCCTGCACCTTAAGATCAGAAAGAGAGGCCCTTCTCATTTGCCCACCCGTGAGATCAGTCAGATGGGTGAACACACGTGAGAGGGCCTTCTCTGTAGTTGCCCCACACCTTTGGAACAAGCTGCCATCAGAGGTCCGCCATGTTCCGTCACTGAAGACTTTTAAGAAGGCCTTGAAAACATATTATTTTACCTTGGCCTTCTTGTGATATGACTGCTATTGTTGCTGTTGCTAGGGATGTACGAAAGTCTTACCTGGCTCCGTGCCAGGCAATCCGCGGTGGGGGAAGGCGCTCCGTCACTCCCTCCGGAATACTCCCTGGCCAGCTCCGCTCCGCAGCAGCTCCATGGAGCCACTGGCTGGGGCCAGCCACAGCTGGAGTTCTGGCCATGGCCGGGCTGCTGCAGCCGCAAATGACAGCCGTTGTAGTGACCGCCATTTGCGTCCTTGCAGTCAGCCGTGATAGGCTACGTAAGTATTTACGTAGCCTATCACGGCAAAGAGCAGGGGTGCAAATGGTATAGCGGTCGCCATTTGCGTCCCTGCTCTTTGCCATGATAGGCTACATAAAAACTTACGTAGCCTATCACGGCTGACTGCAAGGACACAAATGGCGGCAGCTACGACAGCCGCCATTTGCGGCCGCAGCAGCCCGACAGCAGCTGGGAGACCAGCTGGAGGTCCGCTGCTGCATCCGCCGCCAGGTAAGCTCTGTCCTGGGCGGATTCTGCAGGGTGGTGGTGGTGGGGAGGCCATTCCGCCACGGATTCCAGGGGGCCGGATTCTAAAGAATCCGGCTTCACTGGAGTCCATGGCAGAATTCTCTGACATCCCTAGCTGTTGCTGCTGTTAATATTGCTGTTGCTTTTAATATCATTGTTGGTCTTATTGTTGGCTTTTATTGTTGTTTTTATTGTTTTTATATTTTTATCATAATATTTTAATTGGTTTTATGTATTTTATTGTTGTAAGCTGCCTTGAGAGGGCTTCTGCCCTGACAGATGGCCAAGAAATACTTTAAATAAATAAAAAAGAAATAAGTCTTTCCCCTACTCCCAGGCATTTGATGGTTCATGAGGGTTTTTAAATTTAGTTGTTTTAATGATTTGTGGTATTTTATTGTTTGTATTGAGCTGTTTTTAATTGTTTTACATTTTTGTATTTTTAATTTTTTTGTTGTAAGATGCCTTTAGTCTTTTCTGAGAATGGTATGTAAAAAATGTAGCAAACAAACAAACGAACATGCAAGCAGGGACAGAATCACACTGCATGGTCTTGTCCCTGACATCACGTGTGTCATGTAGTTCCACTCCGAGATACCTATAGGGATGTATGAATTGTGAGTGCCGCTTGACTTCCACAGTTTGTGGCCAGTGCTTCAGAAAGAACACACGAACAATGTGTGTGGTTGAGACTGGCCCAGAGTCACCCAGTGAGCTTCCATAGCCAAGTGGGGACCAGAACACCCCATCTCCCAAGTCCCAGTCCAACACTCTAACCACTAGGATACACTGGCTGTCTAACAACTACACCACACTGCTGTTATGAAACTCGTGAAAAAGAGACAGTATAATGGAAAGTTCTTTCTGAAGTAGTTACACTTGTACAAATGCAGCATGAGCAGAAAGATTAGCAAGCTTCTCTTTGTTTGAATAAAAAGCACACTCTGCACGTCCTCAGGGAATGGACAAAATGAGGAATAAACATACCAGGAAATATGAAGAACTATATTCTTCCATTATGTGTGTGTGTATGTGTATGTGTATGTGTATGTGTGTGTGTGTGAGGGGAACTTCTCCCCAGTCTAGCTGTTTCCCTGGAAACCCCCTACCCTCCATTCACCCAAGGGTTTTTTGAGATAACTAACAGGAGGTTTGATAATGAGCTGGATGTGGAAATACAAAGCTGAGCTGGGGGCAAGTGGGGTGCTGACATGTGTAGGAGTAAGTCGCATTGAACTCAATAAGACTTATGTCTGAGTAGACATGCACAGAGTTGGTTCTCCTCTCCATTTTAGCCTCACAACATCAACAACAGTGGTGGATATGGAAATATAAAGCTTAGCAGGGAGAATAATACCTCCTCATGCAGGGCTCCAGGACTGGCATGGTCATTTTAAAAGGGTTTTTTCTTCCTTTAAAACAGCATTGCTTTAAGCAAATAGTTTATCACTCTTGCACACCTAAGACAGCCTTCTTTTGGGAAGCCCCTAGGAATAGGAAGTGTTTTGGCTGAAAGTAAACGGAGATGGAGGATTTCAATTTAAAAAGAACACCCACAAATAAGGTGGTGAGCACAATTCATTTTTTTTAAAAAATGTACGTATTTATTATCGGAATATACTACACTGCGTTTTTATTTACGAAAATTTTGCGACTCTTTGTGGATGACGGAAAAAAAGCCTCATGACTGCTGGCTCCGCAGGACCTCGTGGTGCCGTTCTGCAGAGGATTCCGTGGCACGGACTGAAGGGAATTTGACCCCATTTCAGTCCGTGGCGGAATTCTCTGACATTCCTAGATACCTATGCATTGAGTACATGATGGCATGCATGCTGTCTACTTAGAACCATAGAATCATAGGGTTGGAAGGGGCCTACAAGACCATCGAGTCCAACCCCCTGCTCAATGCTGGAAGCCTGATTCCCAGGCAGTCTCCCATCCAAGTACTAATCAGGGCTGACCCTGCTTAGCTTCTTTTTTTAAAATATATTTTTATTTATTTTATCTTTATAAATGAAATATACAATACCAAACATACCAACAACCTGATCAATAGTACTAGAATTTCCCAGCAATACAATATTCTGATGAGGACATCATAATAACAAAAAGAGAAGGAAAAAGAAAGAAAAAGGAAAAAAGGCAAAGGGAGGAAAAAAGGAGGTGAAGAGAAAGGAAGAAGATTCTTTCCCCTCCCCCTCCCTCCCCCTTAAAGAATTAAATTGAAACTCCAATACTCCCAGCCTTTGATGCCATTCTATTTTACAAGCTTTATCTATAACCTTAACACTCTTACAGTTTAATAAACAACCTCACATTTCAATATCATATCATCAATCTTATATCCAAGAAACAGGTCTACAGTTCATTCCCAGAGGCCTAGATGACTACTACTACTACTACTAAAAGGAATATAGTGTTATATAATAATAAAACTTAAAATAAACCTTCAACAGTCAGAAATATATTTTATATTTTATACTAGATATATAAGTACACATTGTACCATGAAACAATTAATTTAAATAAAGCATACCATATCTATTTTGAAATAAAAAATATAAAGAAAAGCAAGAAAAAACTAAAGATGAAAGAGAATAAACAAATATATGTATAATCATTTATCTTCTGACCTAGCCTGGATCATGTAGACTAAAAACAAAGTTAACAAAGCTTGATTAAAGATTCCAGTTCATGGGGTTGTAACAGGAATCTTGCGCATTTTTACGTTCAGCCATGCCTCCGCCATTTCCTGATTTATAAACTTCTTCACCTGACCTTCAGACACAATACAAAGTGTAGCAGGATATTTTAAGTAATATTGTAAGTTCATTTGTTTTGCCATATTTTTTGCTTTGATAAATTGCCTTCTTTTATTCATCACCTTTTTGATGTAATCTGGAAATAACTAGGGATGTACGAAAGTCACTTACCTTTTCTCAGCTTGGCTTCGCGGTGGGGGGGAGGTGCTTCGCTTCTCCCCCCGAAGTTCAGGTGAGGGGGGGGAGGTGTCCTGCCTCGCCCAGCCAAAATTCAGGCCGGGGGGAGGCGTCCCGCCTCGCCTAGCCAAAATTCAGGCCGGGGAGAAGCGCCCCGTCTCCCCGGCTGCGAAACAAAAAGTAAAAAAGAAGAAAAAAAAAAGACCCCGTGATAGGCTACGTGACGATTTATGTAGCCTATCATGGCTAGATTTCCAAAGTCAGCCATGATAGGCTACGTAAATCGTCACGTAGCCTATCACGGGTGACTTTGAAAAAAAAAAAAAAGCGCATACGCAAATGGTGGTGCCCATGGGGTGCCACCATTTGCGTTCCTTATTTTGGCACGTCTAGTCTACATAAAGATTTACGTAGACTACGGCAAAAATAAGGGCAACGCAAATAGCCAAACGCCGCCGAACTGCCGCCGGGACCTGCCGCCGAGAGGGACATTCGCCGAAGGTAAGTCCCATCCCGAGGGGGGTGGGGGTCCGGTGGAGAATTTCCCAACCAACTTCAGGGGGCCGAATGCGTCGGCGCTCAGCCTCCCGAAGATTCGGGGAGAAATTCTCCGCCATCCCTAGAAATAACATAACTTTATCTTGTTTCCAGCAAAGGCTTCCATCCTCTCTTGCCAAATGCAGGATATAATTCTTTGTAGAGGCTTTTGCAAATTGGACTATGATGGTATAGTCAGTCCCTTTCACATTTGGCACACTAAATGCCTGCTCAATATCAAGTAAATAATCAGATGGGATAGGAAGTATCTCATGCAAAAGTTTATCCACAAAAATAGACAATTTTACATCATTAGACAGATTTTTAATCCCAATAATACGTGCATTGGATCTTCTTGTGAAGGCCTCCAGTTGAGAAATTCTGTCAGAGGTATTTTTAAAACAAATTTGTGTTGAAGTTTCATTCGCTGCTACTCGGTCTTCTAGCTCGTTAATTCTTGTCTCCATTTTTTGCCATGACACATTAATTAAATGGATGGCTCTTTGCAAGGCGGTTGATGGAATTTTGGATTAAATCCAGCCTTCTGGCTTGCTCCGTAAATTGTGAAGATAAAGTCTTAATCAGAGTAACTAATTCCCCTATATCTTCTGTTTTTGAACCTTTTGACACAGGAGGTACGGGGGGAGTTGGCAGTGAAGCCACCCCCTTTCTTCTCCTCAGTGCATTCATGTTTGTCTCAAACAGATCTTACAGGTCCTTAGATATTCTCAGATGTTGTTAATATTTCTTAAATCATCCCACAGGAGTTGTTGATATTTCTTGAAGCATATATTATTATGGAACATGTCAGCCCTATTTTCTCCTATGAAATAGGAGTCTCAGTACAGCTTTTTGCATTGGTAAAGCTCTGGGGAGATAATCCTGGAATTCAGCCCCCCCCCACTATCTCAAGGGGGGTACTTTTCTCCAAGATGTTGTCCAGATGCTGCCTTGCCCCCCTTTAATTCCAGGAGGGAGATGAAAAGGTTTTTCAACCTTTTAAAAAGCTGTTTGAGAAAGCTCCCACGGAGAGCCCATGGGAATCTGCCAGAGCGACATCGGTTCCAACTGGAAGTCACCCTGCTTAGCTTCTGAGATCAGACAAGATCGGGTGCATCCAGCCCTACTTGGTACACATGATGTCAGTGGTGGAACTACACAGTTCAGCCCCATCCCTGCATATGTGTTTTATTTAATACTTTGCAGTAACACCAGAATGGGGCTATTAAGGGCAAGATGAAGGGAAATGGGAAAATCCAGGCTGAACCCCCACCCCCGAACTGGAGCATTGAAAATCAGCCCTTGTGCAGCTGCATTCTGCCTTCCATTCCTTCATTGCTAACTACAGGACCACAAATTGCCCCAGTTTCAAAGTAAGACCAATTGAAGGGAGAGTGCCAAACCAGATGTTGGCTTGGCCAATGCATGGTCTCAGCCCAGATGTTGGCTTGGCCAATGCATGGTCTCAGCCCTATGTTTGCTGAGATAATGGAGAATGGGGTGTCTGTGGCAAGGAATCACAGAGGAGGATTGGCGGGTAGAAGACAGGGATGCTCAAGTCAAGGGCATCCTCCTGAATTACCTCCCTCCATGACCATCTGTTCACATTGGCTTTGGAATTCTGCTGGGGGCCACTTCAAAATGGCCTGGGTCTGCATTTGTAAGGGAGGATCAGAAGGTAAGAGTAGAAAAAAGTTAGGATCACCTAGGCGCTATGTAATGTCTAGTTTAGATTTGATGGGGAGAAACGGCAGACAGGGAAAGCGTTAAGCACCCCTTCCTATCACTGCTTTTCTACTCAAATAGCCCCCCGCCCAGCTGTTTTTACTTTAAAACAAAACACTGCAAGACAAAGCAGTATTGGAATTCATGTTACCTGCATTTACACTTAACATATAGTTAGTTCCTATATTAGCAGGGGGGCATCTACACGGCACTGCCTTCAACATTCATTCCGTTGTAACTGAGCAGCTTTGCAGCTGTGAATTAGCTTCTGCTGTGGTACACGCACAGTTTACTGCAGACTTCTTCAACGGAAAAATCCACTGTGCCCTGACACATGGCTGTTAAAGCGAAGTTAACTGCGGAAGTCACACTCCTTTTTTTACCATTATATTTAAATGCGCAGCCGTGCAGCCACATGTGGGTGGGACACTTTGGGTTATAGTGGCTGTTTTGTATTTTGGGTTTCTTTTGTGTCTGTCCTTTCATCTTTGGTAAGAAGTGGGTAGTCTGCTCCTTTGTTACCATGCCGGCTGTTTGAACATAGTCACAGCAGCATTCCTCCAGCCCCACGTTCTTGCGATGGTTCACATATGCGAAGGGGCATGCCCACGTGAGAGGTACGTGCCTACCCATCATTCCAAAATGGCTCCCTCTGAGCTTCAGGTGGGCCTCTCTGTTACTGTGCAGCTGCAAAGGAACAGGGAGGAATGAGGAGGAGTGAAAAGGCATCACAGAGTGACTCAATCACTAAGCATGTCTTACCCCATACCCACCGCAAGCTGCGAAGCAAGTTCAAAGAAGGGACAGACAGCTCAGCAACTGCAGCGAGGTAAACCTGCGGCGAGGTAAAAAAATCACAGCGAAACGCCACTGCGGAACTCCATATTTTCCCTGTGAAAACCACGGTTTGGCTGCGAAGTGGCGACTACATCATATGTCCCAAAGGTCCTCAGACTGCAGCAGCCCTGGAATAAATGGCTCATGTAGATGGGCCTCCGGAGGGGCAGGGGCAGTGTAATGTGCATGTGTATATTCTTGTTAAATAAATGATTTCATGGCAACAATACAGGTTTCAAGGTGGTGTTCTGGAACACAGATTGCAAAGCATGTTATAGTATGTTGTTGTTGTTGTTCAGTCATTAAGTCATGACTGACTCTTCGTGACCCCATGGACCATAGCACGCCAGGCCTTCCTGTCCTGCACTCTCTCCCGGAGCGTGCTCAAGTTCATATTCATTGCATCAGTGATGCTATCTAGCCATCTCATCCTCTGCCATCCCCTTCTCCTTTTGCCTTCAATCTTTCCCAGCATCAGGGTCTTTTCCAGTGACTTTTCTCTTCGCAATGTTATAGTATAGTATGGCATATTTGAAGCAAACTTTATTTGGACTTCAAAGGGTCCAAAACTCCCATTCTTGGTAGGATAATATAGATGGGAAATGTCTGTTAAAGGTTAGAGAAATATCTTTTTGGAAACTAGAAAGGAGGGAGGAACAACTCCTTATCCCTACAGATAAATTGAATTCATATATAAACATGAAATAGACATTTCCATTTCAGAGTTCAAGGCTTCCCTTTCAGAGGGGAGGGGAGGGGGAAAATCTGGATCAGACATTTCAGATGAAAAGACTTCAAATGAAGGTGATTCATAATAGAGAAGATGATGATTCAAAAGGTGACCATGAGTTCACCCTCAGGTAAAAAGCTTAGAAATATTGTATTGTTTCTGGAATGTTATTCAGAGTTCCAAGGTTGTTTTACTGATTTGTATTACCATCTCAGTGGTCCCTGGAAATTGGAAAATGCTTTCTGCCTGCAAGGAAATTATCTATAACAGCTACATTTCTGGGCAGAAGAGCCATTTTTAAATGTTTAAATTACCTGTTGCACAAAAGGACTATTGAGCTTTAATATAATCAGTTCTAAAAACATGAATTCTGCATGGAGACATGCCATTAGAATGCTGTTAAGCTGATACTCTACATTCTGAATATAATAACTTGTGAGTGGGGAAATGAAGCAATTAAGAATACATTTGGGATAAATGAAGAACTAGGTGTACTAAACGGGCTGTATGTGTGTGTGCGTATAAAGAGAAAGGCACCTGAAAGCGTAGTGCAGAAATAATTTTTTAGAAAAATGGATACTTCATTCACTGTGTAGCATGGATTTTACAAAGCTACATCTTCTGTAGAGTTGTTTCTAAACCACTATTGTGGTGGCTGGGAATTAAATTGATTTAGGACTTGGGAGGTACTTCCTGCTCAGATTGGCAGTGCATTGGCTTTGCATGCAAACGGTCCAAAGTTCATCCCCAGAATCTGCAGTTATGGCTGGGAAAGACTCCAGACTGAAACCTTGGAGAGCTGCTGCTAGGCAGCGCATTTATTTATTGATTATATTTGCATACATAAGACCAAATAACAGCAACAAAATAACTGAACATCAATCAATAAAAATAATACAATACAAATACCAACAGAATACAATATTTCACATTAAAAACATTTTAAAAGTATTAAACACATAGAGGAACCACCAGTAAAATTAAGCAAGCAACAGATTCAAGGTTAAATACCTGCTTAAAGAGGAAGGTCTTAACCTGGTGTCTAAGGGAGCAATCCTATGGCCACTAGTCAGCGGCTAGATGGCCATAGGGTATGTGGTTTTCCGGGAACCATCCCCCCCCCCGCGCTACCTTGGAGGCAGCGTGGAACGGCCTGTGCTCCGCACTCGCAAGAGGAGCGCAGAGCGGACAAAACAGGGTGTTCCAGGGTGGGGAGGGCAGAAATGCTGGTACGACACACCCTATGGGTCAGTTCCTGGGAACTGACCTCAGAGCCCACGCTCCAAGGTCGGTTCCCTGAGAACAGGGTCGGTTCCATGCTGCCTTGTAGTGCTCCGCGCTCGTAAATGGAGCATGGAGCAGCAAAAACAGGGCGTTCCTGGGGGCGGGCAGGGAGGGCAGAAGTGCTGTTCCAATGCTTCGTATGTGTTGTCCGGTGTCCCCCCCCCCACTCTGACTTCCCACAGCTAGAGAGCCAAAATCTGAATGCAGAGTGGCTGAAGCACGGAGGGGATGATCCCCTCTATGCAGCTCCTGCCTTGCACTGGATAGGCAATTGCCTCTGAGTTCAGAGTTTTATGTATCCTATCCCAATAGGATCGCGCCCTACAGCATAAAAGCCTCACATTTTCTGTGATTCCTACTTCTCTACCCCTGTCCTTGCTAACATTGTCTTATCCCATCCTAGATAACTTTCTACCTTCTGTTGTCTTAGATTCCTAGGTCCTTTCATAAGGCATGAAACAAATGTTACTTAATAATAAAGTGGAAAGTTGCCAATAAAAAGCAAAATGCTCCTGGCAGTGGAGTCATAACAAGTCTAGATTTACTTCAATGATAAAGGAACATCAGGTGTGTTTTACATAGGACTATAGGGTCTGGCCCAAGCAGCAAGAGGACTAAACCTCCCTGAAAACCCTTGAATGCTGTATATTTACCTTGGAATGAAAAGAGTGAATATAGAGACAGTAGCTGTATATTACTGGGTCAGGTACTTCCTTAAGTGGCTTGGAAAACTGTAATATGTTAAAAAACAGATGATATTTTATGGAGGAAGAATATGGGACATAGTACATTTTCAGAGGCACGTAGAGTAAAAATCTGAACAAATCTGCATAGGAAAATAGTACATACACAGAGAGACTTGCAAACCGGGGTCTCAAAGCACTTTTTCAAACATTCAGTAATCCTCTCGATGGCTCAGGAAAGTAATTGTAGGGATATAATAGTGCAGAGAAATGGACCTATTTGTCAGAGGTTCCTGCCAGTGAGGGAAAATGGGGGCAGCTCTGGCTCCTCTTACCTCTGAAATGTTGATACTGATGAACTTAAAAAAACAAGAAACTAGTGTGCGTCAGACATGATTACAAGGTGTCTTGCCTCCTGAGATGGTAAAAGTTCAAATTTACTGCAAGAAAGTGGGCACTGTTACTCCAGTCACTCTCACAAAGCTCTCCTGTATCTCAGCTGCTACCTCTCCATTGGACAAGGTGAGTTGTGTGAGAACAGCAGGATAGATTCTGCAATACGTGGCATCAGTGGAGGCTGGTGGCTCTGAAGTCAGTGGGGTAGTGAAGTCCCCCTAATGTATGCTTGTGGGTTTCCCATGGACAGCTGGTTGGCCACTGTGTGAACAGAATGCTGGACTAGACAGACCCTTGGTCTGATCCAGGAACTCAATCATGCCATGCAGAGGAGGAGAAGCATCTTGGATAACTCCTTTAAAGTTCTGACTGGTTCTGACTGATACCTGGAGTGGATTCACCACCCCACTGACATCAGAGCGACCAGCCCTCACTGCATGTCATGAGTTCCTTAGTGCTTAGCCTTTATGGGACCACTAAAGAAGACACAATTCAACAGGGTATTTGGCAATTCATTGCTGCAACTGGAGTGTGGGGTAAGGCTAAGGAGTGCTTTCTTTCTACCACCTTTTTAATATAATTACAAAATTCCACCTTCCCTCCCTGCCATGGTCACAATGAATATCCATCAGTTATATTTTTACAACCTTGAGGTAAAACAAAGGATGGACAAATCTGTCAATTTGGCTTCTCTCGGTTTCCTCATTTTTCCAAACTTAAGTTCAATTCGTTTCAGTTTTTTTGTTTTTGTTTTCAAGTTCACATGAAAATGTGTACTCATTTTTTGTGCATATTTGTCCTCATGCATGCATTTTGTTTTTTCCACTCGAAGACATACATTTTTCAAGCAATTTCCCTAGTATAATGCATTTTGATGTTATTTTCACTAATGTTTATTTATTATTGCATTTATATCCTGCCTTTTTTCCTCCAAGGAACCCAAGGTGGCATACATAAGCCTCCTCCTCTCCATTTTATCCTCACAACAACAACCCTGTGAGATAGGTTGGACTGAGAATCTGTGACTGACCCAAAGTCACCCAGTGAGCTTCCATGGCCAAGTGGGGACTAGAACCCAGATCTCCCGGCTCTCAATCCAACACTCCAGCAGTTTTTTTAATTGGATAAGTCCATTCCAAAATGTGGAGGAGAGCAAATTCTGAAGGATAACTGAGTTTTGGTTTGTGTACTGGTTCAAAACTGCCAAACAAGGTAAGTTCGCATGAAATTGCAAACCAAACTGATAAAACCATTGCAATATTCTCTGTGCAGTGAAGCAAGATTCAGCTGCCAGTCTAGTTAACTTCTGTACATGGAATGAAGTGTGTGTATGTGTGTGCGTGTGTGTGGGGGGAACCCTTGTCCTTCATCTCAGACAACAGAATGTCTTGGACTGGCCCTTCAAACATGTAGTTTTGACCTATAAAACCCAAGACAGACCCAGTGTGCTTCCCATCACAGTTAAAATGACAAATAGGCTGGAGCAATTCCCCTGTGAGCAAAGGTTACAACATTTGGGATTGTTTAGCTTGGAAAAAAGGAGGATAAAGGGAGACATGATAGAGGTCTACAAAATTATGCATGGTGTGGAGAAGGTGGATAGGGAGACATTTTTCTCCCCGTCTCATAATACAAGCACCTGGGGTCATCCCATGAAGCTGATAGGTGAGAGATTCAGGACAGATAAAAGAAGTACTTCACACAGTGCGTAGTTGAACTATGGAATTCACTTTTACAAGATGTGGTGATGGTCACCAATTTGGATGGCTTTAAAAGGGGATTGGACAGATTCATGGAGGAGAAGGCTATCAATGGCTACTAGTCCTGATGGCTATATGCTACCTCCAGTATCAGAGGCAGTATGCCTATGTACACCAGTTGCTGGGGAACATGGGCAGGAGGGTGCTGTTGCACTCATGTCCTGCTTTTGGGTTCCTAGTCGACAGCTGGTTGGCCACAGTGTGAACAGAATGCTGGAGTAGATGGACCCTTGGTCCGATTTAGCATGGCTCTTCTTATGTTCTTACGAATATTCCACACATAACCAAGTACTTTTCAGAGAGTCCTACAGACAAGCATTCCCCTTGGTCACTCCAGAGTGTACAAGTCATGTGACCTTGGATTTCTGGGTAAAAATGTAAAAGATGTATTTCAACCAAGTTCACAGATTCTTTAATGAGGTTCTGAAGAGAAACTGGAACAGTACATCAGCACTGAATGCTTATCAGAGAAAGACACTGCTATATTTTTTAAATAAATAAAAGGAAATGTCCTACCCCCACGTCCGGCTTGCCTGGCCATGGGGGGGGGGCGTTGCGGGCGGGATGAAGAGGCATCTCAGGCTGCCATTGGGCAACACTTTGCGCCATTCATGAGGGGAGGTGCCGGAGAGAAATTTTGTTCTTGATCCGTGTCCCTCCCCAAGCAATCTCTTGCTCGCGCGTAGCAAACAGGATTCCAGTGCTGTCCACTACACTGTAAAGCGTCTACGCTGTTTGCGTTCCCCTGATTTTCGCCATCTTAGTCTACGTAAATGTTTACATAGACTAAGATGTGCCAAAATAAGGAATGCAAATGGCGGCGCCCATGGGCGCCGCCATTTGTGTACGCGCATTTTTTTTCTTTTAAATCAGCCGTGATAGCCTACGTAAACATTTATGTAGCCTATCACGGTGTTTTTTAAAAATCTAGCCGTGATAGGCTACGTAAATCTTTACGTAGCCTATCACTTTTTTTGGTTTTTTGTTTTTTTTACTGGAAATGGCAGTGGCGGCAGCCAGTCGGAAGACCGGCTGCTGCCACCACCGCGCTGCCGCCTCACCGACTCCGCACCACCGCCGCACCGCCACCGGAGCCGCCGGAGCTGCCGCCAGGAAGATCCGCCCAAGGTAAGTCCTGTCCCGGAGAGGCAGGTTGGGGGGGCAGACCGTTCCGCCACCGATTTCGGGGGGCCGAATGCGCTGGCATTCGGCCTCCCCGAGATCTGTGGCGGAATTCTCTGACATCCCTATTTAATTAATATCCTTCCCTCAAGTGAGCAGTTTGGCTTTATTTCCTGGAGTATGGACTGGTTTGATCTTCTTGCAGTCCAAGGCACTCTCAGAATTTTCCTCCAGCACCACAGTTCAAAAGCATCTATCTTCCTTTGCTCAGCCTTCCTTATGGTCCAGCTCTCACAGCCATAGGTTACTACGGGGAATACCATTGCTTTAACTATGTGGACCTTTGTTGTCAGTGTGATGTCTCTCTGCTCTTAACTATTTTATCAAGATTTGTCATGGCTCTTCAACCCAGAAGTAAACGTCTTCTGATTTCCTGGCTGCAGTCAGCGTCTGCAGTAATCTTTGTGCCTAGAAAGACAAAGTCTGTCACTGCCTCCATGTTTTTTCCCTCTGTTTGCCAGTTATCCATCAAGCTGGTTGCCATAATCTTCATTTTTTTGAGGTTGAACCGCAACCCAGCTTTTGCACTTTCTTCTTTCACCTTAGTCATGAGGTTCCTCAGCTCCTCCTCGCTTTCAGCCATCAAATTGGTATCATCTGCATATCGGAGATTGTTAATGTTTCTTCCAGCAATTTGAACTCCAGCCTTGGCTTCATCAAGCCCAGCACATCGCATGATGTGTTCTGCATACAGGTTGAATAGGTAGGGTGAGAATATACAACCCTGCCGTACTCCTTTCCCAATCTTAAACCAGTCCGTTGTTCCGTGGTCTGTTCTTACCGTTGCTACTTGGTCGTTATACAGATTCCTCAGGAGGCAGACAAGATGACTTGGTATCCCCATACCACCAAGAACTTGCCACAATTTGTTATGATCCACACAGTCAAAGGCTTTAGAATAGTCAATAAAACAGAAATAGATGTTTTTCTGAAACTCCCTGGCTTTCTCCATTATCCAGCGGATATTGGCAATTTGGTCTCTAGCTCCTCTGCCTTTTTGAAACCCAGCTTGTACATCTGGCAATTCTCGTTCCATGAATTGCTGGAGTCTACCTTGCAAGATCTTGAGCATTACCTTACTGGCATGTGAAATAAGTGCCACTGTTCGATAATTTGAACATTCTTTAGTGCTTCCCTTTTTTGGTATGGGGATATAGGTTGATGTTTTCCAATCTGTTGGCCATTCTTGTGTTTTCCAAATTTGCTGGCATATGGCATGCATCACCTTGACAGCATCATCTTGCAAGATTTTAAACAGTTCAGCTGGGATACCGTCACCTCCTGCTGCCCTGTTATTAGCAATGCTTCTTAAGGCCCATTCAACCTCACTCTTCAGGATGTCTGGCTCTAACTCACTGACCACACCGTCAAATCTATCCCTGATATTATTATCCTTCCTATACAGATCTCCCGTATATTCTTGCCACCTTTTCTTGATCTCTTCTGCTTCTGTTAGGTCCTTGCCATCTTTGTTTTTGATCATACCCATTTTTGCCTGGAATTTACCTCCGATGTTTCTAATTTTCTGGAAGAGGTCTCTTGTCCTTCCTGTTCTATTATCTTCTTCCACTTTCGCACATTGCTTGTTTAAAAATAATTCCTTCTCTCTTCTGGCTAACCTCTGGAATTTGGCATTTAATTGGGCATATCTCCCCCTATCACTGTTGCCTTTTGCTTTTCTTCTTTCTTGGGCTGCTTCCAGTGTCTCAGCAGACAGCCATCTTGCCTTCTTGGTTTTCTTCTTCTTTGGGACGTTTTTTGTAGGCGCCTCCTGAACAATGTTGCGAACTGCTATCCATAGTTCTTCCGGGACCCTATCTACTAAATCTAGTCCCTTAAATCTATTCTTCACCTCCACTGCATATTCATGAGGAATAGTTGTGAACTCATATCTAACTGATCTGTGGGTCTTCCCTATTCTCTTTAGTCTGATTCTAAATTGTGCAATAAGAAGTTCGTGATCTGAACTACAATCAGCTCCAGGTCTTGTTTTTACCGACTGCATAGATGTCCGCCACCTTTGGCTACAAAGGATGGAGTCAATTTGATTTCGGTGTCGACTGTCTAGTGAAGTCCATGTATAAAGTCGTCTCTTAGGTTGTTGGAAGACAGTGTTTGTTATGCACAGTGAATTGTCTTGGCAAAATTCTATCAGCCTATGTCCTGCTTCATTTTGTTCACCCAGACCATGCTTGCCTGTAATTCCAGGTGTCGTTTGACTACCCACCTTAGCATTCCAGTCTCCTATAATGAAAATAACATCTTTTTTTGGCGTACTATTCAGGAGGTGCTGCAGATCCTCATAGAACTGATCTACTTCTGCTTCTTCAGCATCTGTGGTTGGGGCGTATATTTGGATCACTGTGATGTTAAATGGCTTACCCTGAATTCGAACTGAGATCATTCTGTCATTTTTTGGATTGTATCCAAGCACTGCTTTAGCCACTTGATTATTAATTATGAAGGCTACTCCATTTCTTCTGTGGTCCTCTTGTCCACAGTAGTAGATCAGGTGGTCATTTGATGTGAAGTGGCCCATTCCAGTCCATTTCAGTTCACTGACACCCAAATGGCTATATTTAATCTTGACATCTCCCCAATAACCGCATCCAATTTGCCCTGGCTCATAGACTTACATTCCAGGTTCCTATGGTGTGTTGATCTTTAGAACATCGGATTCGCCGTTCACCACCAGCACCATTGGCTGCTAGCCGTCCTTTCAGCTTTGAGCTAGCTGCATCATCACATCTGGGGCTAGTTGAACTTATCCTCTGTTCCTCCCCAGTTCCTCCTCTGTCCCATCTTCCGACCTGGGAGTCCTATCTTCCAATGGTATACCGACATATCTCTGGTTGTACTGATCCATTTAGTTTTCATGGCAAGAATACTGGGGTGGGTTGCCATTTCCTTCCCCAGGGATCGTATTTAGTCTGACCTCTCTGCCATGACCTTCCCATCTTGGGTGTCCCTTCATGGTTTAGCTCATGACGTCATTGAGGTGCTCAAGCTCTAGCACCACGACAAGGTAACGATCTCCTTTGCTGAAGGGTTAAGCAATCTTAAATGAAACTTGGAGGGAATGAATGATGAAGGCCCAAATATTGTTATATCTCCCAGTGTTGTTATATCTCCCAGGATTTTGGGGCAGAGGTCCAGAATGAACCCTCTCAGAAGAATGAACAGGAGGCCCTTCATATGCCACAGGGCTGGCATAACAAATTTTGAAGTAAGTGAAGTCAGCTTTTACCACCTAAAGTCTCAGGGCATGGCCTGAAGGCACATGAGGCAGCCACCTTGCTGAAGCCAAGCAGGTCTGGGTCTGGTCAGTGCTTAGAGGGGAGACCACCTGGGAATCACATGTAGCCACCTTGAGCTCTTTAATGGAGGAAAGGTGGGACATAAAAGTAATAAATAAATAAATAAATAAATAAAGTGGGCCCTCCTCTTTAGACCACTGAAGTGGCATCTAAAGAGCCACCATTGTTTGTAAGACCATTTACTTCAGAGTTTAGAAGTAGCGAACTGCATCACTGTTTATTCCTTTGCATTTAGCTGTTTCATGGATCATATTGATTTCAGCTGCTGAACCCAGCTGTTAAACTGCTGTCACTTGGGGTGAATTGATTTAGACATATGTGCAGATATTACTGCTCCTACCCTTTAAAGAAGCCACACAAAGGTACGCATTAAAAGCAAAGCTGCTACAGAAGTGTTAAAATTCCCATACTGTGCTTGAAATAATTTCCCCTTTTACATGCAAATAGAAATTCATCAAAGAAATGAGGGATGCAGTTCGGTGTCTTGTTATTCAGAAGTTTCATTGAAATCAGTGGGACTTATGCCCACATAACTGAGCTTATGATGGCCCCCTAAGTTCTGTTCTTGATATACCTTCATATATAATTGCAGCGCAATTCTGAAAGGCAGCAGGAAAGAAACAAAATAGAAAGGAAGAGAACATGCTGGTAACGCCGTTGTTACCTGCCAGCTTTCATAATACAAGACTCCAGAAAGGAATAATAGAGAATCATGAACTTCATAGGCATTTGGCTTTACTAAATGAAAAATGAAAATGGAACCTCATCAACGCAACGTAAGTATCATGGATTCTGGTAGGGAAGGACACATCTGCTCATTTCATTTTCTTCCACATTCCATTAAAAAAAAAATAATTTGCAGTTTTTTCCATCCCATCCATGAAAAGAAAATGTGAATTTTGCCTAGTTCTTATTAAAAAAATGAACCCACCAAGATTTTCAACCATCTGCATTAGCCAAATTGAAGAGGTGCAGCTATTACCAGCACAGAGAGGACCACGTTGTACCCATCTGCCATGTCACTGTTAAAGATGAGGATCCTGTCAGGAAAAAGAGGCGGAAACCCTAATTCAGCACCACAAATATGGCTGAATATACAGGGACCAAAACCCAGACTTTTAAGAGCTAAGCACTCAAAGCCCTCTGCCTGCCTGCCTGGCTGCATCTGTCTGTTTCTCTTTCTCCCACTTTCATTTTTTTAAAAAATCCCAAGTTCTTTTCTCTCCCATTTATGTAGAAATTTACATTTTGGGAAGTTATCAAAAAATGAACCAAACAAAATTCTCACCTACCATTAGATACTGGATGCTGGGCAGCCCCACTTGGCTTCACCATCCTGTGTTTTGCTGGGCTCCAATTGGAACATAGAGACTGAGTATCCTTTGGGCTCCATCCCTCTCCTCTTTGCCCACAGCTGAGCCAGTTCCCCACTTTCTGCTCCATTACCCAGTTTCAGCTTCTTCCTCACCTTGAGGATCTGACAAGTATTGCTACTGGCCCATCCGCCGATGCTCACTGGACTCTTTACCCACATACTGCTGCAGCTGGATCCCTTGTCAACTGTTTATTGCCCTTCTTTCCTCTCTATACTGTCTGGTTCTCTATCTTTCCTTCTCTCATAGTGTTTTCCTAAGCAAAGACAGGGCCTGGGAAGGGGAAAGTAACTTTCTCAAAAAGTGTTGCCCTTGACATAACGTTAGAGTTGCCGAGTTGTGACCAAACCTTCTAGCCAGAATTCTGGCTTCTTTTCTTATGTCAGTAAAAATAAACATATGAGGAGAGGATGGGCATAGAGTTGACCTCCTGGACATCCACTCCAAGGGGCAAGGGGGTACAACTGCCCCCCACCCCCAGAATCCAGTCATAACGTCGTTCTGAGAGTGGCAATGGCAGCTGCTCATGCTGCACCTGCCCTGTCTACCTCTACTTGCCCTTTCCAGCAGCATGGGCAAGGCTCAGGACAGGACAGGAGGTCAGTATATCAAAGATGGGGGGGTGCTTAAGTGGCACTGTGGCAGGCAGCAACATGGCCAGCCTCCTCCAAGCAGCTTCATTCTGAGAGTGGCAATGGTGCCTCATGCCTGCCCCGTCTATCTACTCTCCAGTTCCCCAGGAGAGGTCAGTAAATCAAACCTGGGGGTGGGATTCCATCAAGCTCAGCTGAGAGCAGCTGCAATGCAAATCTTAGAATGGGGATGTGGAAAGGGTGGTGAGGCAGGCCCAGCCGCAGCACCGTGGCCTGTTAGGCCCTGGGTTTGGTAGCCTGTGGGAGCACCTGCTTCATAAAGCAAATGGGCAGTAGTGTGAAGGGCTCCCTCGCTGACTGTGAGGATGCAAATCATTGACTTCTGGCCCTGTACAACCTGGCGTAGGCCCCTGGCTGAGTTCATTTTAATTTAAAGTGAACCAATGAGTTGTTTTTCAGACCACAGGTGAGGAGAGAACACAGGAATGTTGCCCATGCCCATCAATTTCTGCTGCTTCCCTCATCCTAGTTTTGCTTTCTTGCCTGCTGTCCTTGCCTTTCTGTGACTGTTTGAGCTGGTGAGGCAAGTGAAGCAAGGCTTGTCTACAGCAGCAGCTACTTGGTTCTTCTTTTGTGTGTGCCCCTTCCTGGCTGTGTGTGTGTATGATTGTGTAATATTCCAGTGCTGAACAATCCTGAACATCAATCTGTTTCTATGGGACAATTTGTGTGCCTGTGGGGGTAGGTTTTGGAGGGCAGGCTCTAATATTCAGCCCAAAGCATGTTTACTTAGAAGTAAATCTATTGCATTCAATAGAGCTTTCTCCTATGTAAGCTGTAATAAGGATCTTCTAGTCTAATCCTAAGAATATATTCACTCAAAGTCATTTCCGTTGAATTCATGAGGGCTTACTTTTACTCCTGAGGAAGTGTGCACCAGATTGCAGCCTTTTAAGTTTCCCTGGGTTTTAAATGTAGATGTTGAGGTTGTAAGATGCATTTTCATGAATGTGTGCATTCTTTTTGTCTCATAACATATTTAAAAATTCATATTTGCTGCCAAATAATTGTGCAAAGGATTGCTGCCTTAAGCTTGACCC
Source organism: Heloderma suspectum (assembly GCF_057233095.1). Taxonomy (NCBI): domain Eukaryota; kingdom Metazoa; phylum Chordata; class Lepidosauria; order Squamata; family Helodermatidae; genus Heloderma; species Heloderma suspectum. The sequence continues at coordinate 302,359,772 of NC_139458.1, forward strand.
TGTGCATATTTACTCAAAGGTAATTCATTGGACTTACTCCCAAGTTGAGTGTGAGATTCACTCACAAGAGAAGACGCACTCCTTATCTACATTGGCCTTTTCTGGCTTAACCCCTTACCCCAGTAAACATGCATAGGGCTGGGTTGTTAATGTTGGTATGTGACAGCACCTAAACCCCCTGTGCTTTCACCCACAAAGGCTGGGAAAGTGCTGAAAGAGAATGTAAGGGAAAGGAAGAGATGGCCGCCCCATTATGAGGACAGCTATTCCAAATGTCATTCCAAATGTCCGAAGATGAGCGCGGAACGACTGAAAAGGGGCGGGGCTGGGGGCGTTCGGGGGCAGGGAGAGCGAAGCTGCGCGTACAACGCATCCTATGTGTTGTACGGCAGCTTCCTCTCCTGGTCAGCCCCCCCCCCCGCTAGACAGCCAAAACGGCTGTCCAGCAAAAAAGAGCAAGTCAGGAGAGGCACAGAGGGAATGATCCCCCCGTGCCTCTCTTGCCTTGTTTTGGATAGGCTGTCGCCTCTAAGTTTGGAGGCGGCTGCCTATCTAGTTAGGTTTGTGCCCTGAAAGCAGCAGGGCTGTGCCTGGGAAAGTGCAGTTACACAAGTCCTGCAAACTATATTTTTGCAGACTAACATGCATGTGTTAGACTGTGGGCATGACAACTCCGCAGCCTAGTGTTGTTGGCGTTTTAAGGAGATGCAGATGGGGCTATGGAATTGATTGTAGCAGCAGCGCAATTTATTAAGGGGTAGGCTGGGGTGTTGTTTTATATATATAGCTTTAAGAGAACTTGCCATTTTTAGCTCTTGCAGGAGGCCCAGGTGGAACCTCTCCCCATCCTTTTCTTAGTGATAGCCTTGGAGCTAAGACAGGCTTCCATGCAGCATCACAGACGTTAGTGCATTTTTTTGCATGCATTGTACTAATAGTAGGCTGACCATATTTCCTTGAGACAAAAACGGGATATTGGGATGACAAAAATGGGACGTGGTTATGTAATATTCGGTATTCATGAAAAACAACCTAAACTGCAAAAGAACTTGGAAAGGGGTGCAAATGAATAACACTAATTTATTGCATATACACCAAAAAAAACCCTCATAAATATACATATATAAAATAATTATAAAATATCACATGAGCAGTAAACAAATCTGTATGACATACCACACTCAACACTCTAATGCAGGACTGCAGCGGCCAGACTGCAAAAAAATCATAAACATACACCGAAAAGAAAAGGAATGAACACCCCGACTGCTATCACAAGACGGTATATGCTAATGTCCCACCGGAGAGTTCCGCTGTAATAAAAAAATAGCTAACAGCCTGTTGAACCGAAATATGAGTCTGAAAAGTCCGAATCAAACTGAATGTAGGGCAGAAAGAATCTCTATGGGCGGAATGATGGTAGAAATAACAGTAAGACTCACCCTCCTGGCTCCCACACGCTGAATGGGGCTTAGCGACCGCCTCTTGAATTCCCCGCCAGTGCAGACAAGCAACTCCACTGCTACTCTGTAGAGCTGCACTCCCCAACCTGGTGCTCTTCAGATGCTTTGGACTTCAAGTCCCATCAGCCCCAGCCAACTTGGCCAATGGTCTGGAATGCTGGGGTGGCAGTCCAAAACATGTGGAGGGCATCAGGCTGGGGAAGACTGTTCTAGAGCGTATTTCCCAGATGAAAGAAATTGTCACTGTTATAAGGGTGGTGATGCCATAAAGAATCTGATACGATATTCTTAAGACAGCTGTAATGTGTTTATGCAATTGTTTTGTTTTTCTCTTGTTCCTAGCTGTTGTTTTTATACCTCACTCCAAATAAAGCTTTGTTGTTTATGATGGTTCTTGAATATAACGCTCTTCTGCATTAGTGCTGTTCAGTACCCAGGATCTTCTACTACTCTGTGTAGGCCTCTAAATATGATGCAATTTGCTGCTAAGCAGCAAAAGAGAACACACAAGGAGAATGCACAGGTGTGTTTCAGTGGTGTGTGCTATATGTGCACAAATTAGTCTGTAAACTGTTGTGCGGTTTTGACCACCTGCCCCTTGAAAAATTCATATGGATGACCATGGATGACATTAATAAACTGTAGCTCCACACCTGTGTACATTTACATAGGACATAATACGGCTTACTCCTGATTCGACGTGCATAGGATTGCCCTTTCAGGGTGCAATCTTATACTCAGGTTCTGCCAGCTAAGGGGCTATAGCAGAGGTGTTGAACCTCCAGCCTGAGGGCTAAATTCCATTTCGGAGAATCTATTGGTGGCTGTATCCCAAAGGTAGGCAAGGCCAAAGGGGCTGGGTCAAAGGCAAAAAGAGCTGCTGCTCTGACCAGCATGACTAATGGCGAGGAATGCTGGGAGCTGCCATCCAACATGATCTGGAAGATGACATGTTTCCCATCCCTGCTCAAGACAGTTCCTTGTGGCACGTGTGCTTCTCTGGGTGCCAGTGCCTCTCCACAGCGTGCTGACCACTGGCTCGTGCACCCACCTGTTAAGATCTGAAACACTGTGCTCCAGCAGTCCCACCTTACTGAGGCAATATGCAGCGGTAGTCATATGAAATGACTTCCCCTCTTTCCCTTTGAATGGGCTGTAATTGGAACCACACTTCAGACCTACTTAGAACTGTCAGAGCAGCGGTTCTTGCAAAGTTATGTAACTGTCTTCTTAAAACTGACACAGGAAAATAATTCCTAAAAGATGGGGCACATGTAAATGATTTGTAGGCCACAAGAGCTTTTGGACTAGTCACATTTTGGTGCTGGAATAGGGTGGTGGGAGCGGGGTGGGGGGGGAAGCATGTCACAAGACCTTATTAAATAAGCTTAAAGACTTTCTCTTTGGAAGTACAGCCAGATATAATCCACTGTGTGCACAGATCTGTGGGATTGAGGCCGAGGGGCATGTGGGAAACAAGCGACAGCCCACGCTTTTACCTTGACTGATTTAAATCACCTTCAAAACTTATGATTTCAAATAAAATGTTCTCTTTACATCGCTGGTTAGAATCCAGCTTTGTTTGGAGAGGCATTTTGAAAAGGAGGTTAAGGCTGATGGCCTAGGAAGGGCCCACCTCACATGCTACGAAATACCCTGCTGCCACTCCTTTTACAGTGGCCATTCCTTCTACAATCTTCTGTTCTAGATGAAAGAAAGAAGAGAAAGAAAGACCAGGATAAGGGAGGGAAGAAGAGGAAGAGAAGAATGGTGACTGTAAATGGAGGCAGGGTAGAGAATTGCCCAAGCAAGTGGCTCCTTTCAGAGGGATAGCACCTCAAAGGAATTTGGGAGGGGTGGGAGGATTGTCCATATCATAATTAACTTTATGAGGTGAGGTGATTTTATTGTTTTATATTATGGTGTATTTGGGTTTAATTTTTTGTGAACTGGCCAGAGAGTTTGAGTTATTGGGTGGTATAGGAATCGTATGAATGAATGAATGAAAAGGTGGCTGAGTGCCTTTTCTTGATTTTTTTAAACCATAAAACTTCTTGAAAAGCCCAACACCTGCTGGCAGAATCATGAGGCACCTTTCATGCAGCCTTCCTGGAACATGATGTCCTAATTCTCCTTTTGGCATAATCTGCTGCTTGAAACTATGTGGGAGAAGTTAAAGCTGGAAGGGGGAAAAGAAGTTCAGGAGAGACTTTCAGGAGACTTTCAGTTCTTTCAGGAGAGACTGAAAGAACTGGGCATGTTTAGCCTTGAGAAGAGAAGGCTGAGGGGAGATATGATAGCACTCTTCAAGTACTTGAAAGGTTGTCACAGAGAGGAAGGCCAGCATCTCTTCTCGATCATCCCAGAGTGCAGGACACGGAATAATGGGCTCAAGTGACAGGAAGCCAGATTCCGGCTGAACATCAGGAAAAACATCCTGACTGTTAGAGCAATACGACAATGGAACCAATTCCCTAGGGAGGTAGTGGGCTCTCCTACGCTGGAGGCATTCAAGATGAAGCTGGACAGCCATCTGTCAGGGATGCTCTGACCAAAGGGCTTCAGTTTGGGGCTGTAAAATCAGATGGTGCATGAAATATTTCACAGGGAGCTCTTCCTGCCTTCCCTCCCCCTCTTCAAACCTTCATTTCAAGCAAGCACCCTGCAGTGGGGATTTAAGAGTAGAAAGGTAGGAAGAGAGAAAAACAATGCAGACTGTGGAAGGAAAGGTGGCAGTGTATTTTATAGTTTCCTATAATTTGGAAGGCTGCTGCCTTCATGCTACACCCCTATTGGTCTGATAAGCGAGTGAGTCTTAAGGTTTCCTAGCCACCACAAAGCTACTGAGCGTAGAGTGAAGATGCCAGCTTGTATTAAGGCAGATGATGTCACTGGGGCAGCTCAAAAGATCTGAGGCACATTTCAAAAAAGATCTGGGGCACATGCCCTGGATGCCTATCTGTAATGACAGCCATGGTGTTGGCTGTTGTGGTGTCAGGCAGCATCCATTTGAAAGCCAGTTTTGGGACAGAGACCACAGGCTGCTGTCTCCTAAGCTGCAAGGATCTAAATATTCAGCATGGAATAGGTGCAATAGCTGTCACAAAGATGTCATCAGGAGGATGAACAGATGCTTTGTCAAATCAATCCACAGAGCCATGGTATGAGATAAGTTATTGGCTTCTCCCCCCCCCCGCCCCCCGAAGAACCAAGTACAGGGTTTGGGGGTTCTTCTGGACACAGTGTTACCTTGGAGGCTAGGAATACCTTTATCAGCTTCAGCTAGTTTGTTTTGCCTGGAGAAGGAGGACATCGCCTTGATAACTGATGTACTGGTTACATCTAGGCTGGGCTACTGCTGCCTTTAAAAACAGTCTGGAAACAGCACTTGATTCAAAAGGCAGCTGCCAGGAAGCTGGTAGGGGAAAGACAGTTAAGACACATTTTAGGGATTCTACACTAATTATATATTGGTTGCCAGTTCATAATTTCTGTGATAAACGTAAAGTGCTTAAACAGCCTCGGACCTGGTTATCTAACACCCATATAAACTTACCTGAGCCCTGAGATTGGCATCTGAGGGTCTACTCTCATCTGAAGGCCTGTGATTAGGAAGGATTTCATTGGCCAGTACCAGGGAGGAAGACTTTTTTGGTGGTGGTACTGTAGTTCGTTGTGGAAGTTCTCCCTGGGGAGTTCTGCCAAGCTTCTTCTCTTCATGTTTATAGACTGGCTTTGAAAACGTTTCTGTTCTAGTAGGCTTTTTATGACTTATTCATACTCTTTTTATGCTAGCTCTTGGATTTTTATGCTGATACATTTTCCTGTGTTTCAGATATGTGAATGATTTTAATTATTTTATTGTGGTTACTCTTCATTTGTTAGCTGCTTTGGAGAATATATATATATATATATATATATATATATATATAAATAATGGGATATTTTAAAAAGTGGGCAGGGAAGATTTGTACTATGAAAATTTTACTGAGAAGAATTTGATGTGCAGGTTTTCTTACACATTTTTAATGTTTTAAAATTATTTTGTTACAACATTTTAAAATTGCCCTTCATACTTGTGGATAGCAGGGCAGAATAAAAATATAATTCAAACAATAAAAATACAAAAAAGCAGATAATCATTATAAAACAATAAAGCAGACAGAATTGGCCAACTGAAATGCTTAGATAAACAAAAAGATTTTGAGCTGGCACCAAAACAATTGCAGTGCTGATGCCAGTCACACCTCTGTGGGTATTCCATAGTTGTGATACCACAACTGAGAAGGCTCTCTCCTTTGTTGACACATAATGTACTTGACACTAAGATGCATGGATTTTATTTACTCCATTCCGTCGGTGCTTTGCGGATTGTCAGGCGTCTTTCATTCCATCGTCTGCTCACTGATAGTAGGGATGTCAGAGACTTCTGGCACGGATCCCAGGGAGGCCGAATTCCAGTGAATTCGGCCCCTGGAATCCGTGGCAGAACAGAGCAACCCACCCCACCACCCTGCGAAAGCCCCGCGAAACGGAACCTACCTGGCTGCGGCTCCGGCGGCTCTGGCGGCGGCGGCGGCTCCGGTGGCAGCTCCAGCGGTGGTGGTGGCTCCAGCCACTGCTGGGCTGTTGCCGCAAATGGCGGCCACTACACCAGCCGCCATTTGCGTCCCTTCGCTGAGCTGTCATAGGCTACGTAAATATTTATGTAGCCTATCATGGCAAAGAGCAGGAATGCAAATGGCCTCCACTGCGCCATTTGCATCCCCGCTTTTGCTGTGATAGGCTACGTAAATATTTATGTAGCCTATCACGGCTCAGTGAAGGGACGCAAATGGCGGCCGCTATGCCGGCTGCCATTTGTGTCCGCAGACCTGCCACAGCCGGATGTCCAGCTGTGGATGCACCCGGCCAGTGGCTCCATGGAGTCGCCTTAGAGTGGAGCCGGCCGGTGAGGATTCCAGGGGGAGGGATAGAGCGCCTCCCCCCCACACCGCGGATGCCACTTACGAAACAGGTAAGTGGTTTCGTACATCCCTAACTGACAGAATCACATTTTTTGAATGAAAATTTCATACTTTGCGCTAATGTGCTAATGTGCACTTGCACAAGTGAGCAAGTGTGCATTGGTGCAAATCCCCTCCAAAACTGGTCTGCAAGTCTGTGGAATCCATGCAACTTGACAAAAGCTGGATTGTTGCAGAATCCATATGTACAGATTTTCTACTTTGTAAATCTGTACATTGTAAATCTGTACATTGTAAATCTATACATTGTAAATCTGTAAATTGGAAATCTGTACATTGGATTCATAGAAATCCAAACTCATTTGAATCCATGGTGAATTTCTCTGACATCCCTACTTGAGACACAATGCATCTACTCCGAGTTCACATATGTACTTAGAGTAGAGCCTCTCTTGATGATCATAAGTCATAGACAGGTTGGTATAGAGAGAGGTCTTCCTGCAAGTATTTGGGTCCCAAGCTGTTTAGGGAGTCAGAGGTGAGCATCAGCATCTTGAATTGGAAGCAAATAGGCAGCAAGTGCAGCTCTTTCAGAATTGCTGTAATCTGTTTCTGTCTGTTGTACCAGTTCCAGTTCTGGTCACCACATTCTGCACTAGTTTCTGGGTTATCTTTATGGGCAGCCCCCCTCACAGCACATTACAGTAATCCAACTGGGAGATTACCAGAGTATGAACCGCTGTGGCCAGACTATCCATATCCAGGAATGGTTGTAAGCAGGTGAACCAGCTAAAGCTGCTAAAAGGCATTCCTAACCACTGAAGCCACCTGAGCCTCAAGTGACAATGCTGGATCAAGGAATACCCCCAAACTATGTACCTGCTCTTTCAGGGCCATCTAAAACAGGCTGCACACCCAATTTGTGGACATGAGAACCACCTACCCACAGGGCCTCCATCTTCACATGACAAATAGATACCACTGCACAGAGCATTCATAAGAAATACTTATTAGAAAGGTTGAGAAATTGGTTTTACTGAGCTTGGTATGTAACATACTTTTATTGCACCTTTCCTCGAGGAATTCAGGGCAGTGTACATGGGATTGTTCCATGTAATCCACACAGCATCCTGGGAGATGATGACTTTCCCCAAGCATCATGGTGGAGTAGGGGATTTGAGTTTAGATCTCCCCCATCTCACACCAACGACAACACTACACTGCTGATGTCATGTGATAGGTTCACCATTTGAAATGATAACGTGCAAATGAAAGTTGGAAGGGTACTCACTTTAAGGGTTCTACCTTAAGGAGAAGGAGCTTTCTAAAGAGGGTTCTACCCTTAAAGTCAGCTTAAAATTAATTCTAAATAAATAAATAAAATACTAGTGTTAGGCTAAATGATCTTCAAATTCCATCAAGATCACAATATGGCAACCAGCACACAAGGCTCACGTTACTATGTTGGAAAAGAACAGTGACTCAGCTGACCTATTCCAGTAGGTGAATGTATGGAATAGGTTGCTGCAGCAGTAGGAGCTTTATAAAGAGGCCAAGAGACCTTCAATGATGGGAGGATGTAAATATGAAAGTTTCATCTAGCTGTTCCTCTCTTCTTTTATTCTAAACCGTTTGGCGTTACATTTCCTAAAAAATACTTACTGTCAAGGGCTCCTTGGAGGCCTCTCTCAGTCTAATCCAGTAGCCAAGTCCAGACACAGACAAATGGATTCTTTTCAAAGCTTTATTCCTCTTTTACAACTTAACAACTCTACTGTTAGCAACTAGATATGAGCAGCAGAGTACCTATGCCCTAAGTTGGAACAGTTGGTCCCCATTTGAAAGGGAATCACTGGCAGACCCTGAACTTATGGGCTAGGGAGAGTCCTTCCCCTTTTCCTTTGGATCCTCTGGGCGCAACCATTGTTTGCACGCCAACCGGGCACTACGCCTCCTTTCCGCGCCCTCCATCTGGCGCCACTCCCTGCGTCGGCGTCGCGCGTCCAGCAAGTCTGCTTCCCGTGCTCTGTCACTCCCAGGACTGCTATCTAAGCTAGGAATGCTGGTGGGAGGAATCTCTGTCAGCTGTTGGCCCTGGGAAAGATGAGCGCGCTCCTCTCCCTGGAGCAGCTCCTCTTCCTCAGAATCAGAACTACTCTGGGATTCTATGGGCTCAGTGTCCACCCTGACACTTACGTTTCTTCAAAATGTGATTGGGTCTCTTGGCAATCTTATGTACACCTGCCATTCTTTAATTCTATGCTTGTATTAGAGTCAGTAAGCCTTGTATGCCTAACATTTATGAAGTATTGCTAAGTGTGTGACCTTAGCACATACTCACATTCCTCCACCACGACCTACACCAGACCTCCCCAAACTGCTGCCCTCCAGATGTTTTAGACTACAACTCCCAGCCAGCATGTTTAATGATCAGTTGTTGTCCAAAACATCTGGAAGGCACCAAGGTTAGGAAGACTTTCCTACCCAAACACAGATGCAGGATACACACGCACTGGAAATTAGCTGTTGACTTCTGAGGACTCAACAATTGCTAGCTTGTTTGTAATCCTTGCTTGCTTGTTCCTCCCTTTTCCTTCTTGCTCTCCCTTTTCATATACCCAAAGATAATGTTCATTCTAGAGCATCGTCAAACATGTGGCTTGTGGGAAATTCCCCAAACTGCTCCAAGTAAAGTCTGTAAAATCCCTCGCTCAGATAACAAAACAGACCCATAAAGGTCAATTAAAGGTTGATCACAATAACAAGAATGTTTAAAGCTTAGACTCCCCCCCCATCCAACACACACACACACACACACACTCATTATTGGATACAAAAAAAGCACGTTGGTATCATGGAACATTGGGACAAAGTCCCAATAGAATCAAGTAGGTCTTTTACAAATCTCTCATCTAAATCTGTTCTTTGTTTTGGCTGAAGAAATATATTAAGATGAAATGACTACAAATGGGGGTGCTGTTTATGAGGCATAATGTGGGATATCAGTGATGGGTTTCTCTAAATGTGGCAACAGGATGCTGCTTGGATGGAGAAAATCACACTGGGCTACCCAATGTAGCTTCAGAGCAGGTGGGGAGAGGGTGGATGGAAGTGCCTGCAGTTAGAATTAAGGAACAGGATGCCTCTGAGAACATGCTCAGCACTGGGATTTGTTTTAGTACCAGAACTGATCTTATCATCCTCTCTCTCACACACAAATCCACTTCTGGTTTCCCCCTTTCAGCTGTGTCCATTTCAGCAGCTCCATTTAGGGGGAAAACCAGGTTGTTGTTGCTGTTGTTAAGCCTTTGCCAATATACTGCAAATCACCTCAAGATCTACCAGTGGATTTCGAAGTACCTTTTTTCCTACCCCTGATTGAGATTACCAATATATAAGAATTTCCAGGGGGGCAGCCATGTTATTCTGCAGCAGCAAAAACAACAAAGACCATTGTGGCACCTTCAAGGCTAACTTTTTTTCTTCTTCTTTGGCATGAATTTTCTTGGACAGTATCCATGACAGCTTATGCTACAATAAATACGTTTATTTAATTGATTGGTTGATTTAAACTGCATCTGTACCACTTGACATCCTCGGGTTTCCAAGCAGTTTACATAAAAACACATACAATAAAAAACCCAAATATAAAAATAGTATAAAACAGTAAATATCTTTAAAACGTGACAACAAAAGGAGTAAAATAGAGCAGTATCATGGTTGATTACAATGTGTTAGTCTTTAAGGTGCCACATGACCCGTCATTATTCTTTCAATATACAAGAGACTGTGGGCATCTTTCCACACTATCGGCTTCACTTTGTTTGCAACTTTGTTGCGATGTTTCCCCAATCGCATCTTCTCCTTTTCCAGTTTCCACAGTGCTTAAAGTCCTGGCTTATCATCGCTGTAGCCTGGGGCGCTGTGCTGTTTCCACTGAGCTCTAATCAAAATTATTTTCTTGTTGGCTGGGTGGAGTCTGGGTGGAGTCCGGGTTGGGCCTGATCAGTGTTCCTGCCTCCTCGGCTGTGTTTCCAGGACAATGGAAGGAGAAGCTAATGGAGGAATACGGGATTTTTAAAGAGGAACCAGCTTTGCTGTGAAGAGCGGCTTCCCCCTCTCCCCGCCTTTCTCCTTTCCCCTGAAAGTCCAGATGCACCTGCTTTTCAGGAGCAAGCCTCATTGAGCACAATGGGAGTTACTTCTGAGTAGACACACATATGCTTCTGCTGGGAAAGGCGGAGGAGAACACAGAGAGGGAAACTAGCCCCCATTTTAACCCAGGGGACCTCATTGACCACAATGGGAGTTACTTCTGACAACTTGCCCTCTAAATGACCACAGGAATAACAGAGAAGCCCTTCAATTGACATGGCACATATCAAAGCCCAGTTCCTTAAATGCAATTAAGCGTGATCTCGAGGCTTCGGTCCATTGGAATTAGGACATAACTCATTCACAGTTTCCATATAGAGGTCCTGTGCGTTAAAATGGGGGGTGGTTTTTGCTCTCTTTCCCACAACAAAACCATTACTGTCTTGCAAGCCTCATTCAGCACAACGGGAGAAAACACCCCTTGACTGGGGTCATGGGCTGTGTTCTGCTGCTTATTTTCAATCATGTTTTAAAAGTTGGTCCCTTGGCATCCTGCTCCAAAATGGAGATGAAACTTCTGGAGAACAGGGAGGGAAAGGGTTGGGTCACTGAAGTTAGAGTGACACACCCACAGAGGCTAGATTACATGCCCCATGGGCAGGACTACGATACTGGACCCAGTGCGATTGTGGAAACAGGTCGGTAATGGAGCTGCGGTACGCTGGAAAAGTCGGACTGTAAGCAGTCTCAGAAGAAGTGGTTGTTTAGCAATAAAATGCAGGGCTAGTGCTGAGAATGTCCATGACATCATGGAAACACAGAGGCCTCACCACGCAGCCAGGTTAGCGTAAATTGCTGGTGGAAACACAGCCTGTCTTATATTGAATATTATATTATATTATATTATATTATATTATATTGAATCAGACTATTGGTCTGTTTAGTCCAGTACTGTCTATTTCAGCTCTCCCCAAACTGGCACCCTCCAGGTGCTTTGGTCTACTTTGGTCTACTCCTTAGTGGCTCTTAAGGGGAAGATCACATGGTTTGTATGTAAAAAGACCCCAAGTTCAATCTCCAGGGACAGCAGGGAAAGATACCTGCCTAAAACCTTGGAGAGCCACCAGTCCACATAGACAATACTGAGCAAGATAGACCGATGGTCTGGCTCAACATAAGGCAGCTTCCTATGGGTGGAAGCCAACTAGTTTCCCTTCACTGATGGAAGGCTTCCATCAGCAGAATGGGGAGGGCAAAGATTATCATAATCTCCCTTCTCCCTAGATGCCCCTGCACCTCCAAATCTGCTCCAAACAGTCCTCCAACAGAAGTAGTTGTTCAGTGTTGCAGGCAGAGATGATGGTGCAAATAGAATCTGGGGAGACTTTATTCATGAAAAACATGTGTGCTCCACTAAGCTATCACCCTCTCCCGAACTTCGTCAGCCCTCGCTTTGTGCCAAGCTCATTCCTCTTGGGTACATTCAGGATGGTGTTACACGTACTTGCGTTTAATATGAATCTTATAGTGTTTTTCTACCCTACATCACAACCTAATGGCCAGCACCTGAGCCAATATTAGCAAAAAAGGAGTGTTATTGTGGCAGGTACTTGAAGAGAGCAGCCAATAACTAGTTTTGGGTTACCTGTAAACTGCCCATGTCAACAGCAAAACATGAAAAAAATGATTAAAAATGCAAAGAAGCATATATTTCTTCATGTTTTTTTTTTTAATCCACTCACATAAGAGAGAACACAAATACCTGAATCTGATCCAGTTTATCCATGCCACGTTTGGTAAATATTCAGTTATGAACCATTTACTGTAAAAGTTCATCCTCAGAATATTTTGTATAAATAAGTGGATGTTAGCCTATGTTCCATAAATATTTGCCCACTATCCTCTGTATCACTCATCCATCAGCATCTGCTTCTGTATTTTGGTGAAGATCTAATTAAATAGGTACTACTCGATGAAATACAATGATGTTAAAGATTAATATGGTGAGAAAGAAGCATTAATTGATTAATGATCACTTGGCAGTTGTCAAAAGTCTCCGTGTTGTGATTTATTCCTAAACATTTCTTCATCGTATAAATAAGGCATGCTCCTTTTAACAAATGTACTTTCATTGCAATCATGCACATTTCTTGGAATTTTGGAGGAGCCAAAAAAACAGTTAGATTACCCATTCATCTGAGCTGCAGCCTGATATGCTGCTATTTTTGTACAAATGAGGGATAGCCAACCTTTCAACCTTAAGACTACTGTATTTTTAATGGTTAAGTAGGTGAGTGAATTTTGGCAGATCCAACTGAAGAGAGTTCACACATTTGGTGGAGAGCCATCAAATAATCGAGTGATGTCATATATGAGAGTATCTCTACACCAGCCTAAAATCCCGCATTTAAAATGCGGCTTTCTGCTTCTGTTTTCAATGCAGGATCATGACTAGGGATGTACGAATTGTGTATGTTCTGTGCCGTTTTGACTTCTGCAGTTTGTGTCCAGTGCTCCATTCTGCTGTTCACAAGCCCCCAGACTTCTCCTCTCTTTTCTCCGCTCTGAAAATTACGTAGATAAATCCGTACCGACAAACGTAATTCCTGTGCCCAGCCATCTCCATGAGTCTGCATAACTTCCATAAGAATCGCTATTTTTTGTAAATATTACATATTTTTCCCCTGCCTTGATGTGCAGTAATTACTTTCAGCCAAAACACTTCCTCTTCCTTGTAGGGGCTTCCCAAAAGAAGGCTGTCTTAGGTGTGCCCGAGAGATAAACTATTTGTTTAAAGCAACGCTGTTTTAAAGAAAGACAAAACCATTTAAAATGACCACGCCAGTCCTGGAGCTTAGCAGGGAGAATAATACATTGTGCAGGGCTCCAGGACCTTTTTCTCTCTTTAAAACAGTGTTGCTTTAAACCAATAGTTTATCTCTCAGTAGGGATGTCAGAGAATTCCGCCATGGATCTCAGTGAGGCCGAATGCCAGTGCGTTCAGTGCCAAATGCCAGTGCCGAATTCAGTGCCGAATGCCAGTGGGATCTCAGTGGAGCCATTTGCATTCCCTTTTTTTCGCCGTGATAGGCTACATAAATATTTACGTAGCCTATTACGGCAAAAGACAGGGGCGCACATGGCGGCAGCTACGGCAGCCGCCATTTGTGTCCCTGTGCAGGCTGCCCAGTGGCCGGATGTCCGGCTGCGGGCGGCCCCAGCCAGTGGCTCTGCGGAGTCGCCACAGAGCAGAGCTGGCTGGGGAGAATTTCGGGGGGAGGGACAGAGTGCCTCCCCCCCACCGCGAATGTCACCCTTCAAAAAGGTAAGTGACTTTCGTACATCCCTATCTCTTAGGCACACCTAAGACAGCCTTCTTTTGGGAAGCCCCTAGCAAGAGGAAGTGTTTTGGCTGAAAGTAAACTCCCCAATGGAGAAGGAGGATTTCAATTTAAAAAGAACACCCACAAACAAGGCGGTAAGCACAATTCATTTTTTAAAAAAAACTTACGTATTTATTATCATAATATTACTATACTGTGTTTTTATTTACGAAAATTCCGTGACTCCTTGCGAATGACAACAGAAAAGCTGCATGACTGCTGGCTCCGCAGGACCTCATGGTGCCATTCTGCAGAGGGTTCCCGGGCACGGGCTGAAGGGAATTTGATCCCATTTCAGTCCGTGGAGGAATTCTCTGACATCCCTAACCATGACAGACTCCCTTTACACATGATTCTCCCTCACTTTCCCCTGTCCTTTCCCCCCTTATCTGAGTAGTCCATATGTTTCATTATACACTCGCTAGATGGTGCTGTGGTCTAGCTTCTCATATTGTGGGTTTTCCTCTTCTCACGAGGGAACTCAAGCTGAACTCAAGCACTGTAATTTGATAGCTCATTATCACCGATCTTTTAAAAAATGGAATAAAGGTCATTTAGTGCAGGAGACACCCTAGAGGTTAATGATGTCATCAAAAGGGCCCACAAACTTCTGTGAGTAACCAATCTAATAGCAGGATAAAAGCTCTGTGTGAAGAAGCCCTATGTTACATTTACGATTCCAATACACATTATATGTCTGTGGTGACAGAACTATGACATATATTGGGCCAAGTGTGCCACTTTGGAGAAGCCCAGACAATTAGGGATGTACGAAAGGTACTTACCTTTCCACGTATTTTGCTGATGCTGGGGGGGAGGTGTTCCGTCCCTCTCCCCAGAATCCTCACCAGGGGGGGAGGCGCTCCGTTCCTCCCCCCCCCCCGGAATCCTGGCCAGCTGGCTCCACTCCACAGGGATTCCGCGTTCCTTATTTGGAACGCGTTCCAAATTTGCGTTCCTTATTTGGGCGCGTGTAGCCTACGTAAACATTTACGTAGACTACAGCGAAAATAAGGGCAACGCTATTTGCTGGCCTACAGACAATAAGGTTTTTGTTTTTCCAAATCTGGAAAGCTTATCATTGTATTGTTCACTTCATATGGGGATTATAATTAATACATGAGTTGTAAAATCAAAGACAAGGTACGGACCACCTGTCCAGTTGGGCGTTTCCTTTATATCTTGATTGACTCTTTCTGTGGCAGTGTTCAGTGCTATCAGATTATCATTTCCACATATGGAAGAAAAAGGGAACTCATAAAAGACAAACTTCCTGTGTATAGGTTGTCTAAATTCATCCTGTGTGAAAGGTCACCAAGAGGCATTGTGGGGAAAGGAGAAATACTTACAATCTCCAGTTGGAGCGTCCTTCGCATGCTGGCAGAGGAAAAAACATGCTCTCTGGACCTTGTTGCAAGGCCCCAGCTCAGATACTTACCTAGCTGGCTGATCCTTAATTGTGTAGTATAGGAACATCGGAAGCTGCCTTATACTGAGTCAGACCATAGGTCCACCTAGCCCAGTATTGTTGACACACACTGGCAATGAATCTCCAGGGTTTTGAGCAGGATTCTTTCCTAGCCCTACCCGGAGATACCAGCGATTGAATGTGGGACCTTCTGTAAGCAAAGCATATGCCCTACCACCGCTGAACTATAGTGGAAGAATAGGTACATTTTCCCCTCTGCCACATTCATGAAAGTAATGTGCGACTCGGACTTGGGTCATACATACATACATACATGCAACCATCCCCTATCCCCAAGACATGCAATTTGAGGGGAATAAATTCATGAAAAAGGTACTTACACATATGGACCTCTGGACTAAAGGCCTTTGTCACATGCAACCATCCCCTATCCCCAAGACATGTAATTTGAGGGGAATAAATTCATGAAAAAGGTACTTACACATATGGACCTCTGGACTAAAGGCCTTTGTCACATGCAACCATCCCCTATCCCCAAGACATGCAATTTGAGGGGAATAAATTCATGAAAAAGGTACTTACACATATGGACCTCTGGACTAAAGGCCTTTGTCACATGCTAGGGGAGGAAGAAACTTTCAAACCAGTCCAAACTCCCCCAGTTGCTGACAGGATTAAAGGGGCACAGGAGTGCCCCTTTAGTTAAGGACAGTTACACACTAAAAAGGGGAAAAAAGGTTCCACCATTATAAGCCTCAAAATTCTTCTGTATATAAAAATGACACCTGTAGATATAACATGAAACTTGGCATCCATAATGTATCCGATGAGGTCTACAATTGTGCAAGTTTTCAAAGTGATCTGATAGAAACAGATACAGCATGTTGAAAAGTGCTGAAAATTGACACATTTGTACTTTTTACTCAAACTGCAGCTTGGCATATAATAAATTTCTTTCAACTTCTGGGAAAACTACTGATGTACTTTATTCAGACTTGCTGAGGAAGTGTGCACCTTTCATTGGTTTGGTGAAATTCTGAGTAGCGGTTTAAAAATTATCGCGGTTTTTCTGCCCCATGAAGCCCTATAGCAGCAACTGCTGGCAAAGTTATACCAGGCATGCCAAGTTTTACTCTGAAGCTACAGTGCTGCCAGTACTCCATTGTTTTGAATTCCACTGTTTCTGTCAGCATTCTGAGTGACAGTGGGGGAGGGATAGCAGGAAACTCAACTGAGATAAGAGTGAGGTAATTTTGTCAGCTGAGGGAATAAGTCTCATTGATGAAGACAGAGGCCAGATCTACACCTTGGACATCTCTATGCCAGCCTAAAAACCTGCATTTAAAATAGGGCTTTCTGCTTCCATTTTAAATGCAGGATTTCAACAACCCCCTTTTTCACATGCTTCCTTTTCCCCAACCCCCTTCCTTTCCTTCTCTCCATATCTGAGTTTTCCATTATCTTTCATGGATCTCGCTCATCTTCTTGCCACTTTTACTCTTTTCATGGAGAAAACTCAAGTGGAACACAATGGGGTAATTTGATAGCTCATTATCTGCGATCTATTTAAAAATGGAACAAAGGGCATTTAATGCAGGAGATGCCCCGGAGGGACATGGTGTCATTAGGGGTGTACAAACCCCACTCACCTGAGTCCGCTGGGGGGTCCATGGGGGGGAAGTGGTCCATTCCTCCCCCCAGAATCCTCCCTGGCTGGCTCTGCTCCATGGCAAGTCCGTGGAACCGCTAGCCTGGTCCGTCCACTGCTGGACTTCTGTCCGCTACCAGTCTGCGGACACAAATGGCGTCCGGCGTAGTGGACGCCATTTGCATCCCTGCTTTTTGCCATGATAGGCTACATAAATATTTACGTAGCCTATCACGGCAAAGTGCAGGGACGCAAATGGCGTCTGCTATGCCGGACGCCATTTGCGTCTGCAGACCGGCAGCAGACGGCAGCGTAGTTAACGGACGGACCTGGCTGGTGGCAGGTAGGATCCGGCTGGCGCAAACTTTGCGGGGTGGCGGAGGTGAGTGGTCCGTTCCGCCACGGACTCCAGGGGGGCTGGATTCTAAGAATCCAGCCTCATTGGAGTCTGTGGCGGAATTCTCCGCCATCCCTAGGTGTCATGTAAAGAGCCCACAAACCTCCATGAAAGAGCACTCACAATTGTAGGATAAAAGCTCCGTGTGAAGAAAGCCTTTGTGCCATATCATTATGACCCCATTGTGGAAATGTTATATCCCTCTTGTGCATTTATACCTCATAGGACAAACAAGGACATTTGTTGCAGGATATTGGATAATGTGAAATAAAAAGCAGGAAATAACTCTACAAAAGTGGTATATCGAATGTGTAATGTACCCCACAGTGTACTTCAGTGTACTTCAATAGTGCTATAAAGCAGTAGTGTCTATCTAGCCAGAGAGGAAAAGGAAACAACAACAACAACTATTCTGGAATCCTGTGCAGCCTTACTCGGAAGTAAGCTATTCTGAACATACATGGACATATCTGTTCATTTGTACACATCTACTCGGTTAATGACTGGTGGTTTGTATTTTGTTTTTAGTTTATTTTTTTTTCAGAACACTGTAATAATACATTTCCCTTTTAAACCAGGGAAATTCAATGACCTAAATACTTGCCAGTTGTGCAATGTCACAAACTGTGCTTGCTTACAAGCAACAAACACACATGGGTCAACTCACAGGAGGATTCCTCTGGCAATACAGTAAGGTCCAGATGCTTCAAAAAAACAAAACAAGACCAGGACAATGTGGGACATCTTTACTGGTCCCAGGCACTCCATGATCCTCCCCATCTGGATTTGGGCCTGAAAGACTAAGGAAAAGTGTGGGTGCATAGAGGGTAAGTTGTAACTTGTAAGCAAGCACAATTTGTGACATTGCATGACAACATCATTACTGGGGCCCGTCTGTTAAGGCATCAGCCTTACCTTCCGATTTCCTGACTTTGTGGAGCTTGAGCCAACATGAGACAACCTTAACTATGATCTTAAACCAGCAGGTTTTTGATCATCGAATATTCGCTTCTCAGGATATATCTTCATAGGAGTTTGAGATTGTGGGAATGTGGAAGACGCCTCCCAAGGTGTGTTTGCATGTGCATATGTGAGGGTAAAGTGATTCTGAAGTGAGCTTTTAAAATGAATTAAAACTAATTGACTGAGAACAATTTTAAGTAGTAGACACCACTAAAATCAAGTTTACTGGACTTTAACAGAGAAACCATCTTAGAATATTGAAGGCCAAAATACATGAATTATTTTCTTGATTTTTACCCCTGCTTTTTTTGGTCACACTTCTTGGTAAGAGATTGAGGCAAATAAAATGTACGCCATTCAAAACAGACAAAACATAAACAGAAGACCCATTCTTTGCTTGCCTAATATCATGTTGCTCAAACATCTGAGGAAAAGGAAAGTGTGTGAGCAATATAACAAGTCTAGAAGAATTTCCTGGCTACTGTTTACTCAACAAACATTAAAAAAATTAGGTTACATTTTAAGTCAGTAAACTGTGGGACAACCTGATCTTTGGTGATGATGTTAAATCTTGGCCTCATAATCCCTGAATTATGGCAAGGAAACCTGCCATCGGTGTTTCTTTTTGTTATTACAGCCCTGTTAAATTGCTTATAAAAAGGCATATTGCCTAGTGAGTTTTAGCAGGAGTAAATGTTACCAAGACTGTTTTCTTCCCAGACCCAAATACCAATCCTGTTTATAAGTAAATCCCACTGAAGTAAGACTGATTCACGTAAAGCAGTTAATGTTAATGTATGGAATGTAGTTAATGTATGGAATGCTGTTCCCAGGGCCAGCTCTGCCATTAGGCAGGGTGAAGCAGTCACCTCAGCTGGCAGATCCTGGGAGGCAGCAACAAGGGCCAGATCTACACCTGGTGTCATATCGATATGATCCCATCATGATGCCGCTATATCCCTCTTGTGCATTTATACCTCGTAGCACACACGATGATGTCTGTTGTGCTATTTTGGATAATACGGAATAAAAAGTGGGAAATAACACTAGAAAAGCAGTATATGGAATGTGTAATGTGTGCAAACAGTTATCAGTGCGCTCCAATACCGACAAAAAGCACTAGTGTAGATCCAGCCAAGGTGATGGAGGAGAAACCTGTGTGCCATGCGGACTGCTCTGTAGTTGGCCTGCTGCCTTTGGGTGCAGTGGAGGGTGCTTTCCTACCATCAGTGCTGAAGACGGATTCATCTGCCCATCCAGTTGGCTTTTGTAAATGGAACGGGAGGGGGCGCCATCTTGTTCATTGCTTCAGGCTGCAAAATGTCTTGGGCCATCCCTGGTGCTGCCGTAAAATGTGGTGACAGCCACTAGCTTGTAGCTTTAAAAGGGGATTTGACACATTCATGGAGGAGAAAGCTATCAATGGCTGTGTCAGGGGGCCCTAGCCGGCCTCTTTCAGTCTACTCCAGTAGCCAACTCCAGACAAAGACAAAGGATTCTTTTCAAGGCTTTATTCCTTTTACAACTTAATAACTCTATCACCAGCGACTAAGCTATGAACAGCAGAGTAACCTATGCCCCGGGTTGGAAACAGTTGGTCCCCGTTTGAACGAGAATCACCTGCAGACCCTGAACTTATGGGCTAGCGAGAGTCCCTCCCCTTTTCCCTTGGGTCCTCTGGACGCGACTGTTGCTTGCGCGCCAAACGGGCGCTACGCCTGCTTTCCGCGCCCTCCGTAGCTCGTCGCTCTCTGCGTCTGCGTCGAGCATCCAGCCAGCCCTCCTCCCATGCTCTTTCACTTCCAGGACTGCTATCTATCCCAGGAATGCTGGCAGGAGGAATCTGTGCCAGCTGCAGGGCCTGGGAGGGATGAGCATGCTCCCCTCCCATGGACGGCTGTTCCTCCTCAGAATCAGAACTGCTCTGAGGTTCTATGGGCTCAGTGTCCACCCTGACAGGCTGCTAGCCAGCATGCCTCTGAGTAACAGCTGCCAATGAGCTTGTGCGCTTCCTATAGGCATCTGATTGGTGACCGGGGTGGGAGGGAACAGGGAGCTGGACTAGACAGGCCTTTCATCTGATCTAGCTGGGTTCTTCTTATGCTCTCATGGGAAGTGCTTGTAGGATTGTAGGGCTGACATATGCAAGCACGTTCTTCATTCTGCATTCCCTCACATGCTCATACTGCTTTCTTACCACCAGGTACATCTTGTTGAATGGCTATGCCATAGATGCACGGAATGTACAACTTTTTTCCCCTATAGTAAATCACTGTAATATTCACTATGCAATGTTCTTCATGGCAGGCCTCTTTGGAGAAACGATTAAGTACATAACATGCTGGTTTAACCCACATTTGCTGGTAATTTGTATACTGTGTTGTTTTGTTTTTTTTAGGCTGAAGCTCAATTCACAGGACTTGTAGAAGGAGCTGTCGTTAGCAAAACTGAGCTGGAATATAACCAAGAAGCAGCAATAACCCCCTTGCCAAATTATGTATATTTTATTAGTACACATTTTTCAGTCACTTTTCTCTGACCTAGTTCACATGTAACACCAATTCCTGGATTAAACAACCCAGGAATTGGTATAGCCTCATGGGAGTGAATAAGCATGTTGCCTCCTTCCTCCTTGCCACTTCCGCTTTGAATAAGCTTTTAGAAACAACCCAGGAATGCCCTATTCCTGAGTTATTGTCATGATATGCAAACCTGGAACTCTAGGTTGTTTAGGGTGAAACAACCCAGAGTTTTAACCCAACAACAAACCACAGGTTAAAACTCTAGTTTGTTTAACCCCAAACAACCCAGAATGTTGGATTCATACATCACGGCAATAACCCAGGAACGGATTGCTGTGGTCCCAGCAAACATAATCACCCTGAAGCTGCTATTTGCATCAGGGGAGAAGCTTCCACTGGTGCCAATGGAGGCTCCCCTCTCTATGCAACTAGCAGCTTTAGGGAGGTGATTTTCATTGGGAACATGGCAGTGGGGAAAGGGTTAAACTCTTTCTCTCCATCCCCTGTGGTTCTGCTGCCTGGCTCCCCCTGCAGCTGCAATACACCCCCCCCCCTGCATGTTGATTGCATTCATATCCTCAGCGGTCCTTCTCCACCAGCCCCTGTCAAAGGAAGTCAGGTGGGTGGCTACTAGGAAGAGGGCCTTTTCTGCTGTGGCCCCCCAGCTGTGGAATGAGCTCCCTAGTGAGGTTCACCTGGCATCTACATTGTATTCCTTCCGGCGCCAGGTGAAGACCTTTTTTATTTTCCCAGGCATTTTAGCATTTTAGCTTTCTAGTTATTTTAGCTTTGAGATTTTAAATCTGTATTTTAAATCTCTGCATTGCTGCTAGGTTTTATTCTGGTTTTATACTTTTATTCTGGTTGTATTCTTATATTGTGGTTTTAATGCTTTTATATTTTATATTGTTTTACTGTGTGTTTTTTGCTTTTAATATTTGTGACCTGCCCAGAGAGCTTCAGCTGTTGGGCAGAATATATATATATATATATATATATATATATATATATAAAAATATAAATAAATAAAATAGTTAAGGTCATATCTAGTCTGGCTCTGATGCACTTGTCAATCATTGACTGTCCTCTGCCACCCACTTCAGCCCTGCATCCAGTCCGAAGCTTAGTTTCATGACAATGAATATTATAGTTACACAATTGAGCCTTGCACCAACATTTTATATGAATCTCTCCCCTACCCAAATATCTCATTAGTGCATATAAGGTAAAGCCAAAGCAAACCAAGGCACAATTTTTATAAATTGTTTTAAAAGACTCTGAATGGATAGCTTTCCCAGGGTCAGAGATGGGAAAGCAGAAACGGAGAACAAGCGAGCGAACAGTCATACATCTGTAACCTTCTGGATCCTTGACTTGTATCTGAGGGCTGATTCTCCTAATATTGTATAGATTCCACATTTATTTATTGAGATAGACCAAAAGTGGCTCAATGAAGTAAAACCAAATTAAAACAAACCATGACACTTACAGATAAAATATAAAAGGGAAGAACTACAATCCCAAGAAAGGTGGCCATTTATGCATTGCCCCAAAGCAAGAAATTCATCATTAGAAAGCGGGGGGGGGGGGAGACAAAAGAGGACACACATTCGCCCCAGACTTGCCTATACCAATTTATATGTATAGATGCAAATTTAGAAAAAAAAACCCTCTACTGTAATTTAAATAGACATACAGAACAGTGCATACTGTGGAAGATCGTGACTGGATGACCTGCCTGCCTGCCTGCTCAGTCTGCCCACCAGCTGCTAACTGTAGATGGGCAACTTCAACATCCTGCTGCTCTCCCTCCTTTCTTAGGGTTCTTTGAGCTTAAACTGGACTGGGACTTGACAGCCCTTCAAATAGAGGACCCTCATCTGCAAAGAAGGACACCTCGACACTCTAATCACAACTTACAAAATCAGAAACAAATAACAACCCCTCTCTCATTTCTAATAGGAAACTCCATAGCAGCAGGATAAAACAATGAATAATGTACACGATAACAACGTAATCAAAAGCTACAGCTCCAAAACAACTAAACTCTAAAAACCCCACTAGCTAAATGCCTTCTAGAAAGACCAGTCTTTATATAGTCTTTGCCTGACTCCTAATGTAGTTCAGTATAGGGACCTGATTCCACTCTGGGAACAATATTTCACTGAGTTGGTGCCGCTATTTAAAAGGCCTTGGTGTAAACTTTTTAGGTGTAGCAGGGATGTTGTATCCAGATTGGCTGCAAAGAAATGGATGAGGTTTAAGGTTCTTGCCAGTCCTACTGTTTTGTGGTTATTTTCAATTACATGGCTTTAATACATTTAGGGAGCAATTCTATGGCCTTTAGTTAGCGGCTAGACGGCCATAGGATATGTGGTTTTCCGGAGAACTGACTTCCCCCCTTCCGTGTTGCCTCACAGACAGTGTGGAATGGCCCTGTGCTCTGCGCTTGGAAGAGGAGTGCAGAGTGGACAAAACAGGGCTTTCTGGGGTGGGGAAGGTGGAAATGCCGGTATGACACATCCTATGTGTTGTCTGGCAGTCTCCTCCCCCACTCTGCCTTCCTGTGGCGAGACAGCTGGAATTGGCTGTCTAGCCACAAATGCAGGGCAGGAGAAGCACCGAGGGAACGATCCCCTCTGTCCTTCTCCTGCCCTGCATTGGATAGGCGGTCACCTCTTGAGTTCAGAGGCGGCCACCTATCCCCATAGGAATGTGCCCTTAATATAAACAAGGCTCCTGATCTTTGACACAGCTCAAGACTTTTCATTCTTAGTTTAAGACTAAGGAATTAGTTGTCGCAAGTATCTTAAAAAGCCATTGTACCTTAATTAGCTTCCTTTGTTACCAACGTGCTGCTTACCAGGAAAGCAGCTCCTGAACTAACAGTACAAGCCTATACATGTCTACTCAGAACTAAGCTCCATTGAGTTCAATGGGACATGGTCACAGTTTAAGTGTGTATAGGACTGCTGTATAAAGGTGCTATTTCATTGTAGCATCTTGCTGTGTAATTACATGAATAGCCTAGCAGCTGTCCAAAGATTCTATTTTTCAAAAGGTGGTCAATAAATACATATGACTTCACAGGTAATTTGTGGATACAAGGCATAAATAATGAGGTTGAAAGGTTTCAGAAAATTTTTCTTCAGAACAATTCGTGCATTCAATTCCCAACTGGGAGCAAAGGAGCTAACTATCTAAAAACTGTATATGTTTATAAGCCTCAGGTTGCATTTACATTGGCCTGTATGAATGTTCTTCCATCTGCCATGCCAGAAAGAGAAAGGAGATTCAATAAGGATTCTTCGTTGCAACCTTGTTGTCCCTGTGGTTCGGGGGATTTAAAGACTATAATGCAAGATTTATTGTACTGCAATTTCTATCGGGATATTAGGAGAGAAGTGATTGCGTCTTTATTATCTAAATGTCCTGGCAGAGACAATCTGCTTTATGTATTTTACTGTTTAGCTGACAACATTCCTGTAGTTAGTGGAAAAACTGCTAAGTTTTTTTCTGTTGCAGTTACATTGAGAGTTCAGTTAATCCATTTTTTATTTGCTCAGCATGGATGCTACACTGTTCTATATATCTTTGTATATATATTTTGTTGGTCCATATATTTTTCTATATATACCTTGTATACCTTGCTTTTTCAATCTGGCCATGGGCCGCAATAAACAGATTTGGATTTGGATAATGTAAATGTCCCAGATTCGCACCTTCCAAACCAAAAATGTGAGTACACAGTAATATCCACACTTTCTTGAATTTTGTCTGCAGTTAGCAAATCCCTACAAAGTGTAAAAAAAGAGATGCTTATAACAAGGGAACGTGTGCAGAAAAATTTGTACATTAGGGGAAAGTGCACACAAAAACATGTTATATTAATGGAAATTGTTTGCAAAAAATGCTTACATTAGGAAAAGTGCATACAGAAGTAGATCCTTCATTGAATTGGTTCCCTCTCTTATGAAATTCCATGTCTGTTGGCAGCCCTGGCGCATGCTCTCTTGTCATCTGAGCTGTGAGAGAATATGCACCACTGCCACATTGCTCTCCTTCCCACCACCACTGCATTGCACCTTCCCCATTATGTCCACTACCTTTGCTGCCACCGTGGCTCTACGGACAGCTGCATGGCCAAAAAAACAGAGCTGATGCGGTGGTGGTGGCAGCAAAAGTAAAGGGGGCATGTGATGAGAAAAACAGAGGCAAATGCCATGGTGGGAGAGCAGCTGGCAGGGCTCTACAGGGTACCCACTGGAGGTGGAGGGGCAGCAGGGGTGGGCCCTCCTAGTGGAGGTGGAGAGCAGCACAGTTCACTGCTTCTCCCATTCTGCCACCTGATTCAGGGGCTTTACCCTGCTTCATAGGAGAGCTGGCCCTGCCTGTTGATGTCAGGCACTGATGTTATTTCATTTTTGGCATGTGTTGAAGACACTTTTAGTTAAACAAGCCTTGCCTGCCCCACCAGCCATGGTTTTATTAGTATACGTTTATTTTAAAGATTTTAATTCTGTATTTGATTATTTTTCTTCCTTTCTATTGTTCACCACTCAGGAATTTTATTGAACATAGTGGAGTATATAAATCTTGTAAATAATAATAATAATAATAATAATAATGAAACATGCATGAAAAAGCATAAAGATTTTTGAGAGGACCTTTAGGGAAAAAAGTGCAAACTGATGTGGAAACAGGACAGAACAAACCTCATGTTGGAAAAATGAGAAACTGAATGAAACCAAACTTGGCAGATTCGTCCATCCCTACATGTGAACATTTGCAAAGGCCATCACCTGATTATTGTTTTACTAACATAAGGTATGCAGTAGGGTTTATGGTGGTCAAAAGCAAATTAATGTTGAGTTATGCATAACCTATAAACAGACATGCTGTGGTTAGCAGAACTGAGTTAGGTCCAGACTTAATTGTATTTGGAGGAGACCCATTGAAATTAATGGGACTTAGGTAGGCATGAATAACTGAAGTCCCACTGACCTTTGCCTAGTTGCAATTGCAGTACCACTTAAGGCTATTTCTTAAAAAAAGTACAGGTGACATAATTTGTGACATGTGAAAATGTTAGTTTAAGGGGTGGCAGGGGTGGGGGGAGAGATCCAAAAACTATGGCACGGAACAACATAAAATAAACAAATAATAAAAACTGTGTGTGTGCATGTGCAAGTGTGCTTAAAATAGCAGAATATGGAATCAATAATCTTAAAAGAAATTCAGTAGCTCTCTATAAAGTACCATGAGGTGGCTCCTTAAAATGTACTCATAAAAATGCAGTTAGGTTCACTGCCAAGTGTGGGTGCAAAACCATTCCACTGATGGCATCTGCGGATGATCAAGAATTCCATGGGTATATGAAGCTGGCAACATCTGGAAGAGAGCATCTGTCTTTGTAGAAAGTGGAATTGCCACCCTTAAATCTGAAACTAAATGCTCCAGACACAGAGCATCTATGCTATCCACACCTTTTTCACTGTTTAAAGACCAGTTGCAAGGCTGCATCTGCGTAGCAGATTTTGGTACTCTTGGTTAGGTTGTTCAGCTATGTATTGGCTATGGAGAAACAAGCAGGAAAAATGTTGTTATCTATATTCTCCTCTTGGACTTATGGAAGCCAGCCATGCAGACTGTAGACAATGGCCCCCTCTTTTTTATTTGGGGGGCAGCATGGGATGAAGCTTCCAAATGTACTATGAACTGCTATGAAGTTAGACACACCATGAAGTTGCAAGCTGAATCCCACTGAAATAATGTCATGCCCCCAGTGGAGGAATCCTCTTCAGAGGAGGAGCTAGAGCTCCCAGAGACAAACAACCTTGAGGAGCAGTCCATGCCAGGAGGAGCCTGGGCCCTTGGGGGAGATGGCCATGGGTCCATCCCCACAAAAGGAGGAGAACTCTGCCTCTGAGGCTAAGGATGAGTGACCATCTAGCAACCGAGAGCAGCAGCATCTTAAGAGGCCAGCCAGAATAGCCCCTGTGAGAAGGAGTGCCCATTTGCAAAGGAAACCTCCTCATGAGTAAGTGACTCCTTGTGAGTTGGGCACTCCTCATGAGGAGGACTTCTTCCAGAAGCCACTATTGTACTTAGGGATGTTGGAGAAATACATTTCAGGGTGGAGTTTGACGGGTTTTCCTAGGCTGGCCCCCACAGACTTCGTTTTAATTCCTGCTGTGGTGCCCAATTCGATCTGCAGCGAGACAGGCCAGTTTGCAGATTTTCCAGGAAATTTGCGCATTTGGAGGCAGGAGAAGGTTCTGCAATTTGCACAAATTACTGAGCAATTTGTGCACATCCTGCAAATTACAGCTGAATTTGTGCAAAATTCAGCCATAATTTGCACAAGTTGCACAGAAAATTGCACAAATAGTGGAACCTTTAAAAAAATTGCCTGTGATTCTTTGCTTGGCTTTTGACTTCAAGATGAATTTACTCCATAGATTGCCTCAGGACTGAGCCTGAACCAGTCACTGCAGGACAAATCAGTTGGCACAAGAGAATTTTTCCCATTTTGTTCCTTTATTCTTTCTCTGATTTGCCCTGCCCTGCAGTCCAATATCTCTAAAACTGGGTTTAACTAGGAGAATTCCTGAAATTAATTCCAGAATTGGCTCATGCACAGTCTTCTGCAGTTATTGGGTACTTCAGTCCATTTGCACCTTTTCCTTTTGTTGCTGCTGCCCTCTATTGTATTTTATGACTTTAACTTTTCTTTTGTGAACATCCCAGAGTGTTTCAGCTATTGGGTGGTATGGAAATGTAATAGATAAATAAAACTGATGTGCAAAAAACGCAATCTTGAGAGGCTAGTTCGTATGGTTGCATCAAGAGTCCTCTTGTGCAGTGACGAAGTGGGTTTTAAGGTGATGGAGAATGGCAGAGAGGCATTTAGGAATTGAAAGTTGTGGCTTCCTAAAATCACTAAAAACTTTTTTTTTCTTTAAAAAACCCAACTACCTCAGCTTCAGGTGGTGACTATTTCATTTGCATGCTCCCTCATGTGGCATAAGCTGGTGTTTACAGTATCAGGGGGAACATTTCTTCCTGATGCAATAAATAATAGCTGTCAAGAAGACACAATTTGTTCAAATGAAACATTTACCACATGAAGCTCTGATAAAATCATCTCGTGGTAACTTTATTTAGAAACACTGTAAACAGGTAGATTTACTTAATGCTTAGCCAATTCATTCCTTATTAAGTCCAGCTTTTATTGCATGGGGATGTTTCCTTGTATAAAATGAATTTGCTTATATTTGGACTTTGATTATTTTGTAGATAACTGATGCATTTAAACAACACCATGCCAAAGAAATGACCGAGCTACATTTTAAGCCCTTTGTAAATATCACAATTGATTAATAGGTTCTGGCTAAATGGTCCGTTGGCTCTACTTATTATTACACAACATGACGCCCTTAACCAAGCATCACAGTATTTTTGTTGGAGTTCAAGTGTGTTAAGTTTCTGCTCCTACTTCAGTGTCTGAATACCTCTTTGAATCGAGACAGCAGTGCACTTTCTGTTCTGCAGTTTTCTGCAGTCCTAAAGACAAATGAACCATATTCAGGTGTTCTCCTTGGGTGTAAGCCCTACACTTGAGGAGGGGAGCAGGGATGAGTGCACTAACTCCTTTGCCATTCTCATCACTCACTACCCATGAATGCCTGCAGAGGAGAGCCATGCTCTATCTGTGGAGACTCTCCTTGGAATTTTAGAATCCAGGAAAACCAGGGTTCTAATAACTCAGAGAAAGCCTCCGTGGATAGAGCAGGCTCTCCTCTCCAGCCAGTCACCCTCTACATCCAGCTTCTCTCACTCAGTTTCCCTTCAGATGTATTGGTCTGCGATAATTTCCATATTTATGGGAATTGCAGTCCAACACATCTGGAGAATGCCAGATTGGACAGGGCTATTCTACATGTAAAGGGTGACAAGACTGGTGAAGGAACATGCTGATCCCTGCTTTGTGTGTAGAGCTTACACGCAAGAGAAGGCCTGATCAGAGCTTTACCATGGAGCAAGAGCTACTGAACTCATTGAGACATTTCTGAGTAAACATGGTCAAGACTGTACTGCACATTGTGACTTAGATCCAAAGGTGTCTTACATGAGCACAAAGGCACTTCCATTTGTGCAAGGCAGCCTCCCACCCCATTCCCTTGTCCCATGCCATTCCAGAAGGTCAATCAACCTTAGGAATGGCTTCGGCATGATGGTGAGCAGGAGCTAGGAAAGCCACACTGTACAAGTGGAATTCTGCTTGTGCTTCTCTGCATCCAACCCTCTGTGTTTACATTATAATGTTAAGAAGAGATTAATCAAAACGTAAAACTCTATAATTGTCCTAAGAGATTGCAGCAGGATGGTATGACAAAATCACAGTGCTTGCCATGTGGAGTCTACATTAATATTTATATGTATCTGCTTTTGTGGGAAAAATAGCCACTCAGGTTTTTCCGTAAATGCAATGTTACATAAATGGCTGCCGTAAAAGGGACATTTATGCAACATTACAGGGAGCCAAACAGCAGTGGCCAGCCGGCAGCGTCTCTGCGAGTGCCTGGTGGTGTGGATGGAGGTGAGTCCATTCCATCCCTACTACTGAAGAGGTACATTTTGTACAAGGCTATATTTATTTACTGGAGTTCACACTATTTAGCATTTTAAGGCTTACGATTGTCATAAGTAAACAACAAAAATGATGTAAACAAAACCTAATTTAAGACATTGGCACAACCTATGGCCTGACCATATGCTCTGCTACACTAGCCAACGAATCTATGGAACAAGGCAACAGGACCTGAGTGCCGGTGCAGCTCTGCTACTCAAGGCAGTTGGCGTCAATTTTGTTAATCCTAGCAAACTTGTTGCAATATGTAAACCTCTTTGTTCCAGCTATTTCAACATTAAAAGTGAGATCATGTGCCAAATCGAACATATTGATGAGCACTATTGTATGGACATGTGTAGGCCAAATGTGTTGAAGTTGTTTGAAGATTCTTCTGGGCTGTTTTTAATTGTAGATAGCTGCTTAGCTATACATTTAGTATTGAGGGCTAGCCAAATCTAGCTTGGTGTTTTTTGAAAAGCAGTCATCATAATTCTGTTTTGTTGTTGTTGTTTGTTTCCAGGTTGTACAAACACTGGGCATGATCCAGCAAATGTTAAGTACTTTGATTCCAGTGGGAGAAATGTAAGCATGTCCTTAACTGGCCTATTGACATAAAAAAGGCACCTCAAAATTATATTCCACATTTCAGCTTTTGATTTTTTAAATTTTAGTTGATATATCACCCTTCTTTGTCTGGAAGTATATTATTACTTTTGGAAGAGGTAGATGAAATGGAATGATAGCAGCTACCTTCTTTTGAGTAGTTGGCTGACTTTTGTGCTTTATGGTCATAAACATTATAAAAAGCAGATGGACATCTTTCTGGAACATGTACCCCCCCCACCCCGGTCTTATGTTTATTTCTTTTGCATTTGTCCCATGACAGATTTTTTTCTGCTGTAGATGTCATTAGATGCTGCTTTGTTGTTGTTGTTGTTCAGTCATTCAGTCGTGTCCGACTCTTTGTGACCCCATGGACCATAGCACACCAGGCCTTCCTGTCCTCCGCTCTCTCCCGGAGCGTGCTCAAGTTCATATTCATTGCATCGGTGATGCTATCTAGCCATCTCATCCTCTGCTGTCCCCTTCTCCTTTTGCCTTCAGTCTTTCCCAGCATCAGTGTCTTTTCCAGGGAGTTTTCTCTTCGCATTAGGTGGCCAAAATATTTGAGCTTCAGCTTCAGTATCTGTCTTTCCAATGAGCACTCAGGGTTGATTTCCTTTAGGATGAACTGATTTGACCTCCTTGCAGTCCAGGGGACTCGTAAGCGTCTTCTCCAGCACCACAGTTCGAAAGCATCAACTTCGGCGCTCAGCCTTCCTTATAGTCCAGCTCTCACAGCCATACATTACTACTGGGAAAACCATAGCTTTGATAATACGAACCTTTGTCGGCAAGGCTATGTCTCTGCTTCTTACTATGCTGTCTAGGTTTGCAATAGCTAGGGATGGCGGAGAATTTCTCCCCGAAACTTCGGGGGGCCGAGCGCCAACATGTTCGGCCCCCCGAACAAGTTTCGGGGAGAAATCCTCCGAACCCCCCTGCCCCCCACCCCCCCCTCGGGATGGGACTTACCTTCACCGAATGTCCCTCCCGGTGGCTGGTCCGGCCGGTGGTTCGGCGGGTGTTTGAGCAGGGCGGGAGCGGCAGCCGGTCTTTCGACCGGCTGCCGCCGCCGCCATTGCAATGAAAGAAAAAAAAAAACACGCCCCCTGATAGGCTACGTGACGATTCACGTAGCCTATCACGGCTAGATTTGCAAAGTCAGCCGTGATAGGCTACGTCAATCGTCACGCGTTTCGCGTTCGCGGCTGGGCGAGGCAGGAAGCCTCCTCCCCGGCCTGAATTTCGGCTGGGGCGAGGCGGGAAGCCTCCCCCCCGGCCTGAATTTTGGCCAGGGCGAGGCGAGAAGCCTACC
Source organism: Heloderma suspectum (assembly GCF_057233095.1). NCBI lineage: Eukaryota > Metazoa > Chordata > Lepidosauria > Squamata > Helodermatidae > Heloderma > Heloderma suspectum. The sequence continues at coordinate 302,391,192 of NC_139458.1, forward strand.
CCCCCGGCCTGAACTTTGCGGGGGGACCAGCGAAGCACCTCCCCCCCACCGCAAACGTCCTTCGACGACAGGTAAGGGACTTTCGTCCACCCCTAGCTATAGCTTTCCTCCCAAGGAGCAAGTGTCTTTTAATTTCATGGCTACAGTCACTGTCTGCGGTGATCTTGGAGCCCAAGAAAGTAAAATCTGTCACTGCTTCCATTTCTTCCCCATCCATATGCCAGGAAGTGATGGGGCCAGATGCCATGATCTTCATTTTTTTAATGCTGAGTTTCAAACCAGCTTTTGCACTCTCCACTTTCACCCTCAACAAGAGGCTCTTTAGATCCTCTTCGCTTTCTGCCATTAGGGTGGTATCGTCTGCGTATCTGGGGTTGTTGATAATTCTCCCAGTAATCTTAATTCCAACCTGTGATTCATCCAACCTGGTGTTTCTCATGATGTACTCTGCATATAAATTAAATAAGCAGGGTGACAATATACAGCCTTGTCGTGCTCCTTTCCCAATTTTGAATCAATCAGTTGTTCCATGTCCGGTTCTTACTGTTGCTTCTTGACCCTCGTACAGGTTTCTCAGAAGACAGGTAAGGTGGTCTGGTACTCCCATCTCTTTCAGAATTTGCCAGAGTTTGTTGTGATCCACACAATCAAAGGTTTTAGCATAGTCAATGAAGCAGAAATAGACATTTTTCTGGAATTCTCTTGCTTTCTCCATGATCCAGCGAATGTTGGAAATTCGATCTCTAGTTCCTCTGCCTCTTCGAAACCCCACTTGTACTTCTGGTAGTTCTCGGTTCACATACTGCTGAAGCCTAGCTTGTAGGATTTTGAGCATAAGCTTGCTGGCATGTAAAATAAGTGCAATTGTGCGGTAGTTTGAACACTCTTTGGCACTGCCCTTCTTTGGAATTGGAATGTAAACTGACCTTTTCCAGTCTTGTGGCCACTGTTGAGTGTTCCAAATTTGTTGGCATATAGAGTGCAGCACTTTAACAGCATCATCTTTTAGGATCTTAAATAGCTCAGCTGGAATACTGTCATCTCCACTAGCTTTGTTGTTACTAATGCTTCCTAAGGCCCACTTGACTTCACTGTCTAGGATGTCCGGCTCAAATTCAGTGACCATACTATCATGGCTATCAGGGACATTCAGATCGTTCCTGTATAGTTCTTCTGTGTATTCTTTCCACCTCTTCTTAATCTCATCTGCTTCTGTTAGGTCCCTGCCTTCTTGGTCCTTTATCATGCCCGTCTTTGCACAAAACATTCCCTTGAGATCTCCGATTTTCTTGAAAAGATCTCTAGTCTTTCCCATTCTGTTGTTTTCCTCGATTTCTTTGCATTGTTCATTTAAGAAGACCTTCTTGTCTCTCCTTGCTGTTCTCTGGAACTCTGCATTCAGTTGGATATATCTTCCCCTTTCTCCCTTCCTTTTTGCTTCCCTTCTTTCGTCAGCTACTTGTAAAGCCTCATCAGATAGCCACTCGGCTTTCTTGCATTTTTTTTTCCTTTGGGATGGATTTAGTTGCTGCCTCCTGAACAATGTTACGGACCTCCGTCCATAGTTCTCAGGTGCTCTGTCTATCAGGTCTAATCCCTGAAATCTATTCCTCACCTCCACTGTATATTCAAAAGGGATATGATTTAGGTCATACCTGAATGGTTTAGTGGTTTTCCCTATGTTCTTCAATTTAAGCTGAAATTTTGCAAGAAGCAGCTCATGATCGAAGCCACAGTCAGCTCCAGGTCTTGTTTTTACTGACTGTATAGAGCTTCTCCATCTTTGGCTGCAAAGTACATAATCAATGTGATTTCGATATTGACCATCTGGTGATGTCCATGTGTAGAGTCGCCTCTTGTGCTGTTGGAAAAGAATGTTTGCTATGATCAGCATGTTCTCTTGGCAAAACTCTATGAGCCTTTGTCCTGCTTCATTTTGTACACCAAGGCCATGCTTACCTGTTATCCCGGTGATTTCTTGACTTCCTACTTTAGCATCCCAATCCCCTATGATGAAGAGGACATCTTTTTTTGGTGTTAGTTCTAGAAGGTGTTGTAGGTCTTCATAGAACCGATCAACCTCAGCTTCTTTGGCATCAGTGGTTGGGGCATAGACTTGAATTACTGTGATGTTGAATGGTTTGCCTTGGATTCGTACTGAGATCATTCTATCATTTTTGAGATTGTACCCTAGTACTGCTTTTTCCACCCTTTTGTTGACTATGAGTGCTACTCCATTTCTTCTAAGGGATTCTTGCCCACAGTAGTAGATATGATGGTCACCTGAATTAAATTCGCCCATGCCTGTCCATTTTAGTTCTCTGATTCCCAAGTTGTCGATGTTCAATCTTGCCATCTCATTTTTGACCACCCCCAGCTTACCTTGATTCATTGATCTTACATTCCACGTTCCTAAACAATATTGTTCTTTACAGCATCGGACTTCCTTTTCATCACCAGACACATCCACAGCTGAGTGTCCTTTTGGCTTTGCCCCAGCCGCTTCACTCTTTCTGGCACTACTTGGAAATTCCCTCTGCTCTTCCCCAGTAGTATATTGGACACCTTCCGACCTGAAGGGCTCATCTTCCGTCGTCATCCCTTTTAGCCTTGTGATATGTTCCATGGAGTTTTCTTGGCAAGAATGCTGGAGTGGGTTGCCATTTCCTTCTCCAGTGGACCACATTTTGTCAGAACACTCCGCCATGACCTGTCCATCTTGGGTGGCCCTGCATGGCATAGCTTATGGCTTCGCTGAGTTATGCAAGCCCCTTCGCCACAACAAGGCAGTGATCCATGAAGGGGAGATGCTTCTTTCCCATTGTATAAAAGCATTCCTACTTAATAGTCAGATGAGATACTAGTCCACCTTGTAAGACAGTGTATGGTACTAGTCCACCTTGTACGTTGTTAAGTAGCTGGTACTCAATGCTCAATTCTGAATTAAGCTCTGGCCATTTTATGTGTTAGCCTTTTTCTATATAGTAGTAAGCATATTGTGTCAGGAATTCCCCTCCCACAACATCCACACACAGAGAACTTGCTATTTTTCTGAGATGCAACATTTCTGTTTTTAAAAATCCCCTTGAGGCAAGCCCATCTAATCAACAGTCACAAATGCAGCATGATGCAGTCAGATTTGGCTGTTTATTTATACAAAGCGAAATCAGAGTGAAGGCAGGGAATTAGCAAAACTGCGGGATTATTTCACTGTGACAAAGTTTTTCACAAAAAATGCCTCCTATTTTGCCTCAGCCCTAATCATTGTGGAATCTTGTCCCTTTTCCTTCATGGACACACTGGTCACAAAGGAGAAAAAAAAATGTATAAGATGGCCCTCATTCAGGCATGTCTCACTGAAACTGATTACATTTATTTAACAGTCAAACTACATATTATATTAATTGTGTAGCTAAGCCAATTCTTCTTTTTCACTTGGGAGTAAGTGTGCACAGCCCCAATTCATACTGAGACCAGGGTGCACTAAAAGGGGAGGATTAAAGTTTCCCTCCCATTTGCTTCCCAACATTCTGCTCCCCCTGACAAGGGGATTAAAAAAAAAGAAAAACGTCTCCATTGGAATCAATGTGGGCTCCCCCCCCCCTTTTAATCCCTGTGCTGGGAGGCAGGATGGAATTTCAGGAAACAAATGAGGGGAAGGTTTAATCCTCTATTCTTGATGCACACTGGTCTTGACCCAAATCGGAGATGATGTGCTTTTACTCTCGAATAAATAGTACAGAATAGGCTCAGATACAGCTATACAATTAACATAATGACCTGGTTCAAAGGATCAAAACAGCCCACCATGGATTTTTAAAGCCAAGGTTAGCCATGGTGTGTGCCTGCCAGCATTTTGCATATTCAACACCTGACTGGGGGGTGTCCTTGCATATGACCCTGGCCACCATGGGTTATGTGAGGGTCAAACAACCTTCGCATAACCCTATAACAGACCATGGGTTGTTTAACCCTTGTGTAACCCACGGTGGCCAGGTTTGGATGCAACAATACCCCCAGGTCAGGGGTTGAATATGCAAAATTCTAGCTGGCATGCACCAGCATGCGCCGTGGCTCACCATGGTTTAAACAACCCACAGTGGGCTGTTTGATTGTGTAACCAGCCCAATGTGTAATTTGTCCCAAAGTATTTATACTGATTTATAGTTGGGTTGCAGTGTACCACAGGGGTGTGGAGTCTTATATGCAAACACATGCATGTACGAAGGTCCTGCCTGAGTGGGCTTCTCCATTCATTTAAACAAAGAGAGGAAAACTATGTACTACTTATGCATTTGGAAGGGGCTTGTCACTCAGCAGATGGTGAGGGGGCTTTGGTGCAAAGGATGGGAGGCCAGAAAGGAAGCAGACCAAGGGACCATGGGCCAAGGGACCATGGACTTGCTAGGGACCAAAGGGGAAATAGGGCACAGGGAAGGCTTGGGGGGAAAGAGAACATCCAAGAGCCTGGATGGGGCTCTGCAGGGTTTCAGGAGATAAAACAGGCTTCCCCAGTCTGGCACCCTCCAATGGCTATGCTATCTGGGGATGATAGAAGTTGTAATCAGACACATCTGGAGGGCACAGGATTGGGGAGAGCTGGTGTAAAGCATTGCTATGTTTATTTGGTAATCACACTCAGGAGGTCCATATCCCCCCCCCCCCCGGAGTGTCATTTGTAATGCCATTTCAGCATTGATATTATCCAGTGATCAAATGCACAGCATTAAAATTAAGTCATAAAATCAGCTAGGCACCCGTGGCCATAAAACCTATAGGCAGTTCAACTCAACCAGCTAGGAAGTATAAGATGATAAAACTGGTGCTGACCAACATAAACGTGTTATTCCTAACAAGCCTTGTGAAAAGGCACATTCACAAAGAAACACTGTTATTGCGAAGTACTTAAAGCTGTTTATAATTCCCTGACCTATAAAGTGGCAATAATAACTGGCATGTGAAAGGAACTTTTCCTCTCTCCTTTGACCTATAGTTTCTGGTGCATGAATGAACCAACGGCTTTTCCAGATCTATGTTTCTTTTTTCCTTTGTTTTTCAGAGCAATAAATCCAGCCCTTTTCTGAAACAATATTGAAGCTCTGCTGAGTAAAATTCCTGATTTGTTTTTAATTCTTACTGAAAATTAGAAAGAAAGAAAGGAAGAAAGAAAGAAAAGAAGGGGGGGGCCCTCTAATGAAATCCTGATAGCTGAAGAATCAGGAAAGCAGCCTCTTCTGGAACTATATAAGACAATGCATTTGCAGTTCCAAACCATTTCCTATAATGTCTGTGCTGACAGGATAAAGAAGCCTACCAGAACTCACCAAAGCATGCAAAGCAAACGATGCCAAAAATGAGAAGGAAGAATTGATAATGAAAAAAATATTTTGCAACTATTCTTGATGAAATGCTCAATTCTTCTTATGTTATAAATGCAAAGCATCAGGAATTCAGGAGAAAGGGAAGAATGGAGAATTACTCACCATAGGAAACCTAGGAAGCTGCCTTATACCAGGGCAGACTATCAGTCCATTGAGCATGGTATTGTCTATACCAGGGGTGTACAATCCTTTTGGCCCCAAGGGCCATATGCACGTTCACAATTACACACTCTCTCTCTCACCCTCCTCTCTCTCTCTCTCTATATATATATATATATATATATATACATACACACACACACACACACACACACACACACTCACCTCAGGAGGCAGGGATGGGGAAGTTTAAACCTCTCCTCTCTGCCTTCAGAGGCTTAGGAACTACTGGTGGGTGGTGAACGTCACAGCTTCTCCCAATGCCCAGCTATCTCTCCAGCTTCTCTCGATGCCCGGCTATCTCCCCAGCTTCTCTCGATGCCCAGCTATCTCCCCAGCTTCTCTCGATGCCCGGCTATCTCCCCAGCTTCTCTCGATGCCCGGCTATCTCCCCAGCTTCTCTCGATACCCGGCTATCTCCCCAGCTTCTCTCGATCCCCGGCTATCTCCCCAGCTTCTCTCGATGCCCGGCTATCTCCCCAGCTTCTCTCGATGCCCGGCTATCTCCCCAGCTTCTCTCGATGCCCGGCTATCTCCCCAGCTTCTCTCGATGCCCGGCTATCTCCCCAGCTCCTCCCGATGCCCAGCTATATTGCTGTTTTCCTACCTCTGCTAGCGATGGAGAAACAATGACCTCGGAAGTGAGATGGGGGGAGAATTCAGCAGTGGTAGGGCTGTCAGAGTACCCATGGGGATTACACCCTAGCCTAGGCCTTGGGGAGCCACCCCAGTGGTCTATCCTGTGCACCCCTGGTCTATACTGCCTGGATGGGGCTCTGCAGGGTTTCAGACCTGGGCTTTCTTAGCCGCACCTGAAGATGCTGGAGACTGAACCTGGGACATTCCGCCACCGATTTCGGGGGGCCGAATGCGCTGGCATTCGGCCTCCCAGAGATCCGTGGCGGAACTTTTGTACATCCCTAGTAATATCTTACTGTCATTGTTCCAGCTCTCTCAATCAGTTATCCAGCTCAAGTGGGTCTTCTTTCTCTTTCCTTCTCAATTCCCTTCTCCCTCTGCCTCTGGATTTTACCTTCTAAAATTAGTTTCTCTCTCTCTCTTCCCAACTCCAACCAATCAGGAGGGTAGTTTCTTGTCATTTCTGCTGACTAAGTGCCTGTTTCCTAAGTTAAACTTTTTCTCTTTCTCTTCCTATGACTTTCTGTTGAACTTTATAATTTCCTACTTCCTGAGCACCACTTCCTGACCTTTTCCAACCTGGCACCCTCCAGACGTTTTGGACTATAACCCCCAGACAGGCTGGCTGGGGCTGATGAAAGTTGAAGACTAAGACATCTGAAAGTCACCAAGTTGGACAGGATAAGGCTGTTCAAATGGAACTTTTGACCGCTAAACTATTAACTTTTTGGCTGAAACTGACTAGTACACACACGCACGCGTGCATGCACGGATGCACGTGCACACACACACACACACACATTAACCCCATAATATGCTACAACCAAAATAATGTCCAAAATGGAGGATAATTCTGTTCCTTCACGGGGTCATCCTGATATGGTCCATCAACTGATGCAGATGTGCACCCAAATGCAAATATGCAGTTCCCACTGAACTTTCTGAATGTGTTATTGCAGATGGGGATGCACATCAAGATACTATCAGAGGTGGACTGAATCCAGTATCTTTTATTAGATTCCGCTAGGGATGTCAGAGAATTCCACGACGGATCTTGGTGAGGCCGAATGCCAGTGCATTCGGCTCCCCGAAAACCATCGTGGAATGAAGCCCCCCCCCACGAAAGGCACACGGGACAAAGTGCCTGCTGCCCCCACCCCACGAAAGGCGCGCAAAACGGAGCACTTACCTGCTCCCGTCCATGCTGCTGTGCGAATGGCGGCCGTCCTGCAGCCGCCATTCGCTTTCTCCTTCAGCCGTGATAGGCTACGTAAATATTTACATAGCCTATCATGGCGGGGAGGGGAACCCCAGCATACGCAAATGGCAGTAGCTTCCACCATTTGCGTATGCTAGGGTCTTTTCCCCCCTGCCGTGATATGCTACGTAAATATTTACGTAGCCTATCATGGCTCACTACAGGGACGCAAATGACGGTGGCTACGACCGCCGCCATTTGCGTCCCTGCAGGGCTGCCCAGCGGCTGGATGTCCGGCTGTGGGCGGCCGGAGCCGGCCAGCGGCTCCGCAGCTTGGCCGCGGAGCGGAGCCAGCCGGCCAGGATTCCGGGGAGAGGCACAGAGCGCCTGCCCCCCGGCAAAGATTCTGGGAGGAGGGACGGAGCGCCTCCCCCCACCTGCGGAACCCGGCGAAGCCAGGTAAGCAGGGTTTCGTACACCCCTAGATTCCACATAAAAAGTTCCTGTAAGCTTTCACTCTGCGTAAGGATTTTTGTCAGACATGATTCATCAGGGATTTCTACTTTTATTTCCCCCGCTGAGCAACAGACATAAACAAAACCAGTGTTACAGTTCTGGACCATACACTCAGAAGAGTTTAAGCAGCTGCTTGTGACCCACACCAGCATTAAGATGGTGCTCCTCAGAAAAAGAAGCAAACCAAAGGCTTGGACTGGCATACACTTAGGGGCTCTTAAGCACACCACCTATGTCCAGCTCAGGTTAGTCATGGCTAGCTAGTAAACGTTGCGTAAAATCCATTCTGTCTGTGTTTCACAGGTTGTCAGGCACCTTTCGGTCTGTCATCCACCCATCAATGGATTTTTTTTTTTAGTTTCTGAATGTGTGCAAATTCGCACTTGCGCAAATGCAAATTCTGCACAAATTCTAGGGATGTCAGAGAATTCCACCACGGATCTCGGGGAGGCCCAATGCCAGCACATTCGGCCCCCCAAAATCTGTGGCAGAACGGCCTGCCACCCCCCACCCCCCCACAGATCCCCCTGGGACAAGACTTACCTGGGGCGGATCTTCCGGGTGGCGGCGGCTCCGGTGGCGGCTCCAGCGGTGGTTCGGTGGCGGTGGGTTGCAGTGGCTGGTCTTCCAACCGGCTGCTGCCGCCGCCATTTCCTGTGTAAAAAAAAAAAAAAAGATGTGATAGGCTATGTAAAGATTTACGTAGCCTATCATGGCTAGGTTAAAAAAGAACAAAAAACGTGATCACGTCTGACTTAAAAAAAAAAACATACACATACGCAAATGGCGGCGGCTACGGCTGCTGCCATTTGCGTTCTTTATTTTGGCCCGTCTTAGTCTACGTAAATCTTTACGTAGACTAAGACGGGCCAAAATAAAGAACGCAAATGGCGGCGGCCATAGCCGCCGCCATTCGCGTACGCGCATGTTTTTTTTTTTTTTAAAGTCAGACATGATAGGCTACGTAAAGATTTACGTAGCCTCTCATGGCTGACTACAGGGACGCAAAAGGCGGCGGCTATGGCTGCCGCCATTTGCATCCCTGCTAGCCAGCGGCTGGATGTCCGGCTGCTGGAGGAGCCGGCCAGCGGCTCCACAGAATCCCTGCGGAGCACAGCCGGCCGGCAAGGATTCCGGGGGGAGGGACGGAGCGCCTCCCCCCCATCAACATAATCCGCGAAAGGTAAGTCACTTTTGTACATCCCTAACAAATTCACATGTGCAAAAATGCACAAATTCCCACAAAAAGCATAAATCCCCCCCAAATGTGCATTTTCATGCTTTAGCCTATGGGGGGGAAATGCACATTTTCATCCCAGTTTTTTTAATTTTTGCGTATTTTTCTATGACAAAATTTGCACAAAATTCCTGAAAGTTAGAAAAATGGTCTGCAAGTCTATGGAATCCATCCCACAGGGTGAAAGCTTGTCCACTGTGGAATCTGCAGGTCATATTCATAAAAATCTGAACTCATTTGGTTCCACTGTGGAATTTTCTGACATCTCTAGTCATGACTATGTTCCATTGAACGCACTGGCTTAATTGACTTGTGACTAATGTTCTCCATTGATTTCAGAGGGACTCAGTCACAACTAACTTTTGCTGAATCAAGGCCTTTTATTACAATGAGGTCAAATCTGCCTAATGTTGACTGCATTTACATGAAACTATGAGCCAAAATGACTGAGAATTCTGGCTTATCATTCACAAGCAGTGTGCTGGTACGCTCTGCCAATCACCGCTCTTGGTTCCTCCCACCAACAGGAATGGCTAAATCAGAAACAACCAAGGAAGCAAAAACTCCCCGTAACTTCTGAACCTGGACTCCTTAACAAACCAGAGTCTGAAAGCAGGGTTTGACGTTAGTTTCCAATTGTTGGTTTGTTAGAGGAGTGACAAGCCAGGGTCTGGGTTTGGACATGATGAGAAGCTTTTGCTTGCTCAGTATTTTCTGGTTAGTTTAGCTGCTCCTACCGGTGGGATGCTCCAAGTGGGGGGTGATGGGGCAGCGTGTATGAGCCCATGGTTTCTGAACAGTAAGTTGGAATTCTCAGCAATGTTGGCTTATTGTTATGTCTGATTGCAGCCATTGTGTTGTATTGTGCTTTTCCTAGCAAAGCCTGGTTGCTAGTTATCAAAGCTTACCAAGGACAAAAAAAAAGGTCTCTTGGCAAACCGTTTAACTATACAATAGTTCCCTTGGGTTGCCCTAACACTGGTCCTTTGCTTGCTGAAACACGTTGACAAGGAGATATATTAGAGAAATATGATAGACTCAGAGTTTTATGTTCCTATTCCTTATCTACTCTTATCCAGGCTGCTCATAGCACTTCTTCTAATAGTATATGATCTATATGAAACTGCTGGAAGATGTCATCTGGGGTTTTGGGCTGGGGTGTCATCAATATGCAGATGACACCCAGGTCTATCTCTCTATTCCATCTGTGCCCCTATTTTGGAGGAAGGGCAGGGTATAAGAACTATGAATGACTGAATAAATAAGAGACGGTGTGCCACGGTATAACGGTGATATACGTTGTAGTTTGATTTAATTTCTGTGAATGCGGCCTGATCACATGGACAAGGTGCTTGCAGAGATCCAGCCAGCCACGTGATCTCTCCATCCCTGTCCCTTGTGGCTAATTAAGGCTAGCTGGCATGGCTTGGGTGGGTGGGTCAGGGTGTGGTTAATGCTTTGTGGTGCACAGGAGCACTGCCTGATGCTTTGAAGGAGGCACTGGTGCAACCACTCCTGAAGAGGCCCACCCTGGACCCGAGGATTTGTGACAACCAGTGGAGAGTGGTGGTTCCGATGTCGGTGGGGTGGTGAATCCGCTCTGGGTTTCAGTCAGACTCTAAATGAGCTATCCAAGGTGCTTCCCATTATATACTATACTATAATAAGTTATAGGGTTTGTTTGTTTTTCAAAATTTGCATCTATACATATACATTATCATATTCAAAGCTTATGCAAATGTGTATCCTCTTTTGTCCTCTCTTTTGGTGATGCATTTCCTCTTTTTTAGCTGAGAGTTTCCAGCTGGGAGTTGTAGTCCAACGAATCTTGACGGTGTCTAGACGGCCATAGGATGTTTTCGTTGGTGGGAACTGAGCTCGGAGCCAGCGCTCCGAACTTGGTTCCTAGAAACCTCACTCCCTGCACTCTCCCCCACTGCCTTGTAGGCAGTGTGGTTTGTCCCCATCTCTGCTCTCGTAAACGCAGCACAGAGCAGGCAAAAGGGGGGTGTTCCTAGGGGCAGGGAGGGGAGGAAACTGCGGAAGTGTTGTTATGATGCTTCCTATGTGCCATCTGGCCTCCCCCACCCCTGCTCTGATGTGACCCAGCTAGACAGCTGAAATTGGCTGTCTAGCCACAAATGCAGGCTAGCTGGAGTGCAGAGGAGAGGAACCTCTCCGTGATCCGCTTGCCTTGCATTAGATAGTAGGCCGTCTCTGAGTTTGGAGGCAGCTGACTATCCCCATAGCATTGCACCCTAAATCTACACAATCCAGAAATATTTTTGTTAAAAGCCTGAACATTTCTAGATCCTGACCATAGTCAACACAAGTGGACAACTATATTTGTGCATCCAGCACTGTAAGCTGGGCGAAGGAGACAGGACATCTACAGTAACAATTTGAATTGTGGAGCTTGTATTATATAATATTTATGAAACCTCAGCAATTGTAGGAGCACATGAGGATTTTGGAGGGACTTATGGAAGGATGTTTACACTTGCTGCTAGCAATTCAAGAAAAGGAATATTACTGAAGAACTGCAGCATATGCACCATTTAAGGCTTGGTATCCTATCCAGCGTATTCATGAAAACAATTCAAAAATAATAGTTCCAAAAGGGTATGCACATTATCTGTCGCTTTGGGAATCAAGATATATATCCATTTTGGCCCCCGATGCTGATCATGTTGCCAGCCCTAAGTTAAAGTCATTCCCAGGGTGCATGCTGGAGCATAAGTCTTAATTATCAAGATAGCTGTAGTCTCATTTTTTGAATGCAGAAAAACTTTGCTAAATAATTTGCATTGTCCATTTACAATTGAAAACGTCATATTCCTGCTCCAGATTTCTTGAGCTCACCAATACTGAATACTGAACAAAGAATATTGAACCCTTAATTGGGGGTGAGTGATGTCTTCAGTAGGGATGTATGAAACGACTCACCTGTTTCATTTCGTGACATCTGCGGTGGGGGAGAGGCACTCCGTCCCTTCCCCCGAAATCCTCGCTGGCTGGCTCTGCTCCGTGGCAACTCCACGGAGCTGCTGGCTGGCCGGGGCTGCCTGCAGTGACATCCGGCCACTGCTGGGCTGCGCAGGGAAGCAAATGGCGGCCACCGTAGCCACCGCCATTTGCATCCCTTTTTTTCGCCGTGATAGGCTACATAAATATTTATGTAGCCTATCACAGCAAAAAAAAGGGATGCAAGTGGTGATGGCTACGGTGGCCGCCATTTGCGTTCCCTTTTTTCCCCCTATGATAGGCTATGTAAATATTTACGTAGCCTATCACAACCTCTGCAGGGACGCAAAAGGCATCCCTGCATTAGCCGTGATAGGCTATGTAAGTATTTACGAAGCCTATCACGGCAAAAATCGTGAAGTGAATGGCGGCTGCAGACGCAGCCACCATTCGCAAAGCAGCGCGAATGGCACTAGGTGGGTGCTCTGTTTCGTGCGACTTTCACAGGGTGGGGGGGTGGGGGGGTCTTTGTTCCGCCACAGATTTTGGGGGGCCGAATGCGCTGGCATTCGGCCTCACTGAGATCTGTGGCAGAATTCTCCGCCATCCCTAGTCTTCAGACAACACTTAACCCGGGCAGTGTACAAAGTAAAACAATGACAAGGTTAAAGATCACAGTTAAATAGAATACAATTTCAGTGTGGCAAAAAACACAGCTTACAATGCCTTTAAAACAAGAGTACAAGAATCAATCACAGCAGCACTACAATTAAAATGAGGAAACTTATAATGGAGCTAAAATCATGCCAAACCACAGCCTGCATAATAAATGTTTAGAAAGCCTGGTGAGTGTGTGTGGGGGGGGAAGTCTTTGTCAGGTGCCGAAAGGACATTAAAGGATGGACCAGGCAGGCAGGGAGCATTGATTTGACAGGGGGTCACCACTAAATACGGCCCCTCTCTCATAGCCACCTGTTATAGCTCATTTGATGGTCTTACTAAGAGAAGGGCAACTGCTGATATTCTTAAGGCATGGGTAAGTACATATGGGAAGTAGCAGTCCATAGGCATGTATGAAAAAATCATTTCAGTTAATTTTTTACCAGAATTTACTCAGTTTTTGCACTTCATAGAACGAAACATGGACCAGAACACAATCTGCTATTATTGAAGTCTGTAGTTTTCTGAGCTTGCAATAGGATTCACAGAACAAAAAAGTGCAGTGTTCAAAAGAATATGCCCTTTTGAAAAATGTGCATGAAAAATGTGTACTTTTGAAAAATGCACATGCACGCACTTTAATCAATGGGATAAACATGGATACATTTAAAAACTGAACACAATTGATGCGTACCTTTGTGCAGAATTGCACCAAAATATGCACAAATTCAAAAGGGAAAGAAAACAAAGTTTGCAATCTGATATGGACATGAGTGGGAATGAGCTTTGATGAGGTGGAGTTCAGAGAACTCATGTCTTGCTTATACACACATCCATAGTGGTCTTTCAGATACTGAGATCCCAGAGATTGAAAGTGCTTTAAAATTTAAGATCACCACTTTTCATTGACCTTGAAAGAATCTGGGAACCAGATAATGTATTCATAAGAGCAAGTCCCAGTTATCATTCTCACAGCCATGTTCTGTACCATCTGAAGTTTCCAGTCAGTTTTCAAATGCAGCTTCACATACAATGCATTAGTACAAATGTGTGCTTACTGGAGCATGGATCGTTTAAGCCAGGCTATCCCTATCCAGGTGGGGTCATAGCTGGTGTACCAACCTAGGCTGATGGAAGGTGCTCTGAGCCACAGAGGCCACATGTGCTTCTAGTGACAAAGATGGGACAATGAGTGCCCCAGACTGTAAATCCAGACTCCTCCAGAACAGGCTGAACACCAGGGCTGAGGTGAACTACCCACTAACCGGACCTCCATGTTGTGTGGATTGAGACCAGTGTATTGGCTCTCTTCCAGACCATTACCACAGTTAGGCACTGATCTAGCATTTCCACTGCCTCACCTGGATTTGATGAAGAACAGAGATAGAGCTGGGTAGCATCCTCATACCAGTGACTGTGCAGTCCAGATCCGTGGATGATCTCACTCGGTGCTTTTATGTAGATTTCAAACAGCATATTAAACAGTACAATTCTGTGTATGTTTACTCAGAAATAAGTCTCATTGTGTCTACTGGAACTTGTTCTCTAGTAAGTGTGTTCAGGATTTAGGGGTGTCAGAGAATCCGCCCAGGTGTGGAGGGGAGTTCACTGAGCTTTCATCAGCTCGGTCCCCCGGACACTGGCTCATTTCCCCATGAGCTGGTCCAACTTGATCTGCATCGAGTCAGGTCAGCAGTCAGATTTTCCAGTGACTCCCCCCTGTAAATAGAAATTTGCGCAACTTTCAATTTACAAGGGGGAGAAACACCCCCCCCCCCGAGTTCCCGGATCTTGGGAAAACCCAAGCCGAGCTGGGTGGTCAGTGGGGATTCGTCAGGCTCAAAAGGGGGAAGATTTTCAAATGACGGACAACCCTATCAGGATTGCACCCTGGGGATGTAATCTTAAGCATACAGAAGCTGCAAACCTATAAACTCACAGGAGTAAGTGCCACTGAGCTCAACAGGACTTACTTCTGAGTAGACAAGCATAAGATTCCACTGTTAGTTTTGGTAGGGAGTAAGGTTACTATCCTATACATGCGTACCTCACAGTAAGCTCTACTGAAAATAATGAGACTTACATCTGAGTAGACATGTATATAGAATTGCACTATACATTTCACTGCCTTAGTGGAACTTATTTCTACATATACATGCTTAGCATTGTGCTGCACAAAGTGTGTAACTTTGGCTGGATTGTGCCCAATGTCATTTAATTTAATATATTTATATGACTGCTTTAATTTTTTTGAAGTTGCCCTGATTTTAAGAAGGCAAGGATTTTAAATAAATATAATTGGACATTTACGAATTCATGGCATTCCCAGCTGAAGCAGTTCCCCAGCTGAAAGGGCTCTTGAGAGTTATATACTCACGCTTCTGCAGTTTAACATATGCTTCTTCTGCACCTGCTCTCTCTTACATTGCTTTGGGACAAAATGTTTATTATGGTATTTTGTTCCCTGATCTCTATTCAGCATCTAGAATCTATGGACTAATGCAGGCTTCTCTATAGATGAGATACAATTAAAAACAACAACAACCATGTCCTCCCTATAATGGGATAGCATGAGAACAACCAACAGTGGACATTTTTGTCAAGGACATCTGTTAAAGAAAATGTAACAGGATCAGCCTTACTCTACGCATACAAACTATATTTTAGGGTTTGGTTGATTTCCACAATGTAAGGGCTGCAATCCATATCCTCCCTTGTGCCTAACTCACAGAATTGTAAACAAAGGAAGGGATTCCAATAGGTTACTGCTGAGCACTTTCCCTCCCTTCCTTGCCTTTCACTTCATGCATACTCATTGGAAGGACAGATACTGAAGCTGAAGCTCAAATATTTTGGCCACCTAATGCGAAGAGAAAACTCCCTGGAAAACTCCCTGATGCTGGGAAAGACTGAAGGCAAAAGGAGAAGGGGACGGCAGAGGATGAGATGGCTAGATAGCATCACCGATGCAATGAATATGAACTTGAGGCTTGAGCACACTCCGGGAGAGAGCGCAGGACAGGAAGGCCTGGCGTGCTACGGTCCATGGAGTCACGAAGTGTCGGACACGACTTCATGACTGAACAACAAGCCTATGCTAGGAATACTGATGAAATGTTCCCTATCCAAATTTGTTCTCGGGTATATTTTTAAATGAGCTGATCATGTTTGTAGAAAAATCCTAATGCACGAGCAATCTGCCATTCTCCTGTTTTTGATTTCCAGACTTGATTGCAGATGCTTGCACATGTACAGTTTGCTGCAATTTTCAGTTTGCACCTTTTTTATTTCTCGGCAAGTTCTGAGTGTGCTGGAGCACAGAGGTGCTTTGATCAAAACAATGGGGGAAAAGCAGTCTTGAAACAATGGCACAAATAGTGACACTGCATCAAGATGATGATGAGGAGGAGGATGATAATTTTGGCCCAGGGTTTTAATCAATGTATATATGCACTCCTGAGTATCTGAACTCTTTAAGGAAAAAAGAAAGAAAGACATGAACTGAAACGGTGGCAAACCGTACATACACCAAATTGAAATGAGTTTTAGGAATTATCTAAGTTAAACCAGAAGGCAGGTGGGGCAGAATATGTGGCAAAGCCAACCCACGGAAGAGTAACAAAGCATGGGTAACATATCTAGGCTGTCTGCAAGGCCCTGCGGAGATATGGGGCCCAGTGGAGGCTGGTGTCTCCACTTTTGTAAATAAGGGGCTGTGAATCCATTCTAGGTTTCAGTTGGAACTGGCCAGAACTCTAAAGAAACTAAGCAGCTATCCAAGGGTTCAGATGCACAGGCACACTCATAACTTCTGCTGAACCCTATCCCCAATATAGGTTAAGCATCTTGGATAGCTCCTTTAGAGTTCTGGCTGGTTCTGACTGAAACCCAGAATGGATTCATAGCCCCACCAAAATTGAAGCCATGAGCCCCCATTGATGGGACCACTGAATCTTTCTCTTGAAACTGTGCAGAGGTATCTGTAGGTCATGCCCGGGTCATGCTGCCATGCACCCAGCCCAATGTATGCCAGGCAACATATAGGACAGGGAGAAAGGGGGCTCAATATCAGGATCCCTACCTTGCAGTGTCATACAAGCAGGAGGATCTGGATTGTGCTGTTGTCTGTTTTCCTACTATGAATACCATCTTTCTCCAACCTGGTGCACTCCAGATGTTTTTGACTTCCATTCCCATTAGCCCCAGCCAGCATGGCCCATGGTCAGGAATGCTGGAAGCTGTAGGCCAAAACATCTGGAGGGCACCAGGTTTTTTGGGGGGTGGAGGCTGATGAATACCTATGCCTGGAAATTTCTCTCATAGTATCTCAGAATTCTGTTTCCACATGAGGAAAGAACATGGGATATTCCATTAGAGCCATCCAGAGATCTCAAGAAGTTCACCACCAGTTCCACATGGCTCTGTTCAAATTAATAATGTTTTGATTGTTATTGTTGTGTTGGCATTCATTAAGTTATTTCCCCTGATGTGCTCTGGCCAGAGGCAGGGGTTGCTTCTGTGGGCCCAGAACCCTCCCCTCACATGTTATTTCAATTTGTGGAAGGGTTTGGGCAAACACTCCTAAACTAAATAGCACTTGTCCTGTCCATGTTGCCAGGCTGGGAATGAAATTGCATTTTAGTGCCACTAATCACCACCACCACCACCATCATCGTCATCTAACCGTAAATCAGGTCTGAAAAAATGATGGGAGAAAACAAAAATGATGAAAAAACACTAGAATACAATGATTTGGCAAAGGCATCATCTGTATTCTCCATAGAAACATGGGTAGATGAAAATGCCAGAGAAAGGGGACTTCCAGATAAAAGGGAACTAGTTTGGTGGATTTCTGGAAAAGGGTAATTCAGCATTGGAAACTATCTATTCAGCACCCTTCTTTACAAGATATTCTGTGCCTGATCTGACCAGGAACACCCATCTCCTTACTAGAGATAAGAGACCAGGTAATGGGTTGTTGTTGTTGTTCAGTCGTTAAGTTGTGTCCGACTCTTCGTGACCCCCTGGACCATAGCACGCCAGGCCTTCCTGTCCTCCACTCTCTCCCGGAGTGTGCTCAAGTTCATATTCATTGCATTGGTGATGCTATCTAGTCATCTCATCCTCTGCTGTCCCCTTCTCCTTTTGCCTTCAATCTTTCCCAGCATCAAGGTCTTTTCCAGTGACTTTTCTCTTCGCAAGGTAATGGGTGCAATTATCTATTTACTGTATGAGGATTTCTAGCTCAAAAAACATTGCTCTAGATTCTTTCTACAAAGCAACAGGAAATATGTGAAGATTCTGGAATACTGGAATAGTTTTGTTTCATATTAGAAGAGGAGCTGCCCCTATTCTGCATCAGAAACGATCTATGGACATTCTTCAAGGATGTCCCTACATAATTTGGGTTTTGAATTTGCAAATGCTGCGTTTGGCACAGATACCCACAGATCCAGCAAGCCTCTTCTGAATGTCCTTATGAATGAGCCAGATTTTCTATTCTCACTGTATATGGACAATACTAGAAAGAAAACTCCCTTTCTGCTTCTGAACAGAGCCTTTTTTAAATACATGAACAGCCCAACTGTGTATTCCTCTTTCCTCCCTCAAAACCCCCCACTGTAGCTGCATCCATTTTTCCTGGCAACGTAGACTTCACTCTCCTTTTCTTGCATGAGCCCCTGAGCTGCGTTGTCTGGGTACCGTCGGAGGAGTGATTCACTCCTGGATGTGAAGCAGGAAAGCAGGCCGAGCCATTTCTCTCCTGCTAAGGGGGAGGTAGGAAAAAAAAACCCCAAAGAGTCCAAGAGACAGCACCATATATCACAACGGTATGTACGTGCCTGCTTTTCTCTAAAATGGGAGGGATTACTGCGGGGCTGGATTGCTGGGTTTCAAAGACCACAGAACTCCGAATGCCAGGGATGTTTTCGATAAACAGCGTGGATATTTGGCTCATAGCAAGTTCAGACTGTACATCTTAGTCTGCAAGCTATGGAAATCTGTCTCCACAACATGTGTTGGCAACCTGAGCAATCACTTCAGTTACTAGGTCAGCATCAATTTTGCCCCTCCTCCTCCCCCTCCTCCTCTCTTGGTATCTATTCTAACCTGCATGTGTTGCATTGGCATTTTCTAGGACTAGAGGGATTGTAATCAATTAATTTCCAGGTTTTTGGTCAATTAACTGGATAAATCTGCAGAAAGTTGCATATAAATGTGCATATGAATTTTGAGGCCTATATTCTTGTCTTTCCTCTCATAAGTAAACTGGCTTGTGAGGACAGTGGCTGCCCTGGAGAAGGAGGAGGGGGGCACAGGCAGCAGCTGGTGCTGGAGTCCGTCAGGCAGTCAGCACTGGGGGTTGAGGCTGGGATCGGGGTGGCCTGCTAAACACCACTGAAAAGCTGGAGCTGGGCTTGCAAACATCAGAGAGAAGTTTAAATGGCTGAAGTGTCTGAAGGGCGTTCTGGAATAGTACAGGTAATTAACTTCATTTCCATATTGCTTTCATAAACCTGACATGGGTGTTTCCACAGCTGATAGAAAAACACTGCACTTGTGAGTCAGCTCTCCATAATTTTTCATAAACTGAGTTAGTAAGGATCGAAAACTGGGAATGTTGGGCTCCTTCGTTTTTATGTTTTGGCATCTTTGTCATCACATTTTTACACAGACAGATGGGTTCTCACCAATATGTTTGCCATAGGAGGAGAAAATTGTACAGGGAAAATGACTGGAGGAATCAATATGATACCAACATTTCAAACAAAACAGTAGCAGTTTTCTTACAAAAAGATATGATTAATGCATGGTGAAATGAAAATTAGCATAGCTGTGAAAACCAGTCTGACTAAATAAGAAATGAAGGATCTACTCTTCAGTTATGCTGTTAGTATTGAAGACTAAAACATGTACATTTAAAAATATATTATTTTGACTATTTAAACATATATAAACAACTGGCTGAGACATTCAGTAAAAAGCAATAATTATACATCCTCAACTAGCTTCAATATGGGGGAGGGGGGAGGGGAGAAAATCTTACATTATTCAAGGAATCCTGCAGCCTGCATGCATGGAGAGCAGAGAACAGAGTAGCAACTGGAATGCCTAATTTTAACCTTCCCCTTCCTTACCAGTTGCCTTTATGCACAGCACACCACTTGTTTTTTTTCCTCCAAGCTTGATGGCTATTTAGATCAAGGCAGGGTGGGAAACCTGTGGGCCTCCAGTTGCTTTGCCTACAACTCCCATCAGCCCTAGCAAGTGATGAGGGATGATGGGAGTTGTAGGCCAAAACAACTAGAGGTCCACAAGCTGGCCACCCCTGATTTAGATGCAGGTAAGATCTTTACATGCTTCACCTTCAGTATCCTGGTTCCTAGTCTTGCCTAGGCCCTCTACACTTGTACTTTGAAAGCAATCTGTATATGCCAGAGGTATGGAGGCACCTGGTAGGGGAAGGCTTATAATAGGGAGCTGTTCCACACCATGATCTCTGTGCATGCAGGTTGTAGGACTATGACAAGAACCATCTTTTGGGTTCACACAACATGTAAACCTACGTTCAGTGGCTGAGTGTGGGTTGTCGTTGAACTGTATGTTATCATGTTGTCTGAACTCAGTGTGTTCTCTGCAGGGTGGCTTGTTAACCATGCAGGGTGGCTTGTTAACCACAGTTCACAATCCAACAGCAAACCATGGATTCTCAAGGTGGCTTGCTCGAGAAAAATAAGTCACACTGCATGATTAACAAGCCACCCTGTGGACCGGAAAACATGCTATGTTCAGACAACACATTCAACAACAACCCACGCTGAGTGTGGGTTAGCGTGTTGCTGGAACCCAGCCAATATCTAGTATATCATAATATAAGCAAGTCTCTCCAAAAAACTGCAGGTCAAACCATGTCTGTATTGATTAGAAAGACCAGTGAAGCTTCCTGCACTCACATAAAGGTGAGCTTCAGGGTGTTATAAAGCTCGCCTCAAAAGAGAAAGGAGCATTATGAGGCCTCTACATTCTTTGGCTTGCTTTAAAATCCAAGTTGGAGAAAAATCCTTGTCTTAGTCACTCCAACCCCCTTCTCTTTTAGCAACATTGAATTTGTTGGGGCAGTAGTGGCATCAAACCTCCAGCTATTCAAGGAAGGAAAGGCAGGGGATATCTGAACTTGTCTTCTGTCTCTGGCTTGCTGGTAGTACACCAGGAAGAAAAGCCCTGATGGCCCCCGGGAGATGTAGTTTTCCATCTCCAAAGGGCCACTGATATCTTTTCTCCTGGTGTGCCACTAGTACTCTGGAGAGGACAAAGAGGGAGAAATTAGATCTCTTCCTCCTGTAGTTGGAGCACCACAGCCACCAACCAAGTAGGTATTGCTTACTTGGGGGTGATGGTCTGAGGGTGACTGGGTGGAAGGGGTGGGATGGAGTGGGCAACTCCCAAAATTGGATTGGCACAAACCTCCCCACAGCCTGGTCTGTCTGTCTGTCTGTCTGTCTGTCTGTCTGTCTCTCTCTTCAAAATAGGTGTTCTTAGTTTCCAAGGCAATCAGACATGAACCACCAGGGGAAGCTGTCTATCACTAATGGTAATCAGATGTATGAAAAGACAAACCCTATCAG
Source organism: Heloderma suspectum (assembly GCF_057233095.1). Lineage (NCBI taxonomy): Eukaryota > Metazoa > Chordata > Lepidosauria > Squamata > Helodermatidae > Heloderma > Heloderma suspectum. The sequence continues at coordinate 302,412,573 of NC_139458.1, forward strand.
ATTTTTTGGGAAGCTTAGCACATCACAATAAAATCAATTATGGAAATCCCCCCTAGAAGCAATTATATAAGTCACATTGTTGCTTTTGAATCTCACTTGGGCAAGTCTGAAGATAGCTGTGTGAAGTGAATGTGGCAGAAATAGCTTTTATTTGCTTAGTGCTTTTTTTTTTTTTAATGTCCCCATGGGACGGTTTTGAAAATTGACATTGAAGGAAAAGCTTTTTCAATGTGAAAACAAGTAAGCATACATAGGAAAGACTGCAGAAAAAAGAGACAATCTTCTCTTGATCTTACCACAGCATCAACACTATTGCTCTGAAATATATATTTCCAATAGCATTTAGGTCACCTGGGTATTTTGGCAGACCAGGGAAGAAGGAAGCTGCTTGAGATTTGCTAAGCAACTACAGAACATGATCAGATTACACAAGCAGGGAGGTGGGGTTGTGGTGTGGGCAGTGGTGTAGCATAGCCAGGGCTTGCAGGGTAAAGGTGCCAGGGCTTTTTGATTGGCAAGGTTGATGATGTCATCTGCCACCACCATGCGTCAGGCTTCTCTGTTCCCCCTGAGCTTAGCTGCAATCCTCACAGTAGTCGTGGGATGGGGGATGGATTTTGCCAACAACAGTATATTCTTGTGAACTACCTCCCGCTGTTGTAATGTAAAGTATTCTGGAGTTGTTTGGTCTTGAATGGGTAATTCAGATCCATTAATTAAGACCCAGAAGACATTCACACACAGATCAACAGATCTTTCCCTCACCAGGACCTGAAGGGCAACAGGGCTGTGCTCTGTAAACCAGGGCTGGCCCAAGACATTTACTGCCTGAGGTGAAGAACAAGATGATGCCTACTCCCATTCCATGTACAACTACAAAAGCCAACTTGACTAGCAGATGAATCTTATTTCAATACTGGGGATGGAACATCTTCCTTCACTGCATCTGAAAGTGGCTGGCTAGCTTAGGGTAACTTAAGCCCACACCTTGCTCTTCTGACACTTTCCTGCTGCCTCCTAGCATCTGCCGCCTGAAGCAACTGCCTCACTCTGCCTAATGGTAGGGCCGGCCCTGCTGTAGTCCAGGACTAAGCAATGTGGTGCCCTCAGGCACCAATGTGCCGCCAGACATCTCCCTACTCCTCCCCAATTTTTATTCTAAAATACTTTTATATTTTCTTCCTGACAGCTAGGATTGCTTCAACGTGAAGTGGGAGCCTCTAGCTACCACCATCATAATTTTCCATGAAGGCCTCTGGGCAGGTTACTTCTCCTTTGTGTAGGTATGTGCGAAAGTCACTTACCTTTTCAAAGGGGGTGATTCGCGGTGGTGGGGAGGTGCTCCTCACCTCCCCCCAAAATCCTAACCCGGCCGGCTCCGCTCCGCGGCAACTCTGCAGAACTGCCGGCTGGGTGCATTCACAGGCATGTGAATTCAAATGGCAGCGGCTACAACGGCCGCCATTTGCGTTCCTGTTTTTTTGCTGTAAATATTTACGTAGCCTATCATGGCAAAAAAACCAGGGGTGCAAATGGTGTAGCAGCACGTCTTTCCCCGTGATAGGCTACGTAAATATTTATGTAGCCTATCACAGCAAAAAAACAGGGGTGCAAATAGTGGGGGCTACTGCGGCCGCCATTTGCATTCCCTTTTTTTGCTGTGATAGGCTACGTAAATATTTACGTAGCCTATCATGGCCTCCGCAGGGACGCAAATGGTGTCCCTGTGTTAGCAGTAGGGATGTACGAAAGGGACTTACCTTGTCCCGCAGCTTTTTTCGCGGTGGGGGGGAGGCGCTTTGCTCCCCCCCCTGAAGTTCAGGTGAGGGGGGGAGGCGCCCCGCTGCGCCCGGCCAAAATTCAGGCCGGGGAGAAGCGCCCCGTCACCCCGGCTGCGAAAGAAAAAGTAAACAAAAAAATAAAACAAAAAACACCCCGTGATAGGCTACGTAACGATTAACGTAGCCTATCACGTCTAGATTTCCAAAGTCAGCCGTGATAGACTACGTTAATCGTCACGTTGCCTATCACGGGTGACTTTGGAAAAAAAAGAAAAAGCGCATACGCAAATGGCAGCGGCCCATGGGCGCCACCATTTGCGTTCCTTATTTTGGCACATCTAGTCTACGTAAAGATTTACGTAGACTACGGCGAAAATAAGGGAACGCTATTTGCGTTGCCCTTATTTTCGCCATAGTCTATGTAAATCTTTACGTAGACTAGACGTGCCAAAATAAGGAACGCAAATGGCGGCGCCCATGGGCCGCCGCCATTTGCGTATGCGCTTTTTTTTTCCCAAGTCACCCGTGATAGGCTACGTGAAGATTTACGTAGCCTATCACGGCTGACTTTGGAAATCTAGCTGTGTAAATCATCACGTAGCCTATCACAGGGTGTGTGTGTGTGTGTTTTTACTTTTTTATTTTGTAATGGCTGCGGCGGCGGCAGCCGGTCAGGAGACCAGCCACTGCCCCCGCCCCTGCCGAACCGCTGCCGAACCGCCGCCGGGACCCACCGCCGAAAGGGACATTCGCTGAAGGTAAGTCCCATCCTGGGGGGGGGGCGGGGGGCCGGCGGAGAATTTCCCCAACACTTTCAGGGGGCCGAATGCCTCGGCGCTCGGCCTCCCGAAGATTCGTGGAGAAATTCTCCGCCATCCCTAGTTAGCCGTGATAGGCTACATAAGTATTTACGTAGCCAATCATGGTAAAAATGGGGGCGCGAACGGCACCAGGTAAGTGCTCTGTTTCGTGCACCTTTCGCAGGGTGGGGGTGGGGGGCTTCGTTCTGCCACAGATTTTGGGGGCCGAATTCACTGGCATTTGGCCTCACTGAGATCCGTGGCAGAATTCTCTGACATCCCTACCTTTGTGGCTAGCCATGCCAACCCATGCCAGCCATTTTACGGTTGCGCCCAGGAGAGTTTCTCAAATGGCCAAATGTGCCCATGGGCCCAAAGGTTGCCTATCCCTGCTGTAGACTTAAAGAATTGACAGCCCAGCCAGATGCAGCTGCAGCTGATCCAGCATGGCGAAAAGTGTCAGTGAGAACTACCAGAAGGGGCAGGACCTTCAGGAAAGAGAGAGCTGGGGTGCAGCAGCTCTGGGATGAGGCTAGCAGGTGAAGAGAGGTGGAGAGAGTGAAGAAAGAGAGCCTGGAAGGGCTCAGCCATGTCAGACATCCCACATCCAAAATCAGGCTTCAGAATGATGGAACTCCATCAGCTTGATATGAGCCTGTGAAGGCCCTCCTCCTCCTCCATGATCTTCCCTCGATTTTCCCTTTCCATGTCTCTGTTGGTTGAGGTGTTTCCATCTCCTTGGAGCCCCTGGCTCATTGGGGAACAAATGCCTGCATTTCTGGACAGCCTGATGATCCAGGTGCAGGCCTATAGACTCCTCAGTCAGGCAAGCTCAGGGATTCCCACTTACCTGCAAGTCGCCATTTTGCGAAAAACTGAGGGTAGGCTTTATTCATAAATAGCCATTTTACACAGAATGGCAGCCGTAAATAGGCCATTTACCAAGGTCAGACAATCGGTGGGAGTCCGGCGCATGGACTCACATGCGTGAGGTGGGCATGAGTATGTTCATCCATCCCTAATCCAGTGGGACTTTGCAATGTTATATTTCTTTAACTGGGATCTCATTAACCTTGCACTGAAAAATGCTGAAGGGGATCCCAAATAGGAAGTCAGTTTGGTGGTTCTGTAATGGGCAGCATACACTGAGAACATTAATGATTTTACACAGACCTGGCTTACATCATCTGTTTTCTCCCTGTTTTATAATGCTGTAAAGTGTGGCATTCTCATATCAACACGATCGGGTAACTTCCACTAATGTCAGACTGTTTCATTTAAATTTATTATTAGTTTTTAAAACAAAACAAAAGCCTTTTAATTGTTTTATTTTATTTTAGAAATACCAGGTTCTAGTATTCCCACCTGCCATCAGCAAATAGGAATTTGGCAAACATTTCTTGCTGTGTGCTGGCTTACAAAAAGAGTTTTCAAGAACCACAAATAAGTTCAATGGGATTAGTCATGCTGTATTTGGTTGGAAACCAAACTCTAAGGCTGCAGTCCTGTACTGACTTAGTTGGGAGTAAGCCCCATTGAACTCAATGGGACTTATTCTGAGTAGACATGTATAGGATTGCACAGTAAGAGCTCCACTTAGAGCTTCAAGAAAGAGTAGCTAATGGGATGGATTGTCGTTGGACCCATAGCGAGAGAAGCTCCATCTCTAATGCAAGTGATCTAGGAAGCCAGTCAGAAATTCATTTAAACACTGGCCCCACCTTCTTAATGGTTCTGAATTTTTACTATGAAAGAGCTAGCCACTTTTGACTAGCGATGCTGCTGAATTTCATAATTAGTCCACTCACTAGTCTAACCTCCCCCATTCGTACTGCTCACATTTTTAACGAGCCTGGAGCGACAGTCTATGAATTTGCTATTAAGTTCGGAAGTGATTGTGAACCTCTGAGCATGCACAGACTGTATCTACACAATGGTATTTCTGTGCATGTGCTGGATTGTTTCGATTAACTCTTTCCTTGCCTAATCTAGTGTTGCTTCCCTCCTCACTGCCGCTGCTGCTCTGGCTCTGCGAGAAGGAGGACTCAGCAGTGCTCCCACCCATGCCTTAATTTTTAGCCAGCATATCACTGCTTTGGCCATTCTGGCTCTGTGAAGAGTAGGAGGTCTCAGCAGCAACCTCTCTAAATTCATCCAGCCCTTACCTTGGCAGCTTCCCTCATCGTTGCCGCTGCCCCTACAGCTCTGGCTCCAAGGAGGCATTTTGCGATTCCAGACTATGGCTCCCAAGATGTACTTCGATATCAGGCATGCACAAAAGCTCATTTACACAGAATGAGAGTTTGCTTTGAGGGAGAACTGTCATCATGGATGAGTTTGTTATTTTCTGAGTACCTAATGAATTCACTTGGGGTAAGTTCAGCTGTCACTAGTCTTTTTAAAAAGGGAAGAAACTGGGAAAGTTTATCGGAAATAAAAACCAGAATATGGCTTCCCTCAGCAGGCGTCCCAAATTCCACATGAATCTAGGGGTTTATCACAGATGATGATGGCAATATTGAGCCTAGAAAACAGCAACTGATTACAATATAAAGAAGATTATCATCTATCTATTGGCACATATTGCACACACAGACAGACACAAATTAATGAACCTAAATTTAGGACTATTTGGTGGTGTAGCCTGAAGTAGTAGCACAATTCTTGGGAAGGTGGATTTCCTCAAAGAGTGCTAAAATAATCCAGAAACTACAGGCTTGGACAAGAACCTGGAACTCCTTGGTTCAAATTCCTCAAGTGCAAAGATGTGTAATGTATGGCGTTCAGCAATTTTCTCAGATCAGAATGACTTTATTTAGGCAGGTACATACCACATCATAAGGACTGGTTCTCCTTTAGCATCACATTTACAAATGCACATGTGAAGTACATACTTCTGGTGCATAATAGTAATGCGCTAAGATTGAGTGAGCCACTGAAAGGAAAACCGCATCTACTTTTCAGAGGTACATCTTAGCATCTTATTCCGGCAGTCAGTTTGAATGATAAGAAGGGCACATGGTTCTGGTGATGGGGTTTCTATCAGGTCTTTTGCATTCTTTAGTGTTCATATGTGTGGCCTACTTTTGCGAGCAGTATAAAATTGAAAACTGCAGCCAGGGAATCAGAAGACGTTTACTTCTTGGGAGGACAGCAATGACAAATCTTGATAAAATAGTGAAGAGCAGAGACATCACACTGACAACAAAGGTCCGCATAGTTAAAGCAATGGTATTCCCCGTAGTAACCTATGGCTGCGAGAGCTGGACCATAAGGAAGGCTGAGCGAAGGAAGATAGATGCTTTTGAACTGTGGTGCTGGAGGAAAATTCTGAGAGTGCCTTGGACTGCAAGAAGATCAAACCAGTCCATACCCCAGGAAATTAAGCCAGACTGCTCACTTGAGGGAATGATATTAAAGGCAAAACTGAAGTACTCTGGCCACATAATGAGAAGACAGAACACCCTGGAAAAGATGCTGATGCTAGGGAAAGTGGAAGGCAAAAGGAAGAGGGGCCGACCAAGGGCAAGGTGGATGGATGATATTCTGGAGGTGACGGACTCGACCTTGGGGGAGCTGGGGGTGGCGACGGCCAACAGGAAGCTCTGGCATCGGCTGGTCCATGAAGTCACGAAGAGTCGGAAGCGACTGAACGAATAAACAACAATAAAATTGAAGGATGCTGCCCATCAGTTTCCACAAACAGGGATTTCCTAATTCAGAACACACTCTACTCCTGGAGGCTGATATCCCTCAATACAAATCTCTCAATGTTTTTCATGTGAGACCACTCATTCAGATTGCTAAATGTGCAAGAGGAGAGATGGCAAAAGATACTCTGATGCTAGAGGAAAACGTCAGTCTCATCGTGATAATAATTATGCAGTTTATTACTATATTTTAACAATATGCTGCCTTTAAGTGGTACCCCAAAATCTGTTTGAGGTGGGCTGCCTCATTCTGCCTTGTGGTAGACCTAGCCCTCACTAAGGGAGCTAGTGAAAAGCATTTCTGAACTACGTTTTAGCTATGCCTCTGTTTACAGTGACATGTTAAGTATTAGACTGCACAAAAGTCTGCACTGCACTGCAGTTGTAAGCAAGGACTGTACACATGCAGAGCTACAGGTTCTGACAACTTCACCCTCAGTCTCATTTTCCAGTTGAGAACAGAAGAAATCATTTTTTGTGCGGATAAAAATGGGAAGGCTTTGAAAGCAGTTGACATCCAAAAAAGCAGGAGAGAAAGAATCGATAATGTGGTAGTGGAACAAGGGCAAAAAAACCAAACCAAACCCATCTCTTCCATCTTGAATACAGAACATTATTTAATGCAAAAAATTTCCTGACCAAATCCAAACACTGGCTGGTTTTGTCATGGCAGCAGTGCTATTTTAAAAATTGGCTCAGTATCAAGCTGTCAAAATGTTGGATGACAATTGGATACTGTTGTCAGTTATACATAATAGTCAAATAGACAAAAATTAGTGGACACCTTGAAAATTAATGGACTTGTTCAATGCCAAGTTGGTTGTCATTAATTAACACCCAGTGTGTACAAGTGCAGACTTGGAAGCGTTGCTTGCCTCTGGCAATAGTTGGGAGGAAATCCCAGCAGTGAAATGATTACAGTAATCTCCGATGTGCTGAAATGCTTCTATGAACCACCTTCTGCACAGAGTGGGTAAGTTCATATTCAGTATCATTTTAGATTCTTGGCAACAGATATTCACTAGGGCTATTGGCTAATTGAGAGCTGAGCTGAAATTTCTCAGAATACATTATTTTTCTGAGAAAATTTCTGACTTCTTCCTTTTTCTCACCCACCCCCAACCCTAGAAAAAAAAGGCCACACTTTGCAGAATTTTCTCTGAATATTCTCCAACGGCACATGTGTGTGTGTGTGTGTGTGTGTGTGTGAGCCACCATTCCCCCCCCCCCATGATGCCATAGAAAATTAGGCCTGGGGCATTGTAGAGGATGCAAAATGGTAGCTAGGCTGTTGACACAATTGTGGCTTCTGTAATCTGAAGCAACAACAACAAAAACACTTAAGAAAAAAAAAGATGCTGTGCTACAACCATTGCCAATGGTGAGCCCCACCCCTAGTTGGAGTTGGAGAATTTCTCCTACCTCTTAAGAAATGTAGTGAAATGTAGGGATGGCACAGGCTCCCGTCTCAGTCTGGGATTCTGGTGGACCACCCATGCCCTAGAGCTGCTCTTGCTGAGCTGTGGATCCCACTTGACCCCCTCCCACACTCACCAAGCCACCCACAACTTACCCGGACCCTGTTTGCCTCCACTGTAATTGCCATTTTTTTTAAAAAAACAACAACATGGTGATCACAATACTGTGCACATAGACTTATATGCAAAATGGTGCCATGAATCTTGCGTATATGGGCAATTCATGGTGCTATTTTGAGTATAAGTCTATACGCATTTTTGGCACATGGATTTCATGTTTTTCAAAATATGGCGATTGTGGCAGAGACGGACTGGGTCTGTAAATGCGGGCAGCTCTGTGAGCAGGCATGGGGCTCATGTGTGGGTCCAGGGATGCATGAGTGGGGGCAGGGGCTGGGTGGGTACCTAGAGACCCTGGACAGGGGGGGCACCCATCCATCCCTAGAAAATGGTCCCACCAGTTTCTCTACCAACAAATAGGGTGGAGAATTTCAAGATGTGCACAGCTGTAACTGGTACTCCCCTTACATATTGAAACATCACCTTTCTACATTAAAGCTTTAATGCTGTAGCACTAAACAAACAGGAAGACACCTCCATATAAGAAGTTTCCTAATTCCTTCCCTTTTGAAACTGTACATTTGCTTATGCAGGTTTCACAGCTGTGTTATCACGTAACTTATTCTCCAGTGAGTCCTTCAAAAGATGCTCAAATAGGGATGTCAGAGACTTTCGCCACGAATCTCGGGGAGGCCGAATGCCAGCGCATTCGGGCCCCGAAATCGGTGGCGGAACAGTCTGCCCCACTGCCCCCCTGGGACGGGACTTACCTTTGGTGAATCTTCCTGGCGGCGGCAGCTCTGGCGGCGGTTCGGCAGTGGTTCGGCGGCGGCGGCTGCAGCGGCCGGTCTTCCGACCGGCTGCCGCTGCTGCCATTTCCAGTAAAAACAAACAAACAAACAAACAAAAAAACGTGATAGGCTACGTAAAGATTTACGTAGCCTATCATGGCTAGATTTTTAAAAAACACCGTGATAGGCTACGTAAATGTTTACGTAGCCTACCACGGCTGATTTAAAAGGAAAAAAAAAACCCGCGCATACGCAAATGGCGGCGCCCATGGGCGCCGCCATTTGCGTTCCTTATTTTGGCATGTCTTAGTCTATGTAAACATTTACGTAGACTAAGACGGCAAAAATCAGGGGAACGCAAATAGCGTAGATGCTACGCTATTTGCGTTCCCCTTATTTTCTCCCAGGATTCGGGAGGAAGGGACAGAGCGCCTCCCCCCTGGCCACAGTTTCGAGGGGGCAGGATGGAGCGTCTCCCCCCTGGCCAGAATTTCGGGGGGAGGGACGGAGCGCCTCCCCCCCACCGCAAATGTCACCCTTCAAAAAGGTAAGTGACTTTCGTACATCCCTATGCTCAAAGAGCAGCATGTGAAAAGTCAACTTAGAGTTCTCTCCACACGCTGTTTTCCTTCTCCAAACTGTCTCCATTTTCATTTTTTCTTAGATTATTATTTATACATAAACTATTATTATTATTAATAACAACAATAATAATATTAATAATATTAATTATTAATATTATTAATAATTATTAATAATAATTATGATTAATAATTATAATTAATAATTATAATAATAAATAATTATTTTTCTTAGTTTATTATTTATTTGTTATTATTTATAACAAACACTCTCTTCCAACACCCTAAGAGACAACTTTATACATGGACTTCACCAGATGGTCGACACCGAAATCAGATTGACTACATCCTTTGTAGCCAAAGGTGGCGGACATCTATGCAGTTGGTAAAAACAAGACCTGGAGCTGATTGTAGTTCAGATCACGAACTTCTTATTGCACAATTTAGAATCAGACTAAAGAGAATAGGGAAGACCCACAGATCAGTTAGATATGAGCTCACTAATATTCCTAATGAATATGCAGTGGTGGTGAAGAATATATTTAAGGGACTAGATTTAGTAGATAGGGTCCTGGAAGAACTATGGACAGAAGTTCACAGCATTGTTCAGGAGGCGCCTACAAAAAACGTCCCAAAGAAAAAGAAAACCAAGAAGGCAAGATGGCTGTCTGCTGAGACACTGGAAGCAGCCCAAGAAAGAAGGAAAGCAAAAGGCAACAGTGATAGGGGGAGATATGCCCAATTAAATGCCAAATTCCAGAGGTTAGCCAGAAGAGATAAGGAATTATTTTTAAACAAGCAGTGCGCAGAAGCAGAAGAAGATAATAGAACAGGAAGGACAAGAGACCTCTTCCAGAAAATTAGCAACATCGGAGGTAAATTCCAGGCGAAAATGGGTATGATCAAAAACAAAAATGGCAAGGACCTAACAGAAGCAGAAGAGATCAAGAAAAGGTGGCATGAATATACAGAAATCTGTATAGGAAGGATAATAATATCAGGGATAGATTTGACAGTGTGGTCAGAGAGCTAGAGCCGGACATCCTGAAGAGTGAGGTTGAATGGGCCATAAGAAGCATTGCTAATAACAAGGCAGCAGGAGATGACAGTATCACAGCTGAACTGTTTCAACTCTTGCAAGATGATGCTGTCAAGGTGATGCATGCCATATGCCAGCAAATTTGGAAAACACAAGAATGGCCATCAGATTGGAAAACATCAACTTATATCCCCATACCAAAAAAGGGAAGCACCAAAGAATGTTCAAACTATCGAACAGTGGCACTTAATTCACATGCCAGTAAGGTAATGCTCAAGATCTTGCTAGGTAGACTCCAGCAATTAATGGAATGAGAATTGCCTAGGGATGTCAGAGAATTCCGCCATGGATCTCGGTGAGGCCGAATGCCAGTGCATTCGGCCCTCCGAGCTCCGTGGCGGGACGGCCTGCCACCCCCCGCCCCCCGTGGATCCCTCCCAGGACGAGACTTACCTGGGCCGGATATTCCGGATGGCGGTGGCTCCAGCGGAGGCTTCGGCGGAGTCGGAGGTGGCGGCTGGTCTTCTGACCGGCTGGTCTTCTGACCGGCTGCCACCGCTGCCGCCACTGTTTGCAGTCTTTTTTCCCCTCCCCCCATTCGTGATAGGCTTAGGGTTGGCGGAGAAGTTCTCCCCGAAACTTCGAGGGGCCGAGCGCCAACGTGTTCGGCCCCCCGAACAAGTTTCGGGGAGAAATCCTCCGAACCCCCCCACCCCCCGCACCCCCCCTGGGACGGGACTTACCTTCTCCAAATGTCCCTCCCGGCGGCGGGTCCGGCCGGCGGTTCGGCGGGTGTTCGAGCGGGGCGGGAGCGGCAGCCGGTCTTTTGACTGGCTGCCACCGCCGCCATTGCAATAAAAGAAAAAAAAAACGCCCCCTGATAGGCTACGTGACGATTCACGTAGCCTATCACGGCTAGATTTGCAAAGTCAGCCGTGATAGGCTACGTCAATCGTCACGTAGCCTATCACGGGTGACTTAAAAAAAAAAAAAAAGTGTGTACGGATAATGGCGGCCCCCATAAGGAGCCGCCATTCCCGTTCCTTATTTGGTCGCCGTAGTCTACGTAAACATTTACATAGACTACAGCGACTAAATAAGGAACGCGAATGGTGGCTCCATATGGGGGCCGCCATTAGCGTACGCGCTTTTTTTTTTAAAGTCACCCGTGATACGCTACGTGACAATTAACGTAGCCTATCACGGCTGACTTTGCAGATCTAGCCATGATAGGCTACGTGAATGGTCACATAGCCTATCAGGGGGCGTTTTTTTTTTTTTTTAAACTTTCGCGTTCGCGGCCGGGCGAGGCGGGAAGCCTCCTCCCCAGCCTGAATTTCGGCCGGGGCGAGGCGGGAAGCCTCCCCCCCCCGGCCTGAATTTCGGCCAGGCCGAGGCGGGAAGCCTCCCCCCACGGCCTGAACTTCGCGGGGGGACCAGCGAAGCGCTTCCCCCCCACCGCGAACATCCTTCGAGGACAGGTAAGGGACTTTCGTCCACCCCTAGATAGGCTACATAAAGACTTACATAGCCTATCACGTCTGGGTTAAAAAAAAAAAAACACGTACGCAAATGGCGGCGGCTACAGCCACCGCCATTTGCGTTCCCTATTTTTGATTGATATAGTCTACGTAAATATTTACATAGACTAAGACAGCGAAACTAAGGGAGAACGCAAATAGCATAGCGGTCACTATTTGCGTTCCCCCTTATTTTCGCCGTCTTAGTCTATGTAAATATTTACGTAGACTAAGATGGTGAAAATAAAGGGGAACGCAAATAGCGTCCACTACGCTATTTGTGTTCTCCCTTAGTTTCACCATCTTAGTCTACATAAATATTTACATAGACTAAGACGGCCAAAAATAAGGAACGCAAATGGCGGCAGCCGTAGCCACCGCCATTTGCGTACGCGTTTTTTGTTGTTTTTTTACGTAGTCTATCATGGCTAAATACAGGGACGCAAATGGCAGTGGCTATGGCCGCCGCCATTTGTGTGTTCCTGCTAGCCAGCGGCCAGAGGTGCGGCTGCTGGCGGAGCTGGCCGGCGGCTTTGTGGAATCCCTGCGGAGCGGAGCCGGCCGGCCAGGATTCCGGGGGGAGACGCAGAGTGCCTCCCCCCCTGGTGAGAATTCCAGGGGGAGGGATGGAGCGCCTCCCCCCCCCAGCGGAACCTGGCAGAGCCAGGTAAGGGGGGTTTCGTACATCCCTAGAATTGCCAGATGTACAAGCTGGGTTTCGAAAAGGCAGAGGAACTAGAGATCAAATTGCCAATATCTGCTGGATAATGGAGAAAGCCAGGGAGTTTCAGAAAAACATCTATTTCTGTTTCATTGACGTAAATTCATTCATTTACGTAGCCTATCATGGCTGACTTTGGAAATCTAGCCGTGATCGGCTACGTTAATTGTTACGTAGCCTATCACGGATTTTTTTGTTTTTTTTACTTTTTGTTTCGCGGCCGGGGAGACGGGGCGCTTCTCCCCGGCCTGAATTTCGGCCAGGCAAGGCGGGACGCCTCCCTCCCCTCACCTGAACTTCAGGGGGAGAAGCGAAGCGCCTCCCCCCCACCGCGAAGCACCCCTGCGAAAAGGTAAGTGACTTTTGTACATCCCTAGGGCTGGTCCATGAAGTAGGGATGTACGAAAGTCACTCACCTTTCCACGGATTATGTTGATGGGGGGGAGGCGTTCCGTCCCTCCCCCCGGAATCCTCGATGGGAGGGAGGAGATCCATTCCTCCCCCCCGGGATCCTCCATGGAGCAGCCGGCCAGGCCTAGGCCAGAGCCATCTGCAGCCGGATTTCTGGCCGCGGAGGGCTCTGGGTAAAAAAAAAAAATGCTGCCGCCATTTGCGTTCCTTATTTTTGGCCATCTTAGTCTACGTAAATATTTACGTAGACTATGACGGCGAAAATAAAGGAGAACGCAAATAGCATAGCGGGCGCTATTTGCGTCCCTTTTTGATTCACTGTTTTAGCCTACGTAAATCTTTAAATAGCCTATCACGTCTTGTTAAAAAAACAACAACAACCCGACAAGACTGCAAATGGCGGCGGTGGCGGTAGCCAGTTGGAAGACCAGCCGCCGCAGCCGCCACTGGAGCCGCTGCCGCCTGGAACATCCGCCCCAGGTAAGTCTCGTCCCGGGGGGGATCCGCGGGGGTGGCGGGGGGGTGGCAGGCCATTCCGCCATGGAGATCGGGGGGCCGAATGCACTGGCATTCGGCCTCACCGAGCTCTGTGGCGGAATTCCTGACATCCCTACCATGAAGTCACGAAGAGTCGGACGCGACTGAACGAATAAACAATTATTTATACCCTGCTTTTCTAACAAAGCAAAGTGTCTCTCTCTCTCTCTCTCTCTCACACACACACACATGCATACACGCACACATGTATCAAAATAGAATAAAACCTAGTAAAGCAGTACGTTCAGAATAATTCTAAACACTAAAAACATTAGCAGATAAAATATCAAAGGGACAGCAGTGCAAAATAACAGAATTGGTTAATACATCAAATAAGTTAATACATAAAGGCCAGATGAAATCATCATCTTCATCATGGGTTGGAATCCTGATGTCAGCATGTACAATTGGACTGCTGGAAGTTGACTTTCCCACCTCCTCTTCCCTACATCAACCCCTCCAGCCCACTGAAAATGCTACACACAGAGCTGGAGGACACTGCTGAATGGGGCGAGCAGAGGGGGATCCTCCAAAATCAGGTGGGTCATGTTCTGTCCTCCGAAGACAGATCCTGCATCTAACCCAATGTATTTTACAACTGTCCAAAGATAGAAAAGGAAAGAGCTCATCAGTTCTCCATGGAGAGTTTCATAATCTTAGTTTCACAATCTTTAGGACTACCACAGAGAAGGTCCCTAGTATCAATCCATCCATCAGATCTCAAGTATGAGCGAGACAGAAAGCAGGGCCTCCAAAGCTGACCTTAAACACTGATCAGGTTCATATGGGCCAGGCAGTTTCTGCTGCAATCTGGACCTAAGCTACTTAGCGCTTTTCAAATCCTAGTTCATCATAACAGCAGTTCATGGATCCTGTGCATGTTCCTCATGAATCAAATGCAGGGTAAACAGCAGCTACCAAACCAGAGGCAATCATGAGAACCAGCTTCCAGTTATATTTTAAAAATATTGTGATGATCTGTCAGGGCCGAAGGCAGTACTGGTAGCTCATGACCTGTCCTTTATGTAAAATCACATTTGGAAATTGATACAACTGGCCTTTTAAACCTGCCATTTCTTACTGGATCAGCAATTTAATTACATGAGCAGGTAGTTAGAACAATAAATGCCATCCAACTGACAGTTGTCCTATTGGAGCTTGACTCAAGAAAAAAACACATTCAAAGGGTGTACTTAGCCAACTATTGGTAATGAAAGAGAACATTTAGAGTTGGAACAAATGCTTGGTTAGGTAGCCTCATGACATAAGGGTAGAAATAAGGACAGAATCTTGGAAACACTTTATTATAAGAGCCAAATGCTATGTTACACTAATCGCATTGCGTGTAGCTCAGGGATATCTTATTTACTCTAGTGTAAGCATGTCCAGCCCCAGTTCGGAACAGGGCCACTGTGTTCTGAGACAGGAAGATTTACCCCCCCCCCCATCATTTGCTTCCCCCCCCCCATGGTGTGGTTATCAAAGTTTCCATCGATACACGTATCTACACTAGAGTAAATAAAAAGATAACCCTGTGAAGAGCTACACACTATGCAGAACGTGTGATTTGGCTTTAACAGTGGGGGCAAGCTCCGAGGGACACCCTTAATGTAAGGCTGACTATCAAGGTAACTGTCAGGGGACAGCACACATAATAAAATTTTGCCAACAAATAGGTTGGTTAGAAGAGAACATAGACTGGCAATTATAATTAATTTCTTTCTGGGAGAGCTGAATGATTTGGAAGGTGGCATAATTGCCTTGTTTTTAAACAAATGTTCCATGGATGTAGCTACTGGAATTCATGGCCTAAATTCATGACAGAATTCCTCTGGTGATAATTTTTTGTTTTAGTTCACAGAACTATGCTTTGCTTGCAGAAGGTCCTGTATAATAAATTATATTAGTCTTTTTTCCCCATAATCTCAGAAAGGGCTTTGACAAATATTAATATATGTCCCCAATTTGTATATACAATAAAATTATCCCATATTTTATAAACATCAGACATTTTGACTTTGCCTTTAGCTAATTTCAGTTGGTGAATCAATTTTTGGTGCCACGGCTATTTGCTGCAGCTCCATGTACCAAGACTTCAAGGTTATAGGTTCTGCAGTTTTCCAAGTTTTAGCTATTGCCTTGTGAGCATTGAGACCCATCTGATTCTAAAATAATTTCAAGATCAGTCACATCCAGGATGTCTAATCTAGTCCACTAATAACAATGCCCCAAAATAAAACTTCTAAAAATACCCAAACTTCTAGCAAATACCAAAACAAGCAGCAGAGCTTCCAGAGAAACATAGAAATGTTTAGGCTGTAAGAAAAGCAGAAAATACCACAACTGTTGTATAATTAACCAGCAATTGCTATTCAGGAATTTGCTGCTGCTACCCAAGGTTTAGGTCTGAAGCATTTCACCTTTGATAAATATTTCTGTTCCTTGTAATATGAAAGCAGGGGCTCAGCTCGAATGCGATGAGCTATATATTGACAAGAAGTAGGCATAGAATTAATACTTGCTTATTTTCCCTTCATTACACAGCAAAATTCTCCTTATTTTAGTGCAAGAGGGCCCTTGTATATATCAGCTTGGAGACTAAACAAATACAGACTGGAAACTTCGCTCTATCAAATTAGAGAGAGAGAGAGAGTCCACAACATTCTTGAGATTCTCTGACAAAGTTGCTGAACATGAATGACGCTACATAAGAATCCCAGTTTGCAGAGAGGGATGGTGAAACAGCTTCCCCATCCTAAATAAAATAATGATTTTTGTAGTCCAGCCTTGGCGTACTTGGGAGGAAAACTGCTGAAGGCAGATTTTTCAAGAAGGAAAGAAGTGCAGCCTTAATGGAAGTTTATATGATGCATTACGTACAACCTGATCCTAAGACCTGCTATGGCAGCTAATATATACGAAGGATAGGTTGGCAGTAAAGAATCAGTGCACTGTCACAAAGTGTGATATCACATCAGTGTTGCAGGTACATTATTCTGGTGAGACTAATAGGCATGGTGGGGTTAATGGTTGATTACGACTTCTTCCTTTTGAGGAGGGAAATTGCTTTATATGGGGAAAGGGTTTGCACGGGAGCCATTGCTATGGGCTGGGATGATTAACTAAAAATGCATGTGATGGAAATACTTGCAAATGTTGGTGTTAGAAAATAAAGGCTATTTTATTCATTACAAAGAAACAAACCAAGTAGGCACTTACCGTAGACTCAGCAGGAAGTGGCAGTCAATCCTGGTTAGGGATGTAAGAACTCACCCTGGTTCGGTTCTCTGTGCACTCACTGAAGCAGAGTCCCTGCTTGCTTCCCCCCTGAACCTGTGCTTGAGCCACCCATGAGTTAGGTGAATTCCTGAGCATTCACCGCAAACTCATTTGATGAGCGCCACCATTTTCATGCCTTCGCTTTCTAGGAAAAACAGGAAGTTAAAAAAATGCGCCTATTCAAATATGCGCAGTTTGGAGCTGGGAAAGCTAAATAAGCGCAATATTAGAGGGATTATACCTCTAATATTGTGCTTTTTTAGCTTTACCAGCTCGAAACTGCACATATTTGAATAGGTGCATTTTTTAAACTTCCTGTTTTTCCTAGAAAGCAAAGGCGCAAAAATGGCAGCCAAGTAAGTGCCTACTTGGTTTGTTTCTTTGTAATGAATAAAATAGCCTTTATTTTCTAACACCAACATTTGCAAGTATTTCCATCACATGCATTTTTAGTTAATCATCCCAGCCCATAGCAATGGCTCCTGTGCAAACCCTTTCCCCATATAAAGCAAATAGCGTTGCCCTTATTTTCACCGTAGTCTACGTAAAGATTTACGTAGACTACAGCGACCAAATAAGGAACGCGAATGGCGGCTCCCGATGGGGGCCGCCATTAGCCGTACGCGCTTTTTTTTTTTTTAAAGTCACCCGTGATAGGCTACGTGACGATTTACGTAGCCTATCACGGCTGACTTTGCAAATCTAGCCGTGATAGGCTACATTAATCATCACGTAGCCTATCATGGGGGCATTTTTTTTTTTTTTACTTTTATTGGAATGGCGGCGGTGGCAGCCAGTCGAAAGACCGGCTGCCGCCGCTGCCCCTGTCGAAGACCTGCCGAACTGCTGCCGGGACCCGCCGCCAGGAGGGACATTCGGGAAAGGTAAGTCCCATCCCGAGGGGGTGCGGGGTGCAGGCGGGTGCGGAGAATTTCTCCCCGGAACTACTTCGGGGGGCCGAATACGTTGGCACTTGGCCCCCCGAAGTTTCGGGGAGAAATTCTCCCCCATCCCTAACTGAATGCCAGTGCTTTCAGCCTCACTGAAATCTGTGGCGGAATTCTCCGCCATCCCTAATTTACATAGCTTATCACGGCTAACGCAGGGATGCCATTTGCGTCCCTGCAGAGGCCGTGATAGGCTATGTAAACATATACGTAGCCTATCACGGCAATAGGCAGGAATTCAAATGGCGGCCGCTACGCCATTTGTGTCTCTCTCTGTCTTTTGCTGTGATAGGCTACGTAAGTATTTACATAAGTAAGTAAGGGCCATTTGCGACCCTGCACAGCCCAGCAGTGACCGGATGTCCAGATGCCGGCGGCCCTAGCTGGCAGCTCCGCAGAGTCGCCGTGGAGCAGAGCTGGCCAGGGAGGATTTCGGGGGGAGGGATGGAGCACCTCCCCCGCACTGTGGATGTCCCTGGACGAAACCAGGTAAGTGTTTCATACATCCCTAGTTTTTGTTACTTTCCTGAAATTTACGCATATTTATTTGTAGGAAAATATGCACGTTTCTGCTGAAGAAAAGTGGAATGAAATGGGGGAAAATATGCTAAATGCTATGTACTAAGGTAAATTATGTAAAGCATTGTTATGAAACTTCTTATGTAATTATTTGCATATTTTTCTGTATGTCGGAAAAAATTTGCATCCGTCTGTGAGCGGACGACAGAATAAAAGGTGCCTGAGTGGATTTTACGCAGTTCGTACATCCCTACCCAGGATGTTTTGGACTACAACTCACAGCATACCTGACCATTGGCCTGGTGGCTGGGGGTGTTAGGAGTTAAAGTCTAAAACATTGTGGGGGAGCACCAGGTTGGCGAGGCTACAATAAACATACAATATAAAAGTTGTTATGCTACTATAGAATCATGTTTAGAACTATTTTGCTGGATTACAGACCAAAGCACCATCTAGTCCAGGCTTTCCTAACCTGGTGTCCTGCAGATGTACTGGTAGTGATGGTGAAAGTGCCTGCTTCAGTCCAGGAATCAGGTGGAACCACCCCTGCCTGCCTGCACCTCCGAACCCTGCTCGCTGAGCCCCTGCTCGCCCCCTGCCCATGCTTGGCAAATGGCTTGCACTCACCCTGGCGGCTTCATCAAGCTTTTTGAGAAACAAAATGGCGATCGTAAAAATGCACACATTTCTGCATGCGCGTGAGTATTTTCGTGAATGTGCATATCCGTGTATGCGAGAATGCGCATTTTGCATATGCGCATATTTGCTTATGCACAAAATGTGCATTTTGCAAAAATGCACATTTTCACACATGCAAATACGTGCATTCGCAAAAATGTGCATTTTTACGCATATGAAAATATGCACATTTTTGTGATGATTTTATTTCTCAAAAACATGGCGACTGCAGAGCTCAATGAGGCCACTGGGGTGAGTGCAGGCTGGCGGTGAGCATGGGAGGGGCTCTAGGGTGGTTCCGGGGACCAGAGAACCTGGACAGGGGTGGGTTCGCACTGCAATTCCCCTCATCCACAACCAGCATGGATTAGTCCATTATTCTGTCTTCAACAGCAGCCCACCAGATGCCTCTGAAAACAATATTTGACATGTTGATTTTGAAGCAAGAGTTTTTAGGCCTCTGTTTTACATAAGAAGCAAAGTAGAAGCCAGGGTGGGGTGCGTGAAGATGGCATATTTTTCAATTTGAATATTGTCTACTCAGAAGGAAGCCACACTGAATTCGGTGGGGCTTACTCCCAGGGAAGTAGATGTAGGTTTGCAGCTTCAGTGCTTTTAGTATGCATACCCAAACACCATTTTGGCAACTGTATTGGCATAAAGTCCAATTTCTAATCATAATGGACTCCCGCCCCATGCTCATTCTCTGATGGTAGCATATGATAGAGCTTGTGCTTTGGGCCTCCCTTTGAAACTGTTTGGAGCAGGTAATGGTAGGTCTCTGGGTGGAAATGGCCTATCACACTCTGTTTCAGTAAAAGTCTTACAATTAAAACGAGAGAGGAAGCGGATAATATCCCTGTTGTCCCTGGTGTTTTGTTCCCAACTATGTACTTACCAAATGTGAAGAACAACATTTCAAGTAAATCAGCACTTCCTGACCTTTGTTGCATTCATTTATAGGCAGTCTGTGTCAAGGAAACGTTATTCTCTATTAAAACTAGAGAAAAAGGTCACCGTGTCTGAATTTGCATCTGAGTCTGAAGTCGTCCGAACTTACAAAAAGTGCTCTGATTTGCTGCCCCAATTAATTCCCTAATAGGGAGGAATGAGCTGCCAAACTCTGAATGCAGTGTCCAATCCGAATCTCTTGGGATGTTTTCGGACAGCTTAAGTCATGATGACATATTTTATAGTCTGACACACGGAGAGGATAGGCAGCATCTACCCATCATCTTATTCCCTTGAACCATTGATCTAGGTTATTCTGACCAATGTGTTGTTTATGGTGTTTGCTGCGTTGTCTCCTGATCATCCAGTTAATTGTCTCCTTGGTCTATTCTGGTAGCAGCTTGTATAACTTTAGACTCCATAGCGTCATCATACTCAACTGTCTATCCAACCATTTGTAACAACTGTGTATCTCTACAGGTTGGTACTACTTGTTTCAGGGCTGCCATCAAAGGTAGGCATAGCACATTGATTGACTGATTGATTGACTACCTTTCTATACTGCCCAATAGCCAGAGCTTTCTCAGCAGTTCACCAACGGTGAAACTGCCCAAATACAACATGATAAAATATAAAACCTTTAAAATTTGCTGCAACCTTTACAAGCTGGTGGTATACCAACCCAAGCTGACAAAAGGTGCTCCACACCCCTGAAGCCACCTGGGCCTCTAGTGACAACGCTGGATTCAAGAGCACCCCCAAACTGCTAACCTGATCTTTTAAGGGAACTGCAGTCCCCTCCAGAACAGGCTGAACACCACTTAGCTGGGCAGATGAACCACCCATCTCCAAATTGTCTGGATTGAATCTCATTGGCCCTCATCCATTGGTCCATTACCGTGCCCAGGCACTGACTCAGAACAGCCACTGGCTCACCTGGGTTTGATGAAAAGAGAGATAGAGACCCAGTGGATTATGTATCTGTTGATCAGTATAGAGGATACTGTGGCTGCCCTGTGGCAGCCCATAGCATAACTTAGGGATGGGTGAACTCACCATTTCTCTCTCTGTGTGCCACTCACTGGATCTGTCAGCTGCGTGACCCTGTTTGCCACATGCAGTGAGCCCCTGGGTGGTCTGTGGGCACCTGGTGAGTGGTGTGCAGCCACCTGCTCCCTTGCCGAGCTGCCATTTTGCGTAAAGGTCCATTTACGTCTGCAATGTTGCATAAATAGCCATTTTGCAGCTGCCATTTGCATAAATGGTTATTTTTGAAAAGGGATGAGCTTCCATTTTTACACAAAATTGCAGCTTGGCAAGGGACTGGCTGTACACCTGCTCAACTCAGCATGCACTGAGTTGGTCAAGCGAGGCAATCCACAGACTGGTGTCCAGGGGAGCCAAGCTGGCGAGAAATTGCCGAGCTTAGAGCCTCAACCAGATTACTGTGCCATCCCTAGCATAACTGCCAAGGCACAGAGCAATAATCCCCTAGTTCTACCTTCTGGAATAGGCCATCTGAGTGGGAGCAGAACCATGGCAATGCAGTACATCCAACACCCAGCTCAGACAGAAGGATACCATGGCTGATGGTACTGAAAGCCACTGACAGGTCCAAGAGAAGCAACAAGGTCGCATTTCCCCTGTCCATTTTTCAGTATAGGTCATCCCATGGGGTGACCAAGGCAGTAAAAGAACTGTAATTATTTCCAGCTGAGTCTTGTTCAAGTTCTACCCATCAAATTTGTATGAGCATCTGCAAACTGTATGCATGCTACAGACGTAAATAGGTCAAATGGCTCTTCCTCTCCTCAGAGGACCTTGAGGTCTATTTCTGGGAGGGAGGCCAGGGATCACTAACAGAAGTTTCTTGGTATCCTCATCCAAACTACAGTTCTTGGGATTTTTTGAGGGAAGCCGTGACAGTTCAACTGCAAATAAGTTTGTGCGGTGCAGATCTGTCCCTAGTGATCAATTGGCTTTTATGGATGCACCTGTGCATGCATGTGTCATTGTGGCCTGGGAAACAGCACTGGATATAGCTCTTAAGTACCAATCATGCCCAGCCTACATGCCCAGCCCAGCCAGGCTGTCTGGAAAATTGTGGAATGGTTGTACTTTGTTTAAGTGGCTTCTCTGGCTGTGAGTTGATTTACATGTTCATTGGCAAACGCAGGACTAGGAACCCTGCCATTTCTTCATGGCAAAGTGGCAGTGTGAATGTGTGATTTGCAGGGAAGCGATTATTATTATTATTATTATTATTATTATTATTATTATTATTATTAATTATATCCTGCCTTTTTCCCAATACTGGGACTCAAGGAGGTGATGACAAAGCGATGACAGGTGGTTCTGCTTGACCCTTCTCCTGCATGGTGCCTTTCTCCTACTCCAGCCCCCCCCCCCCCGCAGCATCTTTCCCCCCAATGGGGATCTCCAGAAACATGTTTCCCATGTCAAGAAAAGCATTTGAAAGCAGGGTGTGGTAAGGGAGAAATGGCAGATGGCAGAAGGATTCAATTCCCCCTGCTTACTGCTTCTCTCCTGCAAATTTCTCATAGGAAGATAAAAAGCTACCTTACTAGTGCTGTGCTGAAACCCCACCTGCCTTTTTCCAACCTCTTCTATTTCCCTGCAAAAGACTAGAGGCAGTAATTTTTCTGCCTCTTTCACAGGGATGCTGAGAATTTTGGAGAAATTTTGGGCTACCAAAATATAATAATAATAATGATGATGGTGATGATGGTGATGATGATACCATTCTTCATTTAGGATGGAGTGGTTCTGTACCATTTTAGTTTCTGCGGAATACACTTGCTCTGTAAAGAGAGGGCAAGCTACAGTTTTGACAACAAACATACATCCAGAAACTCGGCCACAAAGGGTGCGTCTGTGTGAGTGTCTGTCTGAGTAAGGGGATGGTCTAGAGAACTTCTAGAGGACAATGATGTAGAGAACATTCCTTGCATGCAAAAAGTCCTAGGCTCAGTTCCTGTCATCTCCAAATAAGGCTGGGGAAGACCCCATTTGAAACCGGGAGACACTGACCAGTCAGTGCAGACACTGAGCTAGACGAACCAAGGGTCTGATTCCGTATAAGGGAACACTGCTGGATTTTTTGATCTATTTATTTTCAACCATCCGTTGCGGAGAGGAGTGAAAAATGAATTGCATCCCAAACTTGGAAGCGGTCAGGGACGTTTCTCTGAGTGCTTAACCAGGACTTAACCAGGACTTCCTCCCTTTGGGCTTTCCAATGCCGCTGCCTGCTGGGTGCTTGAAAGCTGATCAAGTTGTTGTTGTTGTTCTTGTTCTTCATCTTCGTCTTCATCTTCGTCTTCATCTTCATCTTCAGCAACAACAACAACAGCAAGTCACTCTGCTTTCAGGCACTCAGCAGGAAGCAGCACTGGACTGCCCTAAGGAAGGCTGCTGCTGCTGCTGCTGCTATTATTATTAGAATCATAGAACAGTAGAGTTGGAAGGGGCCGACAAGGCCATCAAGTCCAACCCCCTGCTCAACGCAGGAATCCAAGTCAGAGCATCCCTGACAGATGGCTGTCCAGTGTCGTCTTGAATGTCTCCAGCGTGGGAGAGCCCACTACCTCGCTGGGTAATTGGTTCCATTGTTGTATTGCTGGAACAGTCAGGAAGTTTCTCCCGAAGTTCAGCCGGAATCTGGCTTCCAGTAACTTGAGCCCATTATTCCATGTCCTGCACTCTGGGATGATCGAGACGAGATCCTGGCCTTCCTTTCTATGACAACCTTTCAAGTACTTGAAGAGCGCTATCATATCTCCCCTCAGTCTTCTCTTCTCAAGGCTAAATGTGCCCAGTTCTTTCAGTCTGTCCTCATAGGGCTTTGTTTCCAGTCCCCTGATCATCTTCATTTCCAATAATAATAATAATAATAATAATAATATTTTAGTAACCCTTATTACCACCTCTTTGCAGCTGTCTAGTTTGTAACCTGGTGTAATATCTCAGCGTGAAAAAAGCTCTATAAAAATCCCTTTGCATGTTTAAAGGCACAGCCCATGCTCCAAAACTGAGTTATTATTAAGGCACTGAAATCAAAGGGCTGCAGCACACCTAGCTCTTTCTTGGATCATTGCCGATACAGGGTTTAAAATGCCATTAACTAAAATTTCCTTCTTGTGGCACAAGATGAGAACCCCTTGTGCTGCCAGACAGAATTATAGGGCAGCAACAGAGGTCAGCTTTTATGACCATTCAGCCCTTCCCTGGCTTCAGACCCAGACTATATCAGATGCCAGTTCATGCCAATTGTGATGTGGGCTAGACGTGGCCTGACCTGAAATTGCTAACATTTCACAGAGCCCTATAGAATCCATGACAGTAAATAGAGGCTGTCTGAAATAAGTCCTCTTTTATTGGAAGGCTTTTTATTTCAAAGATCCTCATCATATTCCTTTAAGAATAAATAAAGTAAAATAAAAGTCATGCCAGCACAAAACATCTGATCAAAACATATGAGTAAAAGGGGAGGGGGATATATATATCACAAGTTTAAATTTCAACGTTTCTGTTTATCTTTTAAAAATATCCTGTGAGTTGAGAACAAAGATATTATTGTCACAAAAGGGATTTGTCGGAAACAACCTCCA
The DNA here is from genome assembly GCF_057233095.1 of Heloderma suspectum. Taxonomy (NCBI): domain Eukaryota; kingdom Metazoa; phylum Chordata; class Lepidosauria; order Squamata; family Helodermatidae; genus Heloderma; species Heloderma suspectum. The sequence goes on from NC_139458.1 coordinate 302,437,007, forward strand.
AGCATGATGAAAAGAATATGATGCCCATGCTAGGTTCATTGCTAGTATTTCAAACAAATTTTACAACATAAAGTCTGCATGTTTACTCAGAAGTAAATTGAACAGTTTTCAATGGGGCTTACTCCCAGGCACGTGGGCATAGGATCACAGCGTCCAAGGATCAAGTTTTGTTCTGATGAAAATATGTGATTTGGTTATCTGGCTGAACTACGGATGTACGAAAGTCACTTAACTTTTCAAAGGGTGACATTTGTGGTGCGGGGGAGGTGCTCCATCGCTCCACCTGAAATTCTCTCCGGCCGGCTTCGCTCCGTGGAGATTCTACGGAGCCGCCGGCCGGGGCCGCCCTCAGCAGGACATCTGGCCGCTGGGCAGCCTGCAGGGACGCAAATGGCGGCTGCTGTAGCCACCGCCATTTGCGTTCCTGTATTTTGCCATGATAGGCTATGTAAATATTTACGTAGCCTATCATGGAAACAAAAAACAAAAAGCAGCGAACGCAAATGGCAGCGGCTACAGTGGCCGCCATTTGCGTTCCCCCTTTTTTTTTTGCCATGATAGGTTACGTATATATTTACGTAGCCTATTATGGCAAAAAAAAAGGGGAATGCAAATGGCGGCCACTACGCCATTTGCGCCCCTCTGTTTTTCTGTAATAGCCTACGTAAATATTTACATAGGCTATCACGGCCAAAAATAAAAGGGGAACGCAAATGGTGGCCGCCGTAGCCACCGCCATTTGTGTTCCCTTTTTTTTGCCATGATAGGCTATATAAATACTTACACAGCCTATCACAGCTTCTGCAGGGATGCAAATGGCGTCCCTGCGTTAGCTGTGATAGGCTATGTAAATATTTACATAGTCTATCACGGCTATAGTGATGAAGCGAATGGTGGCCGCAGACGTGGCCACCATTCGCAAGTCAGCGTGAACGGCAGCAGGTAGGTGTCCCGTTTCGTGCGCCTTTCGCAGGGTGGAGGGGTGGGGGGGTTTCGTTCCGCCACGGATTTCGGGGGGCCGAATGCACCGGCATTTGGCCTCACCAAGATCCGTGGCAGAATTCTCTGACATCCCTAGGCTGAACATCTTTGTAAAGATCTTCATGATGATTTGTTTAACTGCTTAGATATAATCTAAACCTCAAAAGGCACAGTTGCGAGTGGAGATGGGTTAAAGAAGACGCAGACAACGTCCCCCCGCTGAGCCGCTGAGTCGGGGGGCCCTCAGGCGTCACCTGTCACCATAAGGTGCTTCTGCATGCACACCATCCCTACTTTCCTGTTTTGCCCGTCCTAGCCGCCACAGGAGTCACAAGCCTAGAGCTGGTGAAACTCCCCCCACCTGCGCAGAAGAACTTCCCGCAGGCCCCTTTGCAGATCAGACAGACATATGTTATTCACTAAATGAGACAGGCGGACACCGTCCTACCTGTAACGCTCCCTCCATGTCCACAGAATTCCCTGGCGGGTGGTGCATCCATCACCTCATTAACCTGGCAATAAGCATTTTCCAACGTGCCCTGCCACTGGCAACGTCATTCCATTCCTTCCCATTGATCCATGGGAGCAGTGAGGGCTGCAATAGGCTACTTCCGGCCAGGTATGCCGGACCACCTGTATCTCAACCAAGGCCTGTTCCATCAGGTCCTCACCTGGCTTACAGCCAAAATCATTCCCTCCAATGTGCAGCACCTGGACCTGCGGAGGAAGACTGACAAACTTGGTGGGACAGAGTGAGGAGGGGACTGCCACCGTATGCCACGTCTATGGAGCCACTGGATCTTAATGTGACAGGGTGACAGAAGCTGAATTCTGAAGAAGACATACAAGCTCTTCATGCAACTCCAGACATCAAAACGTGCCCATGTAAGAGCACCCGTACCGGCGTACAACGAGTCTGCTGGTCTAAGGAAGAAGCACATTAAAGGAAACTGCACAATTGCCCTTAAGTCAACAGCAAACTGTTGAAGTGATAAAAACGGAGGCCCCTCCTCAGACCCGTGGCATGACATAAAACCCATAAGGTGCCGTCAGAGCATAATCCGTTGACTTGCGTTTGGCCATGGGCCACTGCCGTGCCCTTGCCATGCCGATCAATTTGATCACCAAATATGTAAATGGATTACTTTGGGCCAGACCTGTACCTTGCAGCAAATCAAGACCCTCCGGGACAAGTCGGCCTTGTGAGCCCAGACCAACCCTGCATTCCATTAGGGTTGCTACGTGGAACAGGGAAACGTCTTATTGGAAAGCTCAAATGGAGGGCCATTACCCCCGGAGCCCGAAAGGGGTATCCGGAGAGAGAGGGTGGTTAATTTACTAATGCAGGCAAACATCTGTGCCCAACACTATCTTGCACGCCGAAACCTAAATTCTGACATGGAGTCAGTGAAACCCACCTTTGTGGGCTGGAAGGCTAAATGGCCAGCTTGCGACTTATGGTCCCAAATAGTCTGTTGTTCCTTACGGAGGCATGAAATTGTGGCCAATGATCTATAGATAAGGGCCATGAATCCTATCGCTGAGGTTTTGCCTAATGCACGGCACACACACCCTGCTCTGTTGCAGGCGGCTCCTGTACGGAGAGCCATGGAATGCAGGCTGGCATGCCTGGCTTCAGTATCCCGATCTCCCATAGTCCTGCAAGGATGGGATCTGGCAATGGAGCACCCACGGGGCTAAGGCCCGGAAGATGTTGACCTAATTTCAAGACAAGGCATCGACAATTGGGTTTGCCTAACCCAGCACATGGTGGACCCAGAACCAGATGTTGTAATACTGACTCTGGAGCACGAACACACTGACACATGACATGACCCTCCAATTTCGGGAGGACGGAGAATGAATAACGTGGTCATGTTGTCATAGCGAAGGGGGGGGGGTTACTGACTTGGCTATAAGGTTATCCCTCAATGTGCTTGGCGGGGGCGGCAGCCTCCACTCTACAGGCCTTTACCCACTGCACGATTGGACCTGCCCTAAGAACCTGAAACCCCTTGGGGTAGGGGCGGAACCATGTGAGTCCGCAGTCCGGCTTTGAGGAGAGGCTCACGCTTCCGAAAGGAGGTGCCATTAAAGCCCTACTAAGTTGAAGCCATGCCTGATGTGTAACTAATTGGAGCTGTGCCTAACGGACCTGAAAATTGTCCTGAGGGAGGTGAGAATAACACCTAAGGGTATCGGATTGGCTTCACTGAATGTTGCTGTGGGAGACAGGCCCTCAGCCTTTGTGAGCTAAGGGGCACCGAAGTAACAGAAAAGGGGAAGCAATACTTGTGCTAGGTCAGAACAATGACCACCATCTTTGGACTCCATGTAGCACATGCCCATCAGGGACCCGTGGCTGGAATCCCAGACAAAGACAGCTGCCTCATCGAAGAGGTGTGACACACTGAGCAGAGATGATCAGGGATCTCGTGAGAATTGACTGGCCCTCAGGAAAGAGAGGTTACGAATCAGGATAAACTCCCTAGAGGATTTCCTGGGCACCATTTCGAGAAGGGAGATCCCTAGAATAGCTAACGGGGTGTGGACAAAAAAAGGGGGGGGCTAAAACCCTTCTGCCAGTACTGCATTGTTAACCTCTCCTGAACCTGTCGACGCCTAGAGAGGAGAAATGTTGTTTATGAGGTAGGGATGGTCTATGTTGACCTAAAGAAAAAATGCTAGGGGGCCCTAGAACCTAGCATAAACCATGTTCCAAGTTAAGATGCGTTCCCCCAGTTGGGTAGTGTCTTAAAGCCGGAGTATCGGCGCCAACCTTACTAGGCATTGGCCATCCAGAGCTTTCTACTGCCTCGGCTTTACCAAGGGGACCCTCCCCTCCCCGAGCATTGGACAAGAGGTGCAAGAGTGCTGACTGCTACAAGGGAGCACTCACGATGGAAACTGCACGTGTCCTGGGAGCATGTGCCCACTGGGGCTTTACTCCCAGCACAGATAGCAGTGCTGAAGCAGCGGACCCGCCAGAGGCCGAGGGCCAGTGCGGGAGACCACCTGGTGAATGTGGCCACTGCCAGATCTGTTGCCGACCCCAGCTGGGAAGGAGTCAAAATTGGAGGGAAAGTCAAACAGGTCCTTACGCAGAGAAGGGCAATGGCGGCCCTCCTGCAAGAGGCCTAAACAAGCCATTCGCACACCTCCTCGGGCAAAAGACATTACGAGAAGGAGTAGCCCTGGTGACAATACAACTCGCCAGATTAGCGTAGAGATCTGATATGCCCCTTACGTGGATGTCCAAAATGGGCAGGGGCAGGCGAGGGATCCTAATTAATCCAGGAAAAAACCCTGTAAGATGATGCATTAAGCGGCTGGGGTTACTGGGGTGTGACTGACGGAGCTGCAGGCGGCCTGAGCGTCATATAGGGAGATGACATTGGGAGGGACAGCCGCCCCCAGGTAGGTAAGCTAAGGCAGCAACCCCACAGCCATAAGGGTCACCCGTCTGAACAACTGGGGTGAGGTACAGTCATCTCATCCATATCCAGGGCACCCGTGTCTGGGTCCCCGGGAGCAAGGGAGGCGATACCACTTGCATTGCTCCTGATGGAGATGCCTCATGAGGGCGGACCGCCTTCAGGTGTGCTGTGTCGCCTGGGTGAAACCCCAAGGAGGAGGATGTTGCTTGGATCACTGCTGACGGAGATGCCGCAGGAAGGTGGACTTGCCTACAGTGGTGGGGTACTGCCATGGTGAACCTGCGAAGGCGAGATGGAGGCCTCAATGGCGTCCGGGTGCCCTGAACCCAGAGACGAGCTGTACCAATCGTGGGCACACTCTGATCCCCAGCTGGAAAAAACCGAGGTTGTTGCTTGTGCGCCCAGGGAAGATGAGGCAGCAGAAGGGAGGAGCTCCGCTGAAGGCGGTGAGCCTTCTGGAAGAGCCGATGAAGAGGAGGTGGATGCCTCAATAGCGTCCAGGTGATCTGAAATAGAAAGGAGCAACGAGCGTTGGGTCTGCTATCGTGTTCACTTGTGCTGGACCACTGAGGATTTTTTGTGCCTGGCCAAGGGAGGAGGAGGGATCCCCGAGGAACGCTCAGCAGCTTCCAAACGAGAAAAAATTGATGCCAGTACCGGGTCTGCGTCCACATCAGAGTCAGAACCGGGCCTTGGCAGCAGACTTTGGGGAGGGGGGGCGTGGCCCTCCCATTCCCTTTCTTACCACCCTGGCCGTTCTTAGGAGGCATGATGCAGGAGGTGAATTAAGCACGCTATCTGTCAGGGTGGACACTGAGCCCATAGAATCCCAGAGTAGTTCTAATGCTGAGGAAGAGCAGTCGCTCCTGGGAGAGGAGCGCGCTCCTCTTTCCCAGGACCAACAGCTGACGGAGTTTCCTCCCCCCCACATTCCTAGTTTTAGTTAGCAGTCAAGGGAGTGACCGAGCACAGATAGCAGACTTAGTGAAGGCGCGCACTCAACGGCTGCGCCCCGAGGATCCAAGGGAAAAGGGGAAGGATTCTCCCTAGTCCTTATATTCAGGGGTCTGCCAGTAATTGCTTTTCAAACGGGGACCAACTGTTCCAACTAGGGCATAGGGATGCTGCTGCTCAGATCTAGCTGATACCTGTAGAGTTGTTAAGTTGCAAAGGAAGAATAAATCTTTGAAAAGAATCCCTTTGTCTATGTCTGGACTTGGCTACTGGATTAGACTGAGAGAGCCCTCTAAGGAGCTCTTGACACCATCAAAGAGTTAATAAAGCCGCTGGGCACCCCGGACAATAGGCAGCCACCCCACAGTCTTAAGATCTGTGGGTATGAGTTCCAGACCGAGACAGAGAGGCCTGGGGATGAAGATGGGAGTGCCGCACTACCGTTTAGATAGAAAATCAGATTTTCAAGAGTCGCAGCCAGGGGCCAAAGGTGATGGAGCTGCGTTTGAGCGCAGGCGCCCACAGCCGAGGGCACCCTGTCACGGGAGGCACCAAACAGGCAGTCGCCGCTGTTACGCAATTTTATTAATTAAATATTTAATAATCGTAATTTAATGAATTTTTATTATTAATATTAATATTATTATTTATTTAATTAAAGCTTTCTTTTCATACAAACATAGGAAGCTGCCTTATACTGAGTCAGACCCTGGGCCCATCTAGCACAGAATTTTTGACACTGACTGGCAGCAGCAGATCTCCAAAGTTTCAGGCAGGATTCTTTCGTAGCCCTACCTGGAGACGCTGGGGATTAAACCTGGGGCCTTCCGCATGCCAAGCATGTGCTCTACCACGGACCCGCAGCTCTTCCTATTTTTTATTATTTATTTATTTATTTATTTATTTATTTATTTATTGGGTGGGAGGGGGAGACGTCCCAAGCCCATGGGAGGCGACCAATCGGGCTGTGATAGACACGCCCCGACTCGGCTCAGCAGCCAGGCACCCCTCCAACAGGCAGGCTCGACTGACCAGTGGGGGGGGGCAGTCAGACCGTCGCTTGGAGTGCTGCCGCTGGCAAACACCGGTGCCGTGCCCACCCGCCCGCCGACGCCTCCTGCTGGGAGCAACACCTCAGGGAGGCCGGCAAGGCGAGGAGGAAGAGGCCGGCAAGGCCGGCGGCTGGGTAGACAGGCCGGCCGGCAGGCGGGCTGTGAGCCGGCCCGTCAGCCGGCGGGCCCGTCAGGCAACCGTGCGGGCGTGTGGGCAGGGTAAGTGAGCGGGTGAGCCAGCGGGCGGGCTGGCGGGTGGGTTGAGCGAGCGCACGGGCGGGCGGGTGGGCAGGAGAGCGAGTACACGAGGAGACCGAGCGGATGGGCGGGCGGGAGGAAAGGAGCCGGCGAAGGAGGGAGGGAGGCGAACAATATCACCAAGCGAAGATTTTGGCACACAGAAGCACCCCAGGTCTCCTGGGGTGGACGAAAGTCACTTACCTGTCGTCGAAGGCCGTTCGCGGTGGGGGAGAGGTGCTTTGCTGGTCCCCCCGCGAAGTTCAGGCCGGGGGGGGAGGCTTCCCGCCTCGCCCGGCCGAAATTCAGGCCGGGGGGGAGGCTTCCCGCCTCGCCCGGCCGAAATTCAGGCCGGGGAGGAGGCACCTCGCCTTGCCCGGCTGCGAACGCGAAAGTAAAAACAAAAAACAAAAAACGCCCCCTGATAGGCTACGTGACGATTCACGTAGCCTATCACGGCTAGATCTGCAAAGTCAGTCGTGATAGGCTACGTGAATCGTCACGTAGCCTATCACGGGTGACTTTAAAAAAAAAAAAGCGCGTACGCGAATGGCGGCCCCTATAGGGAGCCGCCATTCGCGTTCCTTATTTAGTCGCTGTAGTCTACATAAATGTTTACGTAGACTACGGCGAAAATAAGGGCAATGCAAATAGCGTTGCCCTTATTTTCGCCGTAGTCTACGTAAACATTTACGTAGACTACAGCGACCAAATAAGGAATGGGAATGGCGGCTCCCTATGGGGGCCGCCATTATCCGTACACACTTTTTTTTTTTTAAAGTCACCCGTGATAGGCTACGTGACGATTCACGTAGCCTATCACGGCTGACTTTGCAAATCTAGCCGTGATAGGCTACGTGAATCGTCACGTAGCCTATCAGGGGGCGTTTTTTTTTTCTTCCTTTCATTGCAATGGCGGCAGCGGCAGCCGGTCGAAAGACCGGCTGCCGGTCCCGCCTCGCTCGAAAACCCGCCGAACCGCCGGCCGGACCAGCCACCGGGAGGGACATTCGGCGAAGGTAAGTCTCGTCCCGGGGGGGGGTGCGGGGGGCAGGGGGGTGCGGAGGATTTCTCCCCGAAACTTGTTCGGGGGGCCGAACACGTTGGTGCTCGGCCCCCCCCAAGTTTCGGGGAGAAATTCTCCGCCATCCCTACGGTCTCCAGCAGGCCGGTGTCCTTGGTCGTTTCTGGCGGAGCTGTAGTTCTCTCTAGCTGCGTTGAGCCAGAGAGCTGAGTTTGAGAAGGGGGCTGAGTTTAAGGCAACTCAGCCTGCCCCTCCTTGCATGGTGGTGCCACTGGGGTGCACCAATCAAAGGCCCCTGCGTCATGTCACCCCACCCGCCCGCAATGCCCCCCCCCTTTTAGCCAGACAAGCTGGCGCCAGGTGAGGGCATAAGGATTTGGCACAATTCAGAGGTGTTGTGTATGGCATGGTTTTGTACAGACTCCTCTTGGACTACAGTTCCCATCAGCCTTTGCCAGCATGGTCAGTGATGACATTATCTTGGCTTTACAGCTATGGATGAGAGAACTAGCCAAGTTTGAGTTTGTCAAGGTTCCCCGATTTCTATCTTGATGCTTGCTTGCTTGCTTGCCTGCCTGCCTGCCTGCCTGCCTGCCTTCCTTCCTTCCTTCCTTCCTTCCTTCCTTCCTTCCTTCCTTCCTTCCTTCCTTTTAAATGTTCATTTTGAAGTGCAAAAATTTCCAGAAAGGACACATTTTGTGAATGTGATTGCAAACTCAAGAATGTGCAAGTTTTGCCTGAAAAATGTAATCACATTTGCATTCAGGGTTGCAGGCGGGGCATGTTCTGTTTTTCAAACTGAAACTAAATTCTCGTACATCCCTGTTTGCAGCATCCCAGCAGATATTCAGAGTGGTAACTGGATAAGAAGGGAAATTCTGTACAGATTTAACAACAACAGCAACAAAATTAAGTCCACCCTGCCAGACTGCTTCATCATCCCAAGCACTCTTGCTTTGGATTAAATTCATTTCATTTCAAAGGCACTTTGGCTTTCCATCCTTTAGCCCTTGCACGTGTTGGAAATATTGCAACCTCATCTGCAAGTTACTGGAAGGGGGCAGTGTTGAAGTTAGTTCATGGGAATTTTGACCATGGCTAGCCTAGGCTCTCTATAGCCTACAATGTGGTTTCCTGCGATTTCTTCCTTTTGCTCCTCCCCTTCCTTCCCTCCCCCTCTCTCTCTCTGACCTTCTCCATTGCAGGGAGCACTTGTGTTTGCTCTTTTGCTCCTGCTAATGTAATCGAATACAAAATGAACAAACTCTTTTGAAACTCTATGCTGTATCTGCTTTGTATATGCAAGAATATTTGTGAGTAAAACTGTTTTTCTTTTCTTCGCTAAAGAAAGGTGTGGTCTCTTTTATTATCCCAAAATAGCCTGTGTGCACGTGGGACTGGTGAACGTTCGTTCTGTTTTGCCCTTTTGTTTTTCTCTGCTAATTGCCTTTCTAACAGGAGGCATCATTACTAAATAATCGCATCAGCACTGCCTGACTCCAAGGCTGCCACTCTTGCCCCTATGCACTTTAAATCTAGCCCTAAAAACTGCGGCTGTTTGGTTACCTTGACACTCGTCTAGCCACAGCCACACTGGAGCTGCATCCCCACCCAGCTGTGTGGGAACAGGCTATTTGTTCATTTATTAAATTTCCATGCTGCCCAATAGTCAAAGCTCTCCAGGTGGTTCACAATTAAAATCACAACAGTTAAAACCAAAAAATATATAAGATACAATAAAGAAGTTTAAAAGTGTAAAACTACAGTATAAAATAAAACCAAAAACCAAAATAAAACCTAGCAGCAATGCAAAGATTAAAAATACAGTAACAGATGTAAAACAGAAACCACAAGACCCAAATGCTAAAATGCTGGAACGAGCACAATGTAGGTGCCAGGCGAGCCTCTCTGGGAAGCTCATTCCACAACTGGGGGGGGGGGTCACAGCAGTAAAGGCCTTCTTCTTAGTAGGCACCCACCTCACTTCCTTTGGCAGGAGCTCCTGGAGAAGGCCTGCTGAGGACAGTCTTAGAGTCTGAGCAGATATATATGGCAGGAGATGATCCTTCAGGTAACCTGGCTCCAATCTATTTAAAGCTTTGAATGTTAATACCAGCACTTTGAACTAGGCCCAGACATGTACTGGCAGCCAGTGCAGCTGGAAAAGTACTGACATAATATGATCGCAGGGGCCAGTCCCCATTAACAATCTCACTGCCCTACTTGGACCAGCTGAAGTTTCCAGACCGTTTTCAAAGGCAGCCCCATGTATAACTCATTGCAGTAATCCAGACAAGAGGTTACCAGAGCATGGATAACTGTAGCTGGGCTATCTCTGTCCAGATGAGGGCATAGGTGGTATATCAGCTTAAGCTGATAAAATGTGCTCTGTGCCACCTGTGCTTCTAGTGACAATGCTGGATCCACTAGTACCCCCAAACTACGAACCTGATCCTTTAGGGAGAGTGCAAGCCCCTCCAGAACAGGTTGAACATCACTTATGTGCATGGTGCTGATTGTGTGGGTCTTTTCAGTCCAATTGGGTGAGATGAGAGTGGGGTGACCAGACCTGTCCTGATGACTGAAGTGTTCACACACATCCCACAAAGAGTGCGAAGAATGGTTCCCCCTCAGTTGTATGTTGAAGGGGCCACAGCCATATGAGCATACAAGGGACCTGGAAGGGAGAGTGGGTGAAAAGATAAAAAGTGTGACAAAATTGAAAATTCTGGTGGGAATTAATAGCACTACCACACATGCTTTACAAAATTAATTACCCCCTTGGTCCCTACCATGCCAGTTTGGAAGGTGAAATTTGGAGCCTTAGCTCTTCATCCCTTACTCCATTCATTAAAGAGGTCTCTAAGAAATCTAGTTGGTCTTGCCGAGGTGGCATGCATGTACCTAAGTAACATTATAGGCAATGTTTAAGTGACCAGTTAATGAGGGTTGCTTCCTTAAGGATTCCCCCAAAGCCTAAACACTAATTTAGCCTAAGAGCCCAGAATGTTTCTGATCCTTCTAAACCCAAGAAATAGAGTTCAGTGCCTCAGATTAATATTACATTAGTCTGTCGTGTCTGTTTTTCCACCTGGATGGCCCAGAGCCTTCAAAAGTATTAGAGTTTTTGGCAAGATGTTCCTGTTTGCTAGGCCCACAAACAAAAACTCATCTCCAAAAACAAAGAATTTATTTTAAAATCTGTTTTACCCATTTACACAACCTACTCAAGGGCATTCAAAGATCAAAATACAGTTCATGAAATGGAACACGTCAGTGACAAACACTTATCTGTGTGTATGCTTCTTGAAATGGAAAAGCCGGTAACCAAAATCTCATTGGATACCATAGAGAAATATACAATAAACATATGAAACTTTTTTGTTCCAGTAAGAGAACTGCTACACCTTACTCAGTAATCCCTGAACAAAAAATGCAAATACTTTGTAACACTTAAAGGCACCCTCAAATGTTGAGTGGCGTGGGAGTTGGAAGTTATGATGATGAAATAGACAAAAGATTGAGAGTGAGTGAGCCAAATTCAAATCACTGATCAGACATTAAGGTCAATGGATAAGACCATGGGCAAGTTACAGCCACTCAGCCTGACCTATATCATAGCTTTGTTGTACAAATAATGTCATGATCTTCAAAATTATGTAAATGAAAATACTTGTAAACAAGCCAATTCCCCCTCAGCCATCTAGCTCCATTGGGTCACAGCTAGACTTGGGTGAAAGTTTTGTTTTTGTTTGGCTTAGTGATTAAGAGGCTGAACTGCAGACTGGAAGGTCGGCAGGTCAGCAGTTCGAGACACGAGTGCCGCGTGACGGAGTGAGCTCCCGTCTTCAGTCCCAGCTTCTGCCAACCTAGCAGTTCGAAAGCAAGAAATTGCAAGTAGATAAATAGGCACCGCTTCGGCGGGAAAGGTAACAGTGTTCCGTGCACCTCGGTGTTCAGGCATGCTGGACACATGACCACGGAAGCATCTTTGGACAGCGTTGGCTCTTCGGCTTAGAAACGGGGATGAGCACCACACCCTAGAGTCGGACACGATTGGTTGGGGACACCTTTACCTTTTTATTTTTATTTATATATATATATATACATACATACACACATACACACACACACACACATACAGGGAAGGCGGGGCATCATGGTCCTTGCCATAGCTGTATCTATTGAATTTTTGTCAATGCAGGTGGATATGAATTTCATTTTGGCTTTGAAATGAATTTATCAAAACGCAAATTTCATCATCTTTGGGATTAAATGAACTTGGAGATTTTAAAAATTCAAATATGAGAGAAAGTGAAACTGACATACTGGTCCATCCCAAGTCATAGCATGGTGCAAAGAAGACCAAGACTGTGGGTTTAAGACCCATGTTGAACCTGCAAAGTGGACAGAGGTTGGCTGGCTTTCCTTTCTTTCTTCAGAGGTAGTATGCCTCTCAGTACCATCTCCTGTGGAGCAGCAACTAGCAATGTACAGATTGTGTAAAATCTGTTCTGTCTGTGTTTTGCAGATTGTCAGGAGCCTTTTGTTCTGTCATCCACTCATCAATGGAATCAGATTTTTTTGTTTCTGAATTTGCACAAATATGAATTTACATAAATGTGCATTTGCACATTCGTACATGTGTGAAATGCACAAATTCCACCCCAAAGCACATTTTCACACTTTAGCCTAAGGGGAGAAATGCACATTTTTGTTCGCTTTGTTCTATTTTGTGTATTTTTCTATGACTAAATTTGCGCATGATTCAGGAAAGTTGGATAAATGGTCTGCAAGTCCACAGAATCCACCTGACCAGGGGAAAACTGGTTCACTGCAGAATCAGAATACATTCATGAAAATCTGAATTCATTTGGTTCCATTGCAGATTTCTCTGACATCCCTAGCAACAAAAGGCAATGGCAATCACATTCATCTCCTCCTTGTGGGCTTCATGGGCATCTGGTTGGTCACTGTAAGAAACAGGCTGCTGGTAGGGATGGTGGAGAATTCTGCCACGGACTCCAATGAGGCCAGATTCTTAGAATCCGGCCCCCCGGAGTCCGTGGCAGAATAGACCACCCCACCCTGCCACCCCATGAAGTCCAACCCGGCTGGATCCTACCTGGCAGGCTGGCACCGCCAGCTCCGGATCTGGCTGGGTCTGTCCGCTGCCCTGTGTGGATGCAAAACGGCATCCGGCATAGCAGACGCCATTTGCGTGCCTTCCTTTGGCCGTGATAGGCTACGTAAATATTTATGTAGCCTACCATGGCCAAAGGGAAGGATGCAAATGGAAGCCATTTGTGTGCCTTCCTTTTTGCCGTGATAGGCTATGTAAATCTTTACGTAGCCTATCACGGCCAAAGGGAGGCACAGAAATAGCTTCCGCTATGCCAGACGCCATTTGCGTCCATAGACCAGCCGTGGCTGGAAGTCCGGCAGTGGCCGGTCCTGGCCGGTGGCTCCGTGGACTCGCTGCGGAGCGGAGTCGGCCAGGGAGGATTCCGGGGGAAGGACCGGATCGCCTCCCCCCCCCACAGACCCCCCAGCAGACCCAGGTAGGTGGTGTCCGTACACCCCTAGCTGCTGGACTAGATGGACCTTTGGTTTGCCAGAGCTCCACCATCTACCATTAAACGCTACAGAAGACTCTTCATTTTTTGTATATGCTATATTCATTTCTCTGCAACAGTCTGTTTCACCAATTTAAAAGCCAAAGCGACGTTTGTTAAAGATATACTAGAAAAACAAAAATGGATCTACATTAGATTATCAACCATTCAAAACATAAAATGGCAGCTGCAGTTTTTATGAAATGGTGGAATATCCACTGCATGGTGCCTTAACTTTCAGAGAGCTTTGACAAGCTTGAGTTTTTCTGATTTGCACATCCCCGTGTGAAATTTATGCCTTTATTTCTTTTATTGTTGTGCTTTTAAAAAAATGTTTTTTAATCTATCTGTTTTTATTATTGTTTTAACTAAGATTATTTTCATCTTGGTTTTATTATTGTTAGCTGTCTTGAGCACTGTATATTTTTGTGTGTGAAAAATGGGGTATAAATTAGGGCTGTGCACTGCTTTGGCCTGAAGTCCGAACTCTGAGCTGAAGCAGGGTGCTTCATTCCGCTTCATGCCGCTTCTGAGGCAAGGCAAAGGGGGCACGAAGTGGCAGAAAATGGTGGCCATCAAGACGCCACATTAATGTAGCATATTTGATAATGTGATGGCCACCATTTGCACAGGATCTATTTCTGGAAATACAGGGAGTTACCATTTTTTAAAATGGTGACTCCCTGGAACAAGAAGATGGCTGCTGGTGTGAGTCCTGAGATCCCAGGTAAGGGCTCTCAGTTATTTCAATTGGGCTTAAGAATTACTTTCTTTGGACTTGAGTCTTGATCAAATATTTTTATACAAATTTTTTAACTTGGAGGAAGTGTGAATGAAATGAACAACCTTACTTCTTAGATGCTTACTTGGTAATACGTCCAATTAATTTCAATGGCAATCACTTCCAAGGAAGAGTACAGGCTTGCCAATCCAAAATTGAGTCAATCTGGTGTTTAAAATCCAGCATTTGCAGCATATTAATAATTGCCTTAACTCAATTTGAACTTTATTAATGTGACAGTTCACAAGCCAGTTAAGCAAGAGTACGTTTCATTCTGCTGACTTGGGTTGAATTTCCATTTCGCATAGTGGCCTATTGACAAGCATTTAGTATTTGAACAGAAAATTGTAACAGGCTGCATATGGTTGTAATAATATTCATAGTGGAGAAAAGTCACAGGGCATTATAATAACCCAAATCTCTTTTTTCAGGCTATTACATAAGAAGAGACACACTGGATCAGACCAAGGGTCTATCGAGTCCAGCATTTTGTTCACACAGCTGTCGACCAGGAACCCACAAGCAGGGCATGAGCACAACAGCACTTTCCCACCCATGTTCCCCAGCAACTGGTGTACATAGGCTCTCTGCCTCTGGTTCTTGAGGTAGCACATAGCCATCAGGACTAGTAGCCATTGATAGCCTTGTTTCTCGATTCCTAAAGTTATTTCCTTTAGCTTTTAAAGGTTTTGCACAATTTCCTTTTTTGGACAAGGTCTTAGAAGTGAAAGATGGAGGAGTCATATAATGAAGAATTAACATTAATATAACTTAGCTGGCAGGTTTCTTTTTCATTCTGCTTGAAGCTCAGCCTAATGAAGATCATAAGCCAAGATGGTGATTCTGTGATGAATAAAATGATAAAACAAGATACCAAACTTTGACGCAAGAACTTAATTTAATTTATATCTAGGGAATATGGTAGAAGAACATCGGCATTGTCTTCTGGGACTGACCAAATAATATGGAGCCAACACTATGAACTTATTATCGTATATATCATGGATTTGAACCTCTAAGCCTGAGGGCCAAATTACATTTCAGAGAAGCTCTCAAGGGCTGCATTCCAGTGATGGGCAGAGCCCAAGGCAAAGGGGAGGGCCAAAACTATAAAAATACCATTATATTTTAGCTTAAAGGTCTAACTGCTAATAACTAAATCACCAAACAACCTGTGGTCAGGAGGAAGGGGGTGTGGCCATCAGCATAGGCATGTCCATCTGGGGAACCATGGAGGGCCAGATTGGGACCCCAGTAGACCTGGATTTGGCCTGGGGAGAGAGAAGATCAAATTGACTTGGCATATAGTATGTATGCACAGAAGAACGTTTGCAAGAGTCGTCAGCAGTATGGTTTAACTGGATGACAAATGTAGATTTGCTGCTGGAAACAGCACCACATCACGTTCCCCCTTCTCTGCCCATGACATGCATTTCCTCACTACTACTCCATATAATTGGCTGCTGGGGTGATTGGTGAGGAGAGGAGGAGCTGCATCACCTGCCACTCTCTGAGTGTCATTTGTGGGACAGCTGGACTGTGGGCCCCGGGATCCACCCTAGCTGCACTGCTGCAGATACACGTATAGAAGACGAAGCTCACATGGTGGGGGAACCGCTTTGCCATGAGGAAATCCACGTGGCTGAGGACTATATCTGAATGCTGCATCTGGAGGAAGTGGCTGCGACGTGGCTGTCATTATGTCTAAAGGGCACCTATATTTGTAGGTATAAACTCTATACTCTATACCCCCATAAACTCTAAGACTTTGGGCAAATACTGAATCATTGCTACATCCTACGTCGAGAGGTTATGTTAGCCCAAAGTAAAATGCGATTGTTTGGTTAGCAGGGATGCTTGAGATGGCAAACAAGAATAATTGCCTTTTATCCACTGGCAAAAAGAGAGAGGCTGGATAGCAGATTAAAGCACAGGTTTTAAGGAAACAAAGGATTATGCAACTGAGCAAACAAGGAAGTAGAACCCTGCACATTACTGTTATTATATATTTATGGCAGAATTAATTTGGCAAAACACACATTTTACAAAGCACAATCATGGAACACATCTAACCTGCCTCCATATGCAAATACAGCAAATCTCTAGTTCTTAGACATTTTAAGCCATGCAAAATAAAATGAACTGGCTCGATGCCCTGACTGCTTTTACATATACCACCCCCTCCCAAAGCACAGCACTCATGGGATTAATGGATTTCCATCAAATATTTATTCTACTGTATTATCGTCGAATGTATCTCATTATCTCTGAACCTGTCAGACACATAAACTAGGAGTCTCATCTTTTGTGTATTTGATTGATCCTCACAGGGTAGTATACTGCAATGCAATAACATAAAATAAGAGAATGAGAGTAAATTTAGGGCTGTTTTCCCCAATTGTCCACCTCATTCGCAGGCAGTGAATTTGGGAAATGACATTTTGCCAAGAAGGAATTCTCAAACAGTTTTAGGGGCAAGGCTTGCCATTAGCAGCAGCAATTTCTATTTTTAGAACTTTTATTTTTGCTACCCCAAAGAGAGAAGAGAGTAAAACACCGTTCCAGCTAGGGATGGAGAGAAGCCCATCTCCATCCGGGAGACCGGGACTGGGGAGCTTGATGAGCTGCCCCCCCCCCCGCACCTTGCAGAGCCCAGGCCTGCTCTGCATGCTTCCTTGCTTGCCCTGCCTGCCTGTGTGAGCTGCGCGAGCTGCCCCTCTTCCTCACGCCGGCTGTTAAGGGCTGGCGCAGGGAAGGAGGGCCTGGGTGCAGCCACCCCCAGCCTCTCGCCCTGGCCTCCAGCAGGTGGGGGGTGGGGAAGAAGAGGATAGGCACCTCCTTCCTCCCGCCATCCCCACCTGCTACAGCAGCGGTGGCAAGGGACAAGCTTGTGGTTTTCTTTAAGGCCAGGAAAACGTATGGAAAACAACCAGCCTTTCCCATTCCACTGCCGCTGTAGCAAGGATGGGAGAAGGAGGAGATGTGCTGCCTTCTTCCCCTCTCCTTGCTGAGGGACTAGGCACCCGAGCTCTTGCCCGACTCAGCACGCTGTGAGTGGAGCAAGAGGTCAGGGCTGTGAGCTGGTGTCCGGGGGCCCAAACCGGCAACTTCTCGCCGGGCTTCGAGCCCCAGCCGGATGCTCGTGACATCTCTAGTTCCAACATCATTGTGTCTGATGTAGAAAATAACACTTCATGTCTGCTAAGTTAAAAAGAAGGAGACGCAAATAATATAGTTTATCATTGATTGCTCCCAGGTGAGTCCTGATTCATTTCTCTGAGACCTAAGCTGAGTGGTACCAGTTTCATTAGAACTCCATTTTAGGTTCATACTTCGTTCAGTTTCTTCTTTGGCAAAACTGCTTATGACAGTATCCTCATCCATATCCTCATCCATATGCTCTCTAACAGCACAATGCTATACTTGTCTCCTCAGAAGAAAGTCCATTACCTTCAGTGGGGCTTACTCCCGGGTAAGTCAGTATAGGACAGCCTACGTCCTTAGGGCCTTTCCTTTATCTCGGCCTTCTCTCTCCTCTGAAAAGGATTTTGGGTCCTTCAGTATAATATTGATACCAACTTCTCCAATTTCTCTATGCCCTATGCCTCCACACAGGCACCCTCACCCCGCTCTGTCTTTCTCAATCCCTTCTTCCTACGGATAAGCATTTTTTTCAGTTTCAGTTTTTCTCCATTTCTCATTTTTCCAGTCTTAAATTTGGTTCATCCCAAACTTTAAGAACTTCTCCATTCTGAAGTTTTGTTCATTCTGAACTTTGAAAGGGTTTTTTCTTTTTTCTTTTACAAGCTTGCATGAAAATTCATGACCATTTTTGGGCACATTTCTCCTACCACATGCATTTTTGTATGCATTTTTGCAAGTGGTTTTCCTAATATAATGCATTTTTGAACATTATTTCCCCTAATATACACATTTTTGTATGCATTTTTGTTTGTTTGGAGAACTCCATTGCAAAATGTGGAGAAGTACAAATTTCAAAGGATAACTGAGTTTCAGTTTGCAGAATCATTCAAAAGTTTGATGTAAGTCTACATCAAAATGTGAACTGAATGAATTTCTCTGCCATCCCTATTTCTTACTCTCAGTATTTCTAGATAAGATTGCCTCTCTTTTGTCTTTGGCCACCCTCACTTGCCTCCCTAACCCTCTCCTACTAACCTCCAATTGCCATCATATAGCCATTTTATCCCTCTCCTCCAGCATCTTCCCCACGGCACTCAAACGTGCCATAATTCTACCCATTCTCAACATACCCACAACTCCCTCCCTTGAGCTGTTCTGTTACTAAGGGCACAATCCTATGGGGATAATTGTCTGCCTCTGAACTTGGAGGCAGCTGACTATCCAGTGCAGGGCAGGAGAAGCACAGAGGGGATCCTCTCCTCCATGCTCTAGCTGCTCTGCATTTGCAGCTAGGCAGCCCATTTTGGCTATAGCTGGGACATGTCAGAATGGGGGCGGGGAGGAGGCTGGATGGTGCATAGGTAGCATCATAATGACACTTCTGCAGTCTCCTCCCCTCTCTTCCCCCAGGAATGCCCCCTTTTTGCCCGCTCCACACTGCTCTTATGAGCGTGGAGCCAGGGATGAACTGCACTGCCTGCGAGGCAGTGGGGGAGGGGAGAGGAATGAGGTTTCTGGGTAACCTCACCAGAAACCCCCCAATCCTATGGCCATCTAGACACTCTCTAGTGACCATAGGATTCTATAGTAGCATTGTTGTTGTTCAGTCGTTAAGTCGTGTCCGACTCTTCGTGACCTCATGGACCATAGCACGCCAGGCCTTCCTGTCCTCCGCTCTCTCCCGGAGCATGCTCAAGTTCATATTCATTGCATCGGTGATGCTATCTAGCCATTTCATCCTCTGCCGTCCCCTTCTCCTTTTGCCTTCAATCTTTCCCGGCATCAGGGTCTTTTCCAGGGAGTTTTCTCTCCGCATTAGGTGGCCAAAATATTTGAGCTTCAGCTTCAGTATCTGTCCTTCCAATGAGCAGTCAGGGTTGATTTCCTTTAGGATGGACTGATTTGACCTCCTTGCAGTCCAGGGGACTCGTAAGAGTCTTCTCCAGCACCACAGTTGGAAAGCATCAATTCTTCGGCGCTCAGCCTTCCTTATAGTCCACTCTCACAGCCATACGTTACTACTGGGAAAACCATAGTTTCGATTATACGGACATTTGTTGGCAAGGTGATGTCTCTGCTTCTTACTATGCTGTCTAGGTTTGCCATAGCTTTCCTCCCAAGGAGCAAGCGTCTTTTAATTTCATGGCTACAGTCACCGTCTGCGGTGATCTTGGAGCCCAAGAAAATAAAATTTGTCACTGCTTCCATTTCTTCTAGGGATGTACTAATCCCTTACCTGTTCCGGTCGGGGCATCCGCTGGGGGGGGAGGCGCTCCATCTCTCCCCCCAGAATCCTCGACGGTGGGGGGAGGCTATCCGGTCCTCCCCCCCAGAATCCTGCCCGGGCGGCTCTGCTCCGTGGCGGCTCCGCAGAGCTGCCGGCCAGGGCTGTCCGAAGCCGGACTTCCGGCCGTGGATGGGCTGCTGTGGACGCAAATGGTGGCCGCTGTAGTGGCCGCCATTTGTGTCCTTCCAGGCTGCCGTGATAGGCTACATAAGAATTTATGTAGCCTATCAGGGCATGCCCCCCCCAAAAAACAAAAAATGGTGTATGCAAATGGCGGCGGCTACAGCGGCCGCCATTTGCGTTCCCTATTTTTCGCCATTCTAGCCTACGTAAATATTTACGTAGGTAATTACAGCGAAAAAAGAAGGGAACCGCAAATAGCGTAGTGGATTTGTGGTTCCCTTTTTTTTTTCACCGTAATTGCCTACATAAATATTTACGCAGGCTAGAACAGCGAAAAATAGAGAACGCAAATGGTGGCCGCTGTAGCCGCCACCATTTGCGTACGCTTTTTTTTGGGGGGGGAGGTAGCTGTGATAGGCTATGTAAATTCTTACGTAGCATATCATAGCTCGAAGGACGGAAATGGTGGCTGCAGCAGCCCGGCCGCAGCCGGCCAGGAGACCAGCCGCCGCCGCAGCCGCCGCCGCCGCAGCCGCCAAATCCGCCTAGGGGTGGACGAAAGTCCCTTACCTGTCCTCGAAGGATGTTCGCGGTGGGGGGGAGGCGCTTCGCTGCTCCCCCCGCGAAGTTCTGGCTGGGGGGGGAGGCTTCCTGCCTCGGCCCGGCCGAAATTCAGGCCGGGGGGGAGGCTTCCCGCCTCGCCCGGCCGCGAACGCGAAAGTTAAAAAAAAAAAAAAGCCCCCTGGCATCCGCCCCAGGTAAGTGCTGTCCTGGGGGATTCCACGCGGGGGGGTAGGGGGCAGGAGGCCATTCTGCCATGGATTCCAGGGGGCCGGATTCTACAGAATCCGGCCTCATTGGAATCCGTGGCAGAATTCTCCGCCATCCCTAATTTCTTCCCCTTCTATATGCCAGGAAGTGATGGGGCCAGATGTCATGATCTTCATTTTTTTAATGCTGAGTTTCAAACCAGCTTTTGCACTCTCCACTTTCACCCTCAGCAAGAGGCTCTTTAGATCCTCTTCACTTTCTGCCATTAGGGTGGTATCGTCTGCATATCTGAGGTTGTTGATAATTCTCCTGGCAATCTTAATTCCGACCTATAATTCATCCAACTCGGCGTTTCTCATGATGAACTCTGCATATAAGTTAAATAAGCAGGGCGACAATATGCAGCCTTGTCGTACTCCTTTCCAAATTTTGAACCACTCGGTTGTTCCATGTCTGGTTCTTACTGTTGCTTCTTGACCCTCATACAGGTTTCTCAGGAGACAGGTAAGGTGGTCTGGTACTCCCATCTCTTTCAGAATTTGCCAGAGTTTGTTGTGATTCACACAATCAAAGGCTTTAGCGTAGTCAATGAAGCAGAAATATACGTTTTTCTGGAATTCTTTTGCTTTCTCCATGATCCAGCGAATGTTGGCGATTTGATCTAAAGCTACTATTCCACCCTGAAATCAAATTCCTGGAATATGCTCTTTGACCCTACCCAAGGGTCAAACAAGCCATACATTTGTTTATTTACATGTCTGTCCCATTCATGTATAAAGTGTGAGTGGAGGAACAGGTTTTGACATTCAAAAGGGGACACTGGTGAGAGGAGTTTTGCCATCTGTTACTTCTTATATCAGAGTCAATCGGGGGGAAAGTGCCAAGATGAGTGTGGGAACATATTGCAGAAGCGGAAGTGGGAATAAGTTATCCTAACACACACATCATTTTTGACATAAAAATTAGACTCCTCCGCACTGCTTTATATGTGAACCTTGAATTCACCTGAATGCTAGCTGCTTGTGTCCAGGTTTTGCTGTAGGGCAGTTTTTCCTTTTAGAATCTGGCCTTCATATCTTTCTTCATGTTGTTGCCAATTGAGGCATTGCCAGCTGCTTACATTTTACTTTGCTTAATCTGAACAATCAAAAACTTCAACTTTCTGGCAACCTGATTGCTCACAAGAGGAAACTTCCTTTCAATATGTTTTTGTTAATGGATGTTGTAGGCACCAGGTTTATCGAGAAGCACAAGCTGAAAACTCTTCAATTACTATCGTTAATGCCCTCACCATTACTTTAATGTACTGAACCCCTGATGAATGGTACATATTTTATTCCTACTTTGGAGAATTAAATGCATTTCTTTTAACATCTCAGCCATTCATTGTCCATGGAACCTTGACAACAGGCACAAGATAATGTACCCTTCAGTTTCAAATCAGTGTTGGTGTTGTTCTGTCCCCAATGCAGATTTTTCTCCACATATGATGGAATTGCAAGCTTATTCAGAACTTTGGGAACAATAAAAGGAAAATGGATAATGACACAAGGGCCACAGTTTCTATAAATCTAGCAGTATTTTACAATTAAATTTACTGGACAGGTTGGTGAGGAAGGATTATAGGCTTCTTATAAATAGTCTAATAGTTAGAACCCATATGTCAATAGCCTTCATTTGCTGGAAAAGTGTTAGGATACCTTCAACGGAAAGATTCCATTCAGTGGATGGAAGATCCAGCACATCCTGATAATAGCAAAACTGACAGCAATTCTGAAGGTTCAAGAACTTCAGATTGCTGCAATAATGTAATCTTTAAAGTACTGGAAAAAATCTTAGGGTAGAACTGTCTGTTCTGTAGACAATTCTAGTATTTAGTGCTATAGGTTTGTTTCTCTTAGATATCGTTACTACATCATTACTAGAACTATATTCCCAATGTCTTGGTAACAATACAAGCTTGATATGTTCTACCATCTTGTGGGGTTTTTTTTCTTTATGCAATCAATTGCACCTTTTCAAGTGATTTCTTTGTTTTCTGAAAGAAGAAAAGAAAGTCACAAGTTATAGATCAAGAGATTAACTAAGGATCACAACTTTAATAAATTAACCTAGTTCAGAAATTAGTAATTTTCTTATTACACTTTATTACCTAAAATTCTACCCTATCCCACCACTATAGATGTATGAACCTCTTGGGATGAGATGGTGGGCCAGTGACTCAGTTTCTTTTCTGGCATGCTCATGCCTCTGCCTGGATGACCCGTCCTGACTCTAAAACCCAGAGTGGTAACATAGCTCCACACATTCAAAGATGGTTCTGTAGTACAACCATACCCACAAAAACAATGTAAACTGACTGACAGTTACTTGCCCATTTTACTTGGGTTGCTTACATTCACTCTTTGCTCCTTAGACTCTGTCTTCACACAGTCCTTAGGTTCAGGTTCAACAAAAGGCACATGAGATCCTCTCTTCAATATCAGGGAATGTATGCCCCCAGAGAGGTACTGATGATGATGATGATGTCATTAGTTTAAATATGCAAGCATGCCCCATTTAAGGCTCTGAAAATGAGCATGAGGACATGTCTGTTGAAAATATTTGCAAATTGTCAAACGTGTGCTTGTGTTTGTCTCGTTTCTGATTCCCAGTTCAGTTCATGCAAATTTCCTAATTTACACAAATTTCCTCAGTAGAGTGAATCAGCCCTGCTTTAGCCTATGGAGGAAATTTGTACAAATTTTGGGAGATTCTTGCAAATTTCCTGTTTGATCGCTACTCGGTTCACACAAATGTCCCATTCAATTGCTGCTCAATTTGCGCAAATTTCCCACTCGGGTAAAGCAAACAGCTATCACAACTGCGAACAGGAATCAGGCACAAGAACAGTGGCAAGATGATATCTGGAGAATCCTAGGAATCGCAAATATTGCCAGGTCGCCCATCCCAAGTTAATGGTTTTTCTATCCATTGGTTTCCTATACATTGTGGTATTAAAATATTCTCTTTCTTTAATCACTAGGGCATCCTGAACACTTCATGCTCTTAATCATATTGTGTTTCAGATGATTCACATTCAGATTCTTGATCCATTAAAAAAAGCACTTGAACGATTGTTGTTCGTATTATACACTATGTATTCTTTACTGCCCGACTGCTAGCAGGTCTGACTGCTAGGGCAATGAAAAATTGCAGTTTTCAGAAATATCTGAATGGAGCAGGTCAGCAGAGCTCTCAGAAGAGAGCTCCATTGAACAGCTCCATTCCACAAACAGACACAGGTCAGGTGCTCATTTCTGGGGTTATTTTTGGAACTGCTTGTTCCTGTTGCTCAAGTGGTCAGTTCTTCCAAAAGTGTATTGGTTAAAAATGGGGGAGGATTTTCTTTTAAAGGAGGATGATAATAACCTTAACAGTGTGAAATCTGAGTTGAACACATCTTGCACATCTTCTGTCCTTCAGCATTTTTTTCCTAGTGTTTGGGGAGTATGCTAAGGAAATTACTGATGATGTTTCAGTGGAAATCAGTGTGGGCTAGAAGAGGGAGTGCTGAAATTGCACCTCAGAAAATGTTGCTCAAATTCTTTCTCAGAGATAGACCCGTTGCATGGCCTTGAGCAAATTACTATTGCTTACTTGCAATTACTGCATCCAAAATGACTTAATGTTGTTACAAGGTTGAAGGCGAGATGATTGAAAGCAATATTTTGTTTTAGAGATATTACATTTGTAACCTGCCTCCCTTCAAGGAAGGAAGTCAGAGCAATTTTTGTGGGGTTTCCAAGCAATATTCCATTGATATTGGTTAGAGATGCATCCAAAATTTCCCTCATTAAAAATTTCTCCCTGGCTTTTGAAGTTTCAGGTTTACTTAGTTACTGACTGAATTTTTATTCCACTTTTCAGACAACTGTTGTCTCCCAAAGCAGCTCACATCAATAAAAAGACAGAGAGACAGGCCCTGCCCTCAGGCTTACAAACAAAAATGGCAAGGCACACAAGGGAAGGGGGTGGGGAGGGGAAAAGAAGTGGAGGGGGTTCTGTTTTTCAAGGCCAGAACAAGGTGGTGAGCTCTAAGAAGGCCCTTAAATGCACTTTGGGCCAGGCAGGCTGTTCTTCCCTTGCTGGTGTTCTAGCTTGAATAGCAATTTGTGGCTCTCATTTCTGAAGGGGAACCAATGCACTAAGTCTCTCCATGGTTAATTTTGTTTATTCCTGAATTCTGTACAGAGATCTGTGCATGAGCAGTTTGTTACCACTTATAATTCCTTTAGGGTGCAATCCTATGCATGTTTAGAAGTCCTACAACTCCCAGCATTCCCTAGCCAGCAATGCTGCCTGGGGAGTGCTGGGAGTTGTAGGACTTTTTTTCTGCCTACACATGCATAGGATTGGACCCTTAGTCCCACCTCCCCCATTTACCCCAACCCTGTCTATATTACTAATGTGCATGGGCACAATGATAGATGCTTTAGTCTGCCCTCTCCTGAGGAAAACGCAGACCCAATAACACACTGCATGTGTGTTTATGACCCTGCCCCCCACAGATGAAAATCCATCCAATTACAACTGGGGAACAAGCCTTGAACACCCTAATTTTGGAAATATGATTAACAAGGTAGCTATTTCCCAAAGTGGTAATTCTATAACACTATGTTTTATCACCAGAAGCAGATTAATATCTACTAATTTTTCTCCTGCAGGTACTGATTTGTGGTGAACAATGAACGTCTAAACTAAACAGATGTATTGTTGTTGTTGCTTTAGTCAGGGATTTGGCTCATTAAGGGAATTTATCATTTGTAGCTCTAACCTGGAAAATGATTCTGGGATCAGTGAAACCTGATAAAAGAAGACGTCTAGACTAACATGGTAGAGGAGGATTCAGTTAATCCTTCAAATAAAAGAGGGAATTATCATAGAGTGCAATCATTAGGAACCCTACTGCCAGCCTACTTTCATTTGGGGTAATTATAAATGAGGGCTGGATATTAGCTTTGAATGTGCAGGCCTCAGGATCGGTTGCTGGCAGTGTGTTTCATTCTCCTACATGCTGCTTTCTGGCAGTAGCAAATACAGAAATCGTATAATGAAATGCATCCCATACTGCTTAGCAATTAGGTAACTCTGGATTTCTGGGTATAGGAGGAATTACAAGCCTACACATGCCATTGGAGCATCAGGCTGACAACAAGACAGAAAAGAACCAGGAGTAGGGTTGTTTCATCATGTTGTAATTTTCAAGTTATATCACCTTGTTGTGATTTTCAAATTTGACCCACTGTATCTTTGCACCCCACTACCACTGAAGATTCCACACACATCCTCCCCTGCTCTGTTAAAAGGGAAAGTGGCTTATAGTTCAATTAGTTTGCTCATCTGAGTTTGGGCTTCAAATTTCCATCTCAGGATGAGGGCTTCTCCCTCTCACAACAATAACACAAGTAGCACAAGTGAGGATAATTTGTGGATAGCTTGTCTCTGCTCTTTGCCCAGAACTATTTGACACAAGACTACCATTGAAAATGGCAGCCCCACATTGAGTTCTCAGTCCTCTCCCCAAAATGATGAGGCAGAGTTATCATCATGAGATCATTATTTGGTATGTTTCCCTGTATTGGCTACTGAGGGTGGCTGTGGCGAAACACAAGGAAACAAAATAAGTTAAGTCTGACTAAATGTTACAGAGAGAAGAAGAACAAATTCAACAGGTGGCTGCCATTTTTGTGGCATGCCTTGTTGTGTCTGGTTTTTGCCCTCAGTCACTACTACACACATTACAGCTGAGCTGAAGTAGGGATACTTGAGGAATTTGTTCTTTATGACTTCTGATAGGAACTGATCTGATCCGAACTTCCTGGACTAATGTGTGCAACCAAATGGAGTTATCCTTAAAATCATTCCTCGATGTTACAGCCAATGCATCATGCAGTATTCTCATACTGGCATTGCACCTTTTTCTCTAGGAATTCCCTCCCAGCTTAGAAGTCAAGCACTAAACCAGAAACAGTGGAAAGCACCTGTGAAGAGTCACACTCACCTCACTGCCCTTCACTCATTCATTGGCCAGAGAACCAAGGGCCACTGGGGGACTGCACCCCCTTCCTCCCAGGAAGACCATCAGAGCAAGAGGGGAACCAATCTGGCCCCTTACATCGACCAGAGAGGGAACAGCTGCTGGGAGCTTCTTTCACCCTTCCCTGACAGAAGAAACACCCATAAGAACCAGTGGCTCAGTTTTGCTTCCCCACCCCTTCCTCCCTCCCTATCTCCCTTTTTGTGTTGCATCTTTTAGATTATAAAGCTTGAGGGCAGGGACTATCTCTTCATTAACCTGTGTAAGCTGCTCAAGGGAGTCTTATTTGGCTGAAGAGCATAGTAAAGTATACTGTAAATAATAATAATAATAATAATAATAATAATAATAATAATAATAGTAATTTTTAAAAAAAAACGTCATCACAGGAGAAAAATATTTAGCAGACAAAGCAGCCTAAAGCTGTTTTGTGAAACTTGCATTCAGTCAGAGATTTGTATATTCCATCCATTACTCTACCTAACTGAATACTGCATCTCAGAAATTCCTGCTTCTCTTTTAAGTAAGGTTTAAACAGGCTTAAAAATGGGTGAGCATCCATCTATATAATGCCACCTCCTCACCCCAGTATCCAAACTTTGACCTTATGTTGCTATTTTAGCGTAGTGTGGCATAGTGAGGTGTGACAAATAATCTTATTTGTGTCTTTTTTCTTAATATATTATACACTATGTTTCACTGTATATTAGATATTAAGTTTGTATTCTTAGTTAATTTAAATTATATTTTCAATTTATGTTTGTAATATATTGAGCTGGGTATATGCATTTCTTTTTTGTTTGTTTGTTTGCACATTTAATTAAAAAAAAAATTCCTGCTCCAAACTTAACTTTTCCATGAAGTCTTTGGAACAGTTGCCTAGTCCCAATACTCTATTGTAAATGAAATAATCAGATATTCTGTTTACCCTTGCTTCTGTTTTCCCACTCCTTCCTCGGTGTCTCCCTTTTCTGTTTTCTCTAGTTTTAGTTTGCAAGCCCCCTGGAGTAGCAATCAGTCTTCTCATTCTTTGTAAAGCACCATGTATTTAGATCAGATGGAGCTAAATGAATAAATACATGTACATACTTAGCTCAGAATCCTGTATGTAGCGTCCACTCATAATTACATGTGCTTCGGACATATTTGTGTTTAGCAGTTTAATTTAATTTGTATATCCTTTCCTCATAGGGGAAGATTAGCTAGTAAAAGTTAAGATCCACATCTGCAATCCATATCTGGGAGGAAGTATCATTGAGCTTAATGGAACTTGTTTCTGAGTTGGTGTTAGGGATTTGTGAATCAGCAAAACTAAACTTCGCTGAAGTTCTCCAAATTCCATCTTGAAGCTTGTTCTGACTTGAGTTCATCGTTCTGACTTGAGTTCAATTATGAGCTTTGTTTTTTTCTTTTCGCATGAAAATCAGTCCGTATTTTAGTGAGTATTTTCCCAAATGTATGCATCAATTGTGCACATTCTTCTCCCATTGGTTAAAGCATATTTGTGCGCAGTTTTCAAAAGTATACATTTTTTCATGCAAATTTTTCAAATGTATGCATGCTGTTGAGTGCATTTTTTTTGGTTCACGGCTCACTTCGTAAGCTCAGAAACGTATGGATTTGGACCGCATATTGCATCCAAGTCCATGTTTGGTCCACAAGGTGTGAACTGGGTAAAATTCTGTTCAAAAATGAACTGAAATAAACTTCTCATACATTCCTAGTTGGCATGCATAGAATTGGATACAACCTTCATGCCAGTGGAAGTCCCCTCATACTATGGGACTTTTGTTTGCATCCTCTCATCCCCTCTGCAGAACCCTGTGCATGCCCCAAATCTGCTCCGGAGGGTTAGGGGACGCTCCAGAGCAGATCTGGGGGAAGTGTGGGTGGCTGCAGGGGGGAAGGAGACATCTGTTTGGCCATTTCCTACCACTGATGGAACTACACCATTGGATACAACCCATAAGATTATTATAAAATATTAGCTCGATACCTTTGTAAAGTATATCAACTATATTCTAGAAATATCTCAGTCTTCTTGAATATTTGCACTGTAAAAAAGGAATACATTTTAAAGAATCTGGCCACTCTATATGTAAGAGGAGTAGATGTGGTTGTCAATTTAATGCAGCCGTTCTTCCTGAAATAAACCTTCAATCATAGCCTTTCAGACCCTGTTTGGAAAAGACTAGGCTGTTGCCATTTCATTCTCCTGCCCACGCATCTCAAAGGAGCTCAATCTGGGTGGTAATTAGACTGAATTTACTTCTGGAAAAAGAATAGCTGTTATTGAAGCCCACATTTCAGGCAATCACATATGCCGCCTTTGTGTTTATGTAGAAATATGTTAGCAAGCAGCTAAAGGGCAAAGTACAATCCTATCTAATAACAGGAAATCACTCCATCTACAGTTATACTGCTACACATCAAGCATAGATTTTAAAACAAATGGGTTCATTCAGTAAGGCCTCAGTTAGGAAGATATATCTATAGCAGTTTTCTATGACCAATATCAAGAATAAAATTGGTGTTTATTTTTCAGTTATTCTGTGGTGTTACCTTTTCATACTGAGATTTGTTGTATTTGTGAGCAATCTATTTGAGTTCTTTTTTCCTTTTTTAATTGAAAGGTGGCATATAAGTACTTTATTTACTTACTTACTTACAATATTTGTATACCGCTTCATATCTAAAACAGATTTCAGAGTGGTGAACATAAAAGGTAAAATAGTAAAAGAATAAAAAGATTAAAGCACCATATTAAAATTATGCTTTTCTAGAAACAGAATACCGATAGGAACCGTAGCTGGTCAGGTAAGGAATGCCTCCTGGAACAGTGCTGTACTTTAGAGCACAGACTCATGGAATCTGAGATCAGAGTCCTCCATGTATCCTATGCCCTGCCAGCAACAGCCAGGCAGGTTGGGCACTGGATGGAGGTGATTTCACCTCCTGTTCCCTTGAAAAAACAAACAAATGAAAAGCCACAGCTAGATGGGCCCCTGAGCTCACCAAGCTCACTTACTGGCAGTGGGTGGGGATGGCCACCAGAGAGGTGGTAAGAACCTGCAGATCCTGGCCTCTCCTCTCCTCTCCTCTCCCTTCCCTCCTGCCCCCAGTGGGCCTCTCTATGACTTCTCTGGCATTGCTCTTGCAGAAAGCAGCCACCATGGTTCGTTCCATGATGGCTGTCAGGCAGGACACAGGGAAGTCAGGAAGGATATGTGGCTGGATTCCCTCTCCTGAGGTAATAGGAGTGTCTACAGCCTCAAGAGGGGGCAACTGAAATATCATGGGGCCCCTTGGACAGCATATCATAGGATTGCTCTCTTAAATATATGAAATAAATAAAAAGTTCCTTGTGAAACATTTCCCCTGTGCTATGCAAACAGTGTTCTGTGTGAAGCTAGTTCTCATATTTACACAGGCTGACTCTCACCAATGAGGAAGTCCGCCATGTGATGCACATGCTCCTCTCAACTTGCAGCTGCAGACGTTTTCACTCTAGCATGGAGCCATTCTGCAGTGCGCAACTGGCAATTGCTGTGGCATGGATGATTAATTCTTATTTAGATCAGAAAAGAGGCAAGACTGATTCACTTCCTAGTGACAAAAAGGGATGACACAGTTCCTATCTGTATCTGTGAATCTCACAGTGCCCTTGCAAGGTAGGAAAGCGAAAGACAGCAAATGTGGGAGTTAAACTGAATGTGAAAGAATAGTCTAAATCCTAATACAAATTCTCACTGGCAAAGCCTTTGAGGTTGCCACATGGGCAGAGCAAGCCTACCTGTTGCTGTGGAGTTCTCTGACATCGCAGTTTCCAAGGAATCCAAAGCCCTGCTGGTGCAAAGAAAAGGAAGGGTGATGGAGACTTTCCCCTTTTCTTTTCTTTTCTTTTCTTTTCAGCTATTTTCCTCCCAATGCAATGGGAAGGATGTTATTTATGCCAGCGCTAGCGTAAATTTCTCCCCATGTTGGGGGCATGTCTGGGGATTGAGAGGGTTTGGATTCTGTGTGGAGGAAGGAAGGGCTACAGATGTTTCCATGGGGGCTGGGAGGGGGGATCTGGGATTAGATCTTCCCCTCCAAGGGTGGACCTCTCTCTCTGCTCTCAGAGGGAGGGATTAAAAAAACACACCTTATGGCCCCTGGGAAGCCCTCCCAGGGACCATAGCAGTGCAGCCCTAACACATTTATCATGGTCCAACACAGTTGGTTCTTCTATTGTTTGAAAGTTCAGTGTGGGCACAAAACATGCTCCCACATGCATTACGCCCCCCCTCCCGACTTTCCCCAGAACAGCTTTTAAGGCTCCATGGAGTATGAAATCCTTGAGCATAACCACATGATGGAATGGTTTTGAGTGTGTATGTGCCCTCTTTAGGTTGAGCTGTTGATATGGGCTACTCATGTTAACACAGGAAGCTGCTTTAAAAGGGCTCCTTCACACAGGGCTTTTCTCCTGCGATTGAGATGGCTCCTTCATGGAAGTTTGCGGGCTCTTTACATGATGCAGTGACCTTGCCGTGACCCTCCTGCACTAAATGCCCTTGGTTCTGTTTTTGAATAGGTTGCAAATAATATGCTATGAAATTACCCCATTGTGTTCCGCTTCAGTTTCCTCCATGAAAAGAGTAGAAGCAGCAAGAACAGGAGTGAGATCAATGAAACATAATGGAAGACTCAGATTATACTGGGAGAAGGAATGGGGAAGGGGAGGGGGGAAAGGGAGCACATGTAAAGGGAGTCAGCTGTGATCCTGCACTTAAAACAGAAGCAGAAAGCCCTGTTTTAAATGCAGGATTTTAGGCTGATGTAGAAATGCCCTTGGCCCAATATTGTCAGCACTGACTGGCTGCAGTGGCTCTCCAGGGTTTCAGACAGGAGATTTTCCTGCCCTACCTGGAGATGCTGAAGAATAAACCTGGGATGCAAAGCATGTGCTTTTACCCCTGAGCCCCCCCCCCCTCCCCAGCCCAACCTCTGTTTGGAAGTTATAAAGAGCCTCCAGTTTATAAATCCACAAGCTGTCAACTTCTACACCAATGAAACATCAGGTCTGAAGAGCTGCCTCTCATTTTCCTCTGAGAGACATTCTGATTCTTCACTGAAATTCACTGATTCATGCTCATGATTAAACCAATGAGGTGACTTGGCCATAGAGATAAAAGGCTTTCTCCTGTTCCATTCCTTTACTCTTCCTCTAGTTCACCCGGTTTGTATTCTACTTCTCCTGAATTCTAGCTTAAGTAGTGGAAGGCTACTTCAGGAGATTTGGAGCATGCACAGTTTGCAACAGTCTTCCATTTTCTTCTCTTTCTTCCGTTCATTTGCACCTCCTCCACCCCCCATGCGAATAGCCCCACCCACTCATTATATCTCTCATGCAATTAGAATTGTGTGAGGGGGAGAGTGGGATGTCCCGACTGGCCTGCCATAGTTTCCCCATCATCCATCCCTGCTGCCTCCATGTGCTGGTTGGTTGTCTGCCAGGCTAGGGGGTCTCTATTTTACACTGACATTTTAATGCGTGCCTGGGAAAGTCACTGGATAACCTGGGGAGGAATGGGTTACTCATTCATACAGTGTTTGTGTGTATGAGTAACCCACTCATAAGTGTGGTTATGGGTAGGGGGAAGTATGGCTCTGGGAAATTAAAAGGCCAGCTGAGAAGAAAGGAGGTTAGATACCTTATGCCTATCCCCTCTTCTGGTCCCCCACCCCAATCAAATGGTTCCTAGTTATCTTATCAGCTTGCTCAGGTCTGGTGGTGCTGTTGCTGAATGTCAGGTTGGTCCAAAACAAAATCTCCCTCATCTACAACTTAATTGTGGATGAGAGGGCCAACCTGGTGTGCACTACTGAGACCTGGGGCTGAAGGTCTGTAGAAGGGAGCCTGCTGTACTTGTTGAGGCTCCTCAAATGATAAAGAATATTACATAGCCAGGATTCTAAATTCTGCAGGAAGACTAGATGGGTACAGCAGGATTTCCACCCCACATCTTCAGTGCTAACACGTGGAGAGTGGTGGTGCTGGGTTGCGCCAAAGACGGAGGAGCCAGAGAACACATGCTGCTTCTCTCCCTCATGTGATTGTACCTGTGTGAGGGAAATACCAAGTGAATAGGGTACTGATGCACATGTTATAGGTATTGATAAAACACTACATCAAGCATAATGTATGAATGAATCAATTTATTTGGTGTTGTTTAATTGAAAAGCTCGTGTGTACCTCCACACTGGTACAATTTCATACAAAAGCATTTAGAAAGCACTGTATGTATGTACAATCACATCAAATCGGATGTTTGGTTTTTTTTTGGGGGGGGGGCTGGGGGTTGCACCATTTTACAGGAAAAGGGAAGGAAAGACAGGAATGAATTAACAGTTGCAACAAAGCATACATGAATGGTGATCCGTACAAAATCTGGAAATAAAAAAAGTGAACAGAATAATGGAGAATTCCTAATGTCTCTGTTCCATTTCCAAAAGCTAGCAAGCAATTTGGATTTCCAAAATCTGGACTGAAATTAAAATGAGGGAAAATTTCAGCATCATTTCTACCTGGCTACAGTTTCTATTCCATTTCCTGTGGTTAACCTAGGGCAGTACAATCCTTAACAATCCATCTTCCTCTCTAAAGCCTTGGTGCAGGAGAAATGAGAAAGAACTCAGAAGCTGATACCATTTTATAGTTGGAATAAGCCTATTATGCAAAATAGGACATGATTGCCCAAGTCACACAGATGTTTTTCATTTTAAAAGTAATTTTAAAGCTCTTTTGACGGGAGAGAAGAGTTGATGCATTGCTTCTGTTAATAATGTTGATAAAAATGAATGTTTTCTCTCTGTGCAAGAGAAAATGGTGAAATGATACTGTTGCTGATGAGATTAATTATAGGGCCATGGGAGAGGCTCTGTAGTTAAAGTGTGTCACAATCTCTGTTAAAACCACAATTTTGTTCCTTATGATATTCAGATGATTTCTTCACTGTCATATCTGGAATGGATAATGTCATTGGCAAGGGCTGTTACCACATGTCCTTGTCTACATATGTGTGGCAATACACACATGGATATCCACATGATGCCTATTGGGATCTTGAACCGAAACTCACAGTGTGCCACCACAGCAGGAATTAGGGGGTCTAGAGTGAAGGGAGAGTACAGAGACAAGAAACTAGAATTGAGGGTACTCAAATATGCAATGAATTGCAAAAATGAAACAGAATAAGTATGTAGATGGCATTCAAGTGGAACTGGCAATTGTTGGGTTAATTCTATGGAGAAAATGGAGACAGGGAAGGCAGGAAGAAATGGGACAGCATTTGGAGCAAAGGGATCTGCTAAGAAGCGACAGCACAGGCACTTTATCTTTCTAGATCAAGGGTAGGCCAACTTTCTGGGCTGCGGGCACATATTCCTCTGAGCCCCAACACACCAAACATTTTCTCTGAACCCAGTTTTCAGCACCAACACAACCCTATTGCACAGCAGAGTTAGATAAAACAAGTTGATTGGGGTGGACAAGAGGAAAGCCCAGGCTAGGTAAGAATGTATGAGGGAGGAGGCTGAAGGGAAATAGGATTTAGATGAATGTTGATTAAAAAAAGGAGATGGGCTGGGTAGTGGGTCCTGGGAAGGGGAGATTGTAGAACTGAGTGCATTCATCCTGTTGTGCTCTGTTATTGTTAGAGCTGCGCACAAATAGCCTCTTGAAATTCTCCACGCTATTGTGGGCAGAGAAATTGACAGGGGAATTTCAACAAATTTCTCCAGGGACAAGAGAAATTGTCAACAGTTTTCTCATGAATAGGGCTCACCATTAGTAGGGGTTGTAGCATAGCTTCTTTCTTTTTTCCTAGGGTTTTTTTTTTTGGGGGGGGAGGGGATGTGTTGCCACTGGAAGTGGCAACAGCATCAACTGTGCTGGCAGGCTGGCTTCCATTTTGCATCCACCAGAATGCAGGTGTGATGGGGGCAGTGTTAAATCTAGGTCTAGGGAAGTGGTGGTCAAAGACCTGTCTAGTCCAGCATTCTCTTCCCACAGTGGAAACCAGCAGCCTACAGGAAGTCCATAAGCATGACACGAGTGCTGTAGCACCCTCCTGCTCATGTCCCCCAGCAACTGGTATGCAGAGTCATACTGCCTCTGATAGTGGAGGTAATATATAGCCATTATGACTAGAGACAAGGGAAGTTATCTAATCCCCTTTTAAAGCTGTCCTAGTTGGCAGCCATCACTGCATATTGCGGTAGCAAATTCCATAGTTTAATTAAGCGCTGTGTGAAGAAGGACTTTCCCGCCTATAAACCAGACAAACAAATGGATGTAATTTTTTTTAAATCATTTTTAATAAGACAGTAAACGTATACCATTTTAAATACATATAAATCATAATAAAAAAGGAAGCCACAGTGCACACAGTTGCCGGCCACAAATGTCTTCTGGGTTTTCTGGAGCTGAGAGTTATTTACTAAGTTTAAAATTCAGCACAGCATTATTTATGTATGGCGTTCATCCCTAGTGAACACCACATAGAAATGAATGTGTTTATATTTATTCAGAATATATGAACTTTATATTCACAGATTTCCCAAAGGAATGCCTACAGGAACTTGTAGGGATAGTCTATGGCTAGGGGAGGAAATGGAGTCTACCACCAAATCTTCCACCGAAAACTCTGAAGCGGAAGAGTCGCTGAATATTAAATCTATGTAATTAAATTTCACTGTTTGACAACCAGCATTTTTTAAATATATATTTGGAATCAGATGTTTGCTATCTGACAGTATTTGGTATCTGACATTTGGCAGTTTCTTTCCTTTGGCCTCCTCTTCTTCCATCCCCTTGATCTCCTGCTGCCTCCCATTCCCTTCCCTCATCCCTTTCCACCCCCTTCCCCTTGTCCTCTGTTTCCATCTAGGGTCCCTGCCTGGACCTGTCCTTACTTCTCTATCTTAAGTCACCTGCTTTTGCCTACATTTCTTGTTCCTTCGAAGGCATAATAAGGCCCCACTGGAATGCTTGTATGTCTGCCTCGTAATGTTGGTGCTCCTCAGGATTAACCCAAGATATGTTATTGCTTAAGCAAGATGGCATCCCCTCCCCATTCCCTATACAGAACCTGGCTGGACTGGAAGTTGACTTGCTTCAACACTTACACTGGTATCATGTCCTCTACAACACCTGAGGCAGCTGGGGAGTTTAGAAGGAACAGCCAAAGGCTGCCACTGCTACCCCCAGCATCTGCCTCCTGAGGTGATAGCCTCACTCTGCCTACTGGTAGAGCCGGCCTTGATACAGAACTGCCGTTAGGCCCCCACCAATTTGAAATGCTTAAACTAAAGCTTGGACCATTCAGTGGGTTGACAACCTGTTGATTCAGTTTATTTGTCTGTCAGTGCCAGGTAGAATGTGATTAGTTGTTCTAGTGATGCCCCAAAGGCATTGAAGCCTGAATACTCAACCAGCCCTAGCTGTGGATTTTTATTCTGTAGTTCCTAGAGAGCTCAGACGGCACTTGGGGGATTTCCAGCTGCACCCCTGAAGTGGTGTGTGACAGATTGAACAACCTCAGCTTATTGGCTTCTGCTGCCACTGAGCTTTTTGATACATCCCTGGAATTCCAAAGCCGTTCCAGTGTCTTGTTTTGACCCCTGTCAAAAGAACAACTTTAAAGTGGCTATTGAAGCTCAATGCTTCAACCTAGGGACAAATTTATAAATAATCGTAATGCATGACCTGTTCAAAAATACTGGTTAATTTATTGGGGTGCTTTTACCTTTTTTCCAGTACATCATCTTCATCATTTCAAAGACCTCTCACTAGTTTTCATTAGTGAACATTCATTTTATCAGATCACACTGTATCAGATTCATCCAAATATTTTTCCCATGGGTTACAGCAGACGGCTGCTGTTTCCAGCAACAGTCTGGCAGCCGTGAGATAAACAGAAAAATAAACCAAGTCAGGAATTGAGTCTAGAGTGCAAATAGAGGGAAGGAATTTCAAACACTGTGCCCTTCAGTAATCAGCTTTCCTGAGGCTCTTTATATATTACTCTGATTGACCGCTGCTAATGTGCTGTTCATTCAGTCTCCCAGCCTCCTCCCCCTCTGCACGAAGGAAGGAGGGGATCCTTCCAGTGAAATTTGACCTTAACATCCATTACTGAAATGGCTGATAAAAAGGGCTAATAAGGAAACAGCCACAAAGGAATAAATCCCACACGCCTTGCTTAGCTGCACAGTAGAAAATGTACTTGCATGTGGAATTTTACAATACTGCATTAAACAAAGGGGTGGGGTAGGGGCCATCTAAAAGTGAATGTGCAATGAAACTAGCTCTATATTAAAGAACACACACACAAAAAGACAAAAAACAAGCCCTTATTTATATAAGCCAGGGAAGAGCTATTCCATTCAAAGACAGACCTTCTTTCAGGGCCTGTCTGAATCATCAGGATAAACATGATTCATTTGGGATCCTCAGAGCTCTCTGAAAAAGGTATGAAATGATTTAGTTGTAAGCTACCATTGGCAACTAGAACAGCAATATCATTCTCGGCACCAATCTTTGGTTTTGATTTCTTTTCTCTTTTTTTTAGAGAAGCATCATATCCTATTGCTACTTTTAAACCCTGAGCTTCTAAACAAACCTCACTTCTCCAGTCTAATTTTGAGCCTAATCTGGTTAAATGCCTTTAAAGAACCTTGAAATTTTAATTTCCCTATCGGATATGGCAATTTTAAGAATGTTCTTTTCTGCTTAAAAAAAATATTTAGGAATGTTCACTCTATGCCCCCACACCACCTGCCCCAGCAATAATCTCAAGATACATATGTTCTATATAGCATCCATTAGGCAGTGAGAAAAAAACATCACTTTGCATCATGAAGTGAATTTAGAAACAATAACACAAAGGATGAAGCTTAATATTTTTGGCTTTCCATGCATTTTTTTAAAATATATTTCTGTTCAGTGGCTAATATTTAAATGGTTGTACCAAGAATATAAATGGCTTGGATCCAATGAATCACAAGGGCAAGTCCACCAACACACTGGGGATTTCCTGCCTATTCATTCCTGCTGTTGAAAAGCCCCTCCTAATATTGCAATCCTAAACATACTTACTAGGGAGTAAGTCCATTGAGCACAGCAGGAATACGTTCTGAGTAAACATGCATAGAACTGGACTATAAGAGGCAGAAGACCCATCAAATGGTATGTAATGTGGCTCTGAGTGGCACAGCTTCAGGAAACACAGAAATCATCTGAGTCTCACCAACTTCCATGAATGGAAGTGTCTCTTTTCACAAGGGCCTTTTGTATTGCAACACCTACTTTGTCATCCATCATGGCATTTCATAAGACATTTCTTGGTGTAGCCAATAAATGACTAATTTCAACCACCACTTCATTCTTTCAAAAAGCCTATTTTCAAAAATCACTTTTTATTATTCAGGATGGCCATGTGTCCTCTTTTACAGGGAACAGTCCTCTCTTTGAAGGGCTGCCAGAGGACCATCCTCTGTTTGAAAGTGCCCTCTGTTTGAGTAGCTCTTTTGTCCAGTTCCAATTTAAAGATAAAAAAACAACGACACATAAGAATGTTTGCCTGTCAACAGTTAGTACCTGAACTGGAGACCAAACAGGTAGGCACACAGGTCACCCAGTCACAGTTTCCACACTATGATTGAAATTATAATAATCATTTCTAAATGCGCACTTATACATATAAATTATCATATGCAAATTTTATGCAAACCACTGTCCTCTTTAGCATTTTTTTTTTTGGTGATATGTTTCCTCTTTTTTGGCAATTCATAAGTGCCAACCCTAGACAAGGGGTGTATAAGAAATTTGTTTCAGTTTGTTTGGTTTTTTTAAAATCAAGATTTACCCAGTTCTCACCTTCCAGACTGAACATGGATCTGGGGTCGAAGTCCTTGCAGTGTGCTTCACAGACCATAAATAAAAAGTATTTAACAGTATGTGTCCATTTGGAACAAGTGCATGGAAAAATGTGTGCTTTGAGAAATGTGCACAAACACACTTTAATCAATGGGAGAAGAATGCATACATTTGAAAGATAGGCACAATTGAGGCATACTTTTGGAAAAATACACTCCAAAATATGCACACATTTTCATGCAAAAAGAACCCCCCCCCCCAAGATTACAACTGATATGAACATGAGATGGAATGAGCTTTGAAGTGGAATTTGGAGAACTTCACTGAAGTTGACTTTTCCTTGTACACACATCCCTACCCTAGACTATGTAGGACCTCCAGATTTAGAGGCTGTATTCCTCTGAAAACCTTTTTCTGATATAATAACCTCATTCATATGTGGCTTCAGAGGATATGCTTGTTCATGTCCTTGAGAGCCTAACTACATATGATGCTAATGAAATGATTAGTGCTCATGACATGGTGGTGGTGGTGGTGGTGGTGGTTATTATTATTAAATTCCAGCAAGGTGGGGGAAGAAGATACTTATCAGCACTGGAAGACTTAAGCATTTCCTCCCTGGTCACTGAGCAATTAGAATGGGGGGGGGGAGCACTCCCAGCTGCCAATTCCCCCAGAATTAATTCTGAATTATGCATAATTTCAAGATGCAATCTGGGGGGGGGGGATGGCAGTTGGGTGTTTTAAAAAGTGGCATTTTTAAAAGTAAAAATGAAAAGAGTTTCTACCACCACAAGCATCAGTTTAAAAGTTAAACAAAAACATTAAAAACAAAAAAAGGAAAGAGCTGTCACCACCAGACCACAATTAACATCCGTAAGTTCAACCTGCCTATGTGCCTTCACGATGAACTGAATGGTTGTTCCTCAACCCTTCACAAAGTCTGACCCTACTTTCAGGGTGCAGAATTCTCCCCTCCACTTGAGGAAAGTAGCACCCCAAAAGTGGGGTCATTCCAGCCCTAGAACGTAGCTTTGCTACAGAGGCAGTTTGTTGGCGTGTTACTCTTCTGTAGCTGGAGAAGCCTTTGTTGCAGTCTTCTTGGGGGCATGCCTATGGGCTTTGGGAAGATAGTTTCCAGCAGCTTGTGGTCAGACAGAACCTTCACAGGCATGCCAAACACATACTGTTGGAACTTGGTCATGGCAAATACAATTGCCAAAGGCTCCTTTTCAATTTGAGCATAATTCTTTTCAGCCTTCCAGAAGATAAGTGAATGGAACCCAAAGAACATTGGAATGGCAGAACAATAACTAGTGCTGTGCTGAATTTTTTCCCCATATTTTCTTTGACCATTCTCATTCAATTTGATAGAAAAGAAATTGCTTTTGAAAAGAAATTCAAAGGTGAAGAAAATTTCTCAGAAATTCTCATGGATTTGGTCCAGGTATCTTCTTGTGCTACTTGACTTAGGAGGTGGCCAAGGAGTGTGCATGAGTCTCCTGCCTTTCATTGTATGATCTCTCTGGCAGCCTATTGCCTCTTTGGCTTCCCACACTTCAGTTAAAGCCCAGGGGAAGGCATAATGAAGTAATTGCTCCCACAGGGCTTTTTCAGATCACGAAGTGCAGGCAGTCTGGGAGGCTGCAGAACAATGGGGAGATATGCAGTAGAAAGAAAACATATGCACAACACCCTTGGCTGCCTCACAGTGGTTGGGTAAGCTCAAAAACACCACAAAATAAATTATAAAGCACTCTGGAAATGAGGCAGAACAATGGAAATCTCTTTCACAAGGGAAGAACATTTTCAGGAAATGGGAGGACAGATTTTGGCATGGCATTAGCTCCATAGTCCAAGAGCCCATGTCAAAATATTAACATCATAAGGTACAAAGGGTTTGAGTATCTTGGACGTCTTACAAAAGTTGTGCCATTTCCAAAACTGCCAGTCTTATGTGCAACTTCTGGGGTGTTTAGGGGGTGGCAGCCCCCCCAACCCCCCTTTTTGGAGCCAGTAATAACATCATAAGGGACATATAGATGAAATAAGCAGCATCTGTTGAGGAATACTGTGTATAATTCCAGACTGTCCAATCTGACTGAGTTTTATTGGGGCATACCCCTTTCTGACCCATTAATTATGTCATAAGGAACACTGCTGAAACTAGTATCACTTGGGAGAGATCACTGTCCTGTATCTTAAAATATCCAACCTGACTGCTTTCTGTATGGCCAAACCCAAATCAGACTGTTTAATATGATCAGAATCATAACAATTTCCATTGTACTAAGGAACTGATAACAGAGCTCAAGAAACGTATTGGTACTTCTGTTTTGGGGGCTTATTGTTGAAAGAGACCTGCATAATCACCAGACAGGGAGCCGTGCAACCCTCTATCAGCAAGAGCGCTGGAGGGTGATGTCATGAACAGGTGCAAGCTGGAAACATGCAACATTGTTTTACCAGGATGTTGTGTATGTTGTAACAAATGAGCATGTGAAGCCATTAAATTTTTTCCACTTGCTGTTGCAATGAAAAGTATCACTGGCAATAGGAAGAACTTTAATATTCTTAAACTTCCTGGGCACTGTGTCAGCTGTTGAAAGTGAATTAACATTTGCATCACTTCATGAGCAGTTGGCCACCCCAGAAGGAATGAAATTATTGCCACAGTTAATAACAGGAATTGCTTGGGATATGATGCATATGTCAACACTACTGATAGAAAGCAGGGGGTGGCATGACACAAATGGTATTTGTTTTCAAAATGTTGTATGGGAACCCAGAGAATAAGAATCTGTTGACACTTTTTCAAAGCCCTCAATAGCAAAAAGGAAGAGACCTCTCACAACTTCTGGTTTGGAACTGGGAGTCTGGGACCATACAGGAATAGACCAAAGGTGCTTCCAGAAAGAGGGCTACTAGCACTATCAATCAAAAGACACTGTGCTAGGGATGTTGGAGAAATCTTCCACGGACTCCAATGAGTCCCGAAGTCGGCGGAGGATCGGATCTCCTACCTGCACCTCCAGGAGGGATCTTCGCCAGCTGGATCCTCCTCTCTGGCTGGTTCCGGAGCACCAGCAATACGGCTGCCCTTGCCATGTCGCTGGCTGGGTGGATTGACTGAGGACGCATATGGCATCCAGGACTCCATTTGCAGCCGTAAAGGCCTTAGTTTAAGGTAAATGCAGCTGTAAATGGCTGCATTTACCTTAAACTAAGGCCTTTATGGCCGCAAATGGCATCCCGGATGCTATTTGCATCCTCAAGCAGTAGTCCCCTTCAGCCAGTGATACGGCATGGTGGCCATATCGCTGGCACTTCGGAGCCAGCCAGCGGCTCTGCGGAATTGCTGCGGAGCAGAGCTGGCCGAAGAGGATTCCAGGGGGGAGGAACGGATCACCTCCCCCCCATGGACCCCCCCTGTGGACACCCCCCCCCCGGAACGGCAGGGAAGCATTCCACCCATCCCTACACTGTGCAGCTATTCTGTCTTTTCTCCTTAATAGATTTATTGTGGAAAGAAAAAAAATGGAAGAAGTAATGGGAAAATATGGGTACAGATGGAAGATGATGACATCTGAACCCACTGAAAAAGTCCATGAATGATGCAGGGTGAGTCACAATAAATGCCTCCTCTGGAAGCACCCCAAAACTATCAAGGTGTAGATTTGTACCACTTGACGATGGCAAAAGATATGTGATTCTGGATAATTATGAAGGTTTCACTGTGCTCGACACTATGTGGATAATGTCCCTGGCATTTAAGACAGAGAGAGCTCCAATGTGGATTTGTTGGAATTCCAATATTTTGGTGAGTAAATTTCCCCAACAGAAAAACAGGTATTTCCCACAAATCAACCAGTACCCAGCATCACTACAGCTCATGGCAGAAACAATTAAAAGATCCCACAAAATATCTGATGAGTGCCAGCAGAGGCACGTTATTGTGACATGATTTGGCTACTGCAAAACTTGCACTTAGAATAAAAGCAGATGAAAGGGCCAAGTTTAACAAGTTGTTTCTAATGCTTGGTGTATTTCACATCTGCCTGACATATATCAAAACTGGAGAGAACAGTTACTCCGTCAGTAGAAGTCCCTGAATGAGACAAGAGAGCCAATATTAGCTGCCATGACTAGGGATGTCATGGAGTCCAGCTGGGACTCGAGCTTGGTGATTTCTCGCTGGCTTGGCCCCCTGGAAATGTCATCATCCATCCATTGGAAATTATTATGACTCTAATCATATTAAATGGTTTGATTTTGGGTTGGCCCCGTGTAAAGCAGACAGACAGCCACTTTGCTTTCTTGCATTTCTTTTTCTTTGGGATGGATTGAGTTGCTGCCTCCTGAACAATGTTACGGACCTCCATCCATAGTTCCTCAGGCACTCTGTCTATCAGGTCTAATCCCTGAAATCTATTCCTCACCTCCACTGTATATTCATAAGGGATATGATTTAGGTCATACCTGAATGGTTTAGTGGTTTTCCCTACATTCTTCAATTTCAGCTGAAATTTTGCAAGAAGCAGCTCATGATCTGAGCCACAGTCAGCTCCAGGTCTTGTTTTTACTGACTGTATAGAGCTTCTCCATCTTTGGCTGCAAAGTACATAGGAGAAGGGGATGGCAGAGGATGAGATGGCTAGATAGCATCACCGATGCAATGAATATGAACTTCAGCACACTCCAGGAGAGAGCGCAGGACAGGAAGGCCTGGCGTGCTATGGTCCATGGGGTCACGAAGAGTCGGACATGACTGAACGACTGAACAACAACAAAGCAGACAGATTGGATATTTTAAAATACAGGAAAGTGACCTCAAGCTAGTGGTACCAGTCCCAACACTTGCACCTTAGAATGTAATTAATGGCCTCCTTTTTGGAAGGGTCCGAATCAGGGTGCACGCCAACAGTTAGTCAGATTAGGCTGTCTGGAATTATATACACCATCCCCCACCAGATGCTGCTTGTTTCATCCATGTACCTTATGACACATGTATTGGCCCCCAAAAGGGGTTGGAGTGGCCTGCTACCCCCTAAATACCCAGCAATTTTGCACAAGACTAGCAGTTTGAAATGCCACAATTGTTGTAACATATCCTGATAGTCAGACCTTTTGTCCCTTATGATGTAACTATTTTGACACA
Organism: Heloderma suspectum; assembly: GCF_057233095.1. Lineage (NCBI taxonomy): Eukaryota > Metazoa > Chordata > Lepidosauria > Squamata > Helodermatidae > Heloderma > Heloderma suspectum. The sequence continues at coordinate 302,480,573 of NC_139458.1, forward strand.
GGCTCTTGATCCAGGCCCAGCGTAACTCTTCTTATGTTGTTTTTTAATTCTGTTGATTTCATTATTGAAGAAAGTGTTGAAGGAAACCTTGTATAAGAAAACTAGTGTGGTATCATAATTAGGGTGTTGGACTAGGACTCTGGAAATCTGGGTTCTAGTCCCCACTTGGCCATGAAGCTCACCAGGTGACTTTGGGCTTGTCACTGATTCTCAGCCTAACCTACCTCACAGGGTTCTTGTGAGGATAAAATGGAGAGGAGGAGTAAACTGTCTTGGGTTCCTTGCAGGAAAAACGGTAGGATATAATTCAGGGCTTAAGCAGACAGATAATAAGAGCAGACAGATCCTAGGCAGTGTTTGTGAAATAGCAAAACAAAACAAAACACTATGATGAGGACTACTTTTTGAAGGCAAGAAGCCAGATGGATGAAGACACTTATATGAGGGACATACCACACTTAAGATGAGGTTCACCAAAGACTCTCAGAAGGAGCATCTGCATCTTTAAGAGCTGTATGGAGGGAAGACTCAGAAGGGGTTATTGAAAGACAACACAACACTATAAAGAAACAAAACAGCTGCATCAGTATGCCATCAATAAGTGAATGAAATGTCTACCTCCATCTTTCATTTTCATCTTCTGATCCCAAGGAGGTGGTGAAAGACCCAAACAGGATGTTTAGGGCAGTGGGGGTGGATGACAATAGGGATGGACGGACTCAATGAGCCACCGCCACCACTTGCCCCGCTTGCCACACCATGTGAGCCCCTGGCCGGCTTGGTGAGTGCCCGGCAAGTGCCGCAGGGCCACCCATCCTCAGAGAGCCACCATTTTGCTCAAAATGGCAGCTTGGAGTTTTATGGAAAAGTAATGGTGTATAAATGGCACCTTTATAACCACCAATTATGTAACATTACTTTTCCATAAAACCCTGAGCCACCATTTTGTGCAAAATGGCAGCTGCCGGACTACCCATTGCCACCTGCCAACTCCTAATTTTCTCCTCCTTGGAGCAGTTGGCAGGTGGAACAGGACTTCTTGCAAGGAGACCATGATGGGTTGAGGCAGGAGTTGCCTGCCAACTGCTCATTCTCTCCTTGCAAGGAGGAGTGAACAAGTGGTTGGCAGGTGGCACGGGACTCCTGTCCCTGTCACCTCTCAACCTCTTGTGGTCTGCTTGCAAGGAAGGAGACCATGAGGGGTTGATGGGTGGCAGGAGCTGGAGTCCCATCGCCACCCGCCAGCTGCTCCTTCTCTCCTTGCAAGGAGGAAAGAATGAGGGCTTGGCAGGTGCTGACAGGGACTCCAATGGCTGCCATTTTAGGCAAAATGGCAGCTCAGAGTTTTATGGAAAAGTAATGTTACATAAATGGTGGCCGTAAAGGTGCCATTTACACAGCATTACATTTCTTCAAAACCCTGAGCTGCCATTTCGCACAAAATGGTGTCTTCCGGGCAGCTGCCAGGCATTCGCAGACAGTGCGAGCGCCCAGAAAACAGGTCCGATTAGTGGCGGCAGTTCGGCAAGTGAGATCCAGGATGCTGAGTGGGGGGGGGGACTCTGCCAGACTCCACCCCTATCTTGGACTCCTATCCCTAGATGAGGATGAACAAGCTGAAGCTGAATCCAAACTAGATAAAAGTATTGTGGGTTGGGAAATCAGATGATTTGGATGGTGGTGTACAGCTGGTCTTGGATCAGGCTGTGCTCCTCCTAAAGGGTGTGGCAGATAGTTTGAGAGCACTCCTGGACTCGGTGCATCTATGGAGGCTCATCTGTGGCCAAGAATGCTTTTTAAAAATCAATCTTGGATGGTTCACCAACTGCAACTTTATCTAGTGATGGCTGATCTTGCTTCAGTGAAACATGGTTGGTTATGCCCAGGTTAGATTACTGTAGTATGTTGTACGTGGGGCTGCCCATAAAGATGGTCTGGAAACTTCAGTTGGTGCAGAATGCAGACATGGGAGTGCTTGTAGAACCCAGGTGTTCATATCATATTACACCTTATTCTGTGTTAGTTATGTTGGCTGCTTATCAGTATCTGGGTCCAATTTAAGGTACTGGTCTGGTATTAACTTTTGAAACCCTAAATCAGCCTTCCCCAGCCTGGTGCCTTCTAGATGTTTTGGAATTCAACTCCCATCAGCCCCAGCCAATCAGGAATCCTGGGAGTTGGAGTCCAAAACATCTGGAGAGAACCAGGTTAGGGAAAGGCATCCCAGATGATTTGGGACCAAGTTATTTGAGGGACCACCTGCACCTATATGAACTTGCTCAAGCTTTGAGATAGTCATCTGGTGCATCAGTGAATGCTGTTGGGAGGGTAAGTGAATATCAGGGACGGGACATTTTCTGTGGTGGCTCCACATCTCTGGAGAATCCTCCTCAGAGAAATATATATGAGCCCTTCTTTGTTGTCCTTTAGGAGAGCCTTAGGCTGGATCTACACTTACCGCCTTTTTTCGCTTCCAATGAGGTTTCACCGCCTGCCTTTTATGCTATGCAGTAGCCACAGCCTCAAATTGGAACCGGAATTTCCCACTTCCGTGCTCCCAGTTTCGTTAGGGATGTCAAAGAATTTCTCCACAAATCTCGGGGAGGCCGGATGCCAGCGCATTTGGCCCCCCGAAATTGGTGGAGAAACAGTCTGCCCCCCCGCCCCCCCCGGGACGGGACTTACCTTGCTCGAATGTCCCTGGCGGCGGCGGCTCCGGCAGCGGTTCGGCGGCGGTTCGGCGGCGGTGGCGGCTGGTCTTCCGACTGGCTGCCGCTGCCACCATTTCCAAGTAAAAAACAAAACAAAACACAACAAATGTGACAGGCTACGTAAAGATTTACGTAGCCTATCACGGTTAGATTTTAAAAAAACACCGTGATAGGCTACGTAAATGTTTACGTAGCCTATCACGGCTGACTTTGGAAAAAAAAGAAAAAAAGCGTGTACGCAAATGGCGGCGCCCATGGGAGCCACCATTTGCATTCCTTATTTTGGCACGTGTAGTCCTCGGCGCTCGGCCTCCCGAAGATTCGTGGAGAAATTCTCCGCCATCCCTACTGCTACCATATCCAGTCGTAGTCCCCTCCCCCGCCTGTCCATATGCGGCAGTGTTTGTATTTCCCGCTTGTCCAATCACAGCTCTCGATGGCCCCATGTCTTCTTCTGGCTACCGATTGCATAGCTTCCTCAGCAGCCTCCGTTTCCTCAGCAACAAGCAAAGGGCTGGATGCACGTGTGCTTGTCTGATCTCGGAAGCTAAGTGGGGTCGGTCCCGGTCAGTGCTTGGATGGGGGACTGCCTGGGAATCAGGCTTCCTGCACTGAGCAGGGGGTTGTTGTATCCCTTCAAATGAGATTAAGTTTTACCCCCTCCTATCCCCCACTCTGGATGTTGTTGTTTTTTTAATTCAGGCATTATCCTTGCAGAATCGGGGCTTCTCCGCGATGCTGAAGCTTCACAACTTTGACTATTAGAAGATCATGCCTGAATTAGAAAAAAACAAACCGTACTGGATAAGCCCCGATTCTGCAAGGATAATGCCTGAATTTTTTAAAAAACATCCGGAGCGGGGGATAGGAGGGGGTAAAACTTAGTCTCATTTGACGGGATACAACAACCCCCTCCTCAATGCAGGAAGCGTGATTCCCAGGCGGTCACCCATCCAACTACTGTCTGGGGCCAACCCCACTTAGCATCCGAGATCAGACAAGCGCACGCAGGAAAACAGCAGGAAAACAGCACAGCGCTTGAGTGTGAACTGACCTCACGCATTTGATGAAGCACCGCAATGGGGAAAATGGGTGAGTGTGAATAATCATGTTTTAATGTGAGAGCGTTTAACCTGATGGGACACCGAATTCATTGCAATGGCGGGCACAATGTAGATCGTCCCTTAGAGGTGTTCTTGTTCCAGTCTCCATTTGGGTACTTTTATGGCGCTGTGTCTTAATTTCTCTGCTGCTGCTAATTTGAACATTGTTCAATTGTTATTATGGTTGTATTCTTTTAATAAATAGTAATTTTAGTATATATACTTTTGTCACTGATAATGTTGTGAGCCACTTTGGTGAGGGGAGATAGGTACCTAAAAGAAAATCTATTAAAATTAAATTTAAAAATCCAAAGGTGCCCAAGATTTTTTAAAGTTTACCCAATATGTTTCAAGCTTTCTGCTTTTTTGCAAAAGGTACTACAATGCAAAAATACATGGTACACCTGATGTATGTATAATCAACATATCAGACTAAGCTTTATAACATGTGTTACTATAAAACATATCATTTTAAAATAAAGAGATACAATTTGTATTATTCTTTAAATCTTTTTCACTTGTTACATCATAGAAAAACCATCACATTAATTTCATAATATGTATGTAATTTTTTAGCTGAAAATTGTCTCCATTTGTCATAACGATGGGCTGGGTCCAAAGAAATGACTGGAATGAGTTCACACACTAGCCTTGTTCTATGAACTGTTGCACAAGCTCTAGTGGAAAACTTAATGCAAAAAACAAAAAAAGTATCTTGAGCTCCATCACAGTATGCCAAACATGATGCATTATCCAAGCTATCATATGTAGATGTGGCATATAGACACATGATGTGTCGTGGAAATGACAACCTTTGTCATTTCAGATATGTTCCAAACTGGAACGCAAGCCCTAATGCAGAGATGGACAATTTGTGGTGCTCTAGATGTCTTGGCTTACGATTCCCATCAGCCCTAACCAGCATAGCCAATGATGAGGAATGATAGGAGTTGTAGGCTAAAACAACTGGAGAACCACAGATTGCCCACTCTTGCCTTGCCCTAATGGCTAAGGTGCATAGAGTTCCCCATTGCACAACTTGCTTGGCAATGTGGTAATGTATGAACCACACCCATTAGGGCTGGATTTGTTTGTGAAGTTTGTTTGTGCATAAGAAGTTCAAACTATAAATGGTTTATAGTGGATAATATGATATGGAATACAGGGGGTATAATATCAAATGATCTTGTACAAATGGTTGCACAAGAGTTTGCCTGATGGAAGAACATCCCTCTATTTTGGTGCACTTTTCTTGTGTAACACTCTTCCGCTATACTAGAAACAACCCTTCTCCTCAAGAAACAGATGTTTCACTTTTGGAAGGGCACCTTTGGATCCAAGGCAAGGAACCCATTCTCAAAAGAACCTGTGAGTGTGACTGTGAGCATTAACAGGTCACTAAGCCTCATTTAAACAATACCAATAATTTATTTTTCAAGGGGGGGGGGATGCTCACAGAGAATGTTTTGAGAATCATATGAGGGTTCTCATAATGCAAATAAATACACATTTAGAAAAGTACTCTTGAGAAGAGATAATTTGAAATGACATAAAAATGATGCTTCTGTGAAGCAGATGGTGAAAAATATGTCAAGAAGAATAATAAAACGGTGAACCTGTGTTTTAAAGGGACGTTTTTCTAGTTATTTTATAAAGCTCAGTTTGGTAATATAGATATGCTGGTTTTAGAGCCATTGGGTCTATTTCATCACTATATCTGTATTATTCTGTACTGTAGTAGCCTTGAAAAAAAGCAGCAAGTTGAACATCTATTGTGTAAACTTAAAAATAAATAAGTCCTTGGTCGTTCTTTTTGTCCTTTTTTTTTTTTTTTACTACAGGTCCTGCCACCTGCTGATGAACCTCCCACAAATCCACAGCTATTAAACCTCATAATGTTACTTATTTTGTAGTATTTCTATCTCAGTTATTTAACCTTCGAGAGCTGGTGAGATGTAGCAAACTTGGACTAGGCAGGGATTGGTTCAAGTTCCCACTCAGCCATAGGAGTTATGGGTTCAAATTCCAATCCAGCTAGGGATGCTGGAGAAATCCACTGCAGACTCAAATAAGGCTGGATTCCCAAGAATCCGACCTGTGGATTTCACAGTGGACTGGCTCCCCTTACCTCTGTGCCCACCAGAGTTTGTGTGGAATGGCTTCCAAGTTTTTAAAAGACAAGGACTGTGACTGGCAGCTACCATTTGCAGCCCTTGGGAAAATCACAGCCATAAATTGCATATTTTGTAGGGATGTACAGACTTACCTCTGTCTGACCCAGCCAGGTGCTCACTGAGCCATGCTGTGCAAACCGCTGCACAGCCTGGTGAGTGCCCGGTGGCTGCCCGTCCCGTTGGCCAGCTGTCATTTTGCATAAACTACATGGGATGTTGCAGGAGTCCAAGAGGGAGGTGGCCTCCCAGACCCCACTCGCCGAGTTACCGTGTGCTTACTGGGCCTGTATTGTTGTGTAAATGGCCCTTTAAGGCTGGCATTTATGCAACATTACTTTTACAGAAAACCCCGATCCACCATTTTGTTTTTTGCAAAATGTTGCCTCGGCAGGGGGATGGGTGGCTGGGCGCTCGTGGACTGAAGGGTACTCAGTGAATGGCCTGGCAAGCACATGGTGGCTTGGTAAGTAGGGTCTGGGAGGCCAAATGGGGGGAGAGATTCCACTGGACTCCAGCCCCCTCTTGGACTCCTGAAACATCCCTAGTATTTTACGCCATTTGCGGCTGTAAAGCACTCACAGCTGCATAAACTGCTTTCACGGCTGCAATTTACATAGATGTAAGTACTTTACGGCGACAAATGGCATAAAATACTCAATTTGTGGCTGTAATTTTCCCAGGGTCTGCGAATGGCAGCCACCATTCCTGGATCTTGCCTTTTTAAAATCAGAAAGGCACCTAGGGATGTACGAAAATCACTTACCTTTCGGGGATTATGCTGATGGTGGGGGGGGGAGGCACTCCGTCCCTCCCCCCTGAATCCTGGACAGGGGGGAGGTGCTCTGTTCTCCCCCCCCCCGGAATCCTGGCTGGCCGGCTGTGCTCCGCAGTGATTCTATGGAGATGCCGGCCGGCTCCACCAGCAGCCGGACATCCAGCCGCTGGCTAGCAGGGACGCAAATGGTGGCGGCCGTAGCCGCTGCCGTTTGCATCCCTGCAGTCAGCCATGATAGGCTACGTAAATGTTTACGGAGCCTATCACGGCTGACTTAAAAAAACACAAAAAAACGCGCGTACGCACATGGCGGCGCCCATGGGCGCCGCCATCTTTGTTCCTTATTTTGGCACATCTTAGTCTATGTAAACATTTATGTAGACTAAGACGGCGAAAATAAGGGGAACGCAAATAGCGTAGCATCTACGCTATTTGCGTTCCCCTTATTTTTGCCGTCTTAGTCTACGTAAATGTTTACGTAGACTAAGACATGCCAAAATAAGGCCATGGCTGCCGCCATTTGCGTACGCACATTTTTTTTTAAAGTCAGCCATGATAGGCTACGTAAACATTTATGTAGCCTATCATGTTTTTTTTAAAAACCTAGCCGTGATAGGCTACGTAAATCTTTACGTAGCCTATCACTTTTTTTTTTTACTGGAAATGGCGGCGGCGGCAGCCGGTCAGAAGACTGGCTGCTGCAGCGGCCGCCACCACCGAACCGCCGCTGGAGCTGCTGCCGGAGCCGCCGCCGGAGCCGCCGCCGCCACCAGGAAGATCCGCCTAAGGTAAGTCTCGTCCCGCGGGGGGTCAGGCCGTTCCACCACCGATTTCAGGGGGCCGAATGCGCTGGCATTCGGCCTCCCCAAGATCTGTGGTGGAACTTTTGTACATCCCTAAAGGCACCCTGCAAAATCTGGTGGGCGTGTGCAGGGATCTGGGGAAATCTGGTGAGCCCAAGTGGCTTGCATTTTCCCCATGGTGGACCCCTCCCAGACCAGAGTTCGGGGGGGGGGGTTGTCCATCCCTACATTCATCCATAAAGCTCCCATCTCTGAGCTAGGGACTGAGAAATCTGTCAAATTCAGTTTTGTTCAGTTTCTCACTTTTCAGACTTTATGTTCATTTTGTTCTATTTCCACATCAGTTTACGTTTCTTCTTTTTTAAGTCCACACATACACACTTTTGTATGCATTTCTTCAAATTTACACTTTTTCATATACAGTTTTGCTACTACATGTATGCTTTGCAAGTAACGTTCTCTAATGCATTTTTGTACATTCTTTTCACTAATATATGCATTTTGTGCACAGTTTCTCCTAATATACACTTTTTTGAATACATTTTTTAAATGGGAGAACTGCATCACCAAATCTGGGAAAATGTGAATACAGCATTTTGCTATGCATATGCATATGGTTTGGGAGGTGTGAATTAAGTAATTTTCCATTAAAATGCAAACCTCTCACAAGGTTAGTATGTGGATAAAATGGGTCGGAGGAAGATGTACACTATTCTGAGCTCTTTGGAGGAAATTTAGAATTTCTATAAAATATCAAAGGAAATCACATTCCATTCAATTAGCTAATATCACTAAGTTTAGGCATTTAAAAAGTAACATCTAACTAAAGGAATAAAACTGTGTCAAGATTTTCATCATCTGTTTGGTAAACAAGGCCTGGTTTTTCACCACAAGTTCTTTCCATATTTTATCTACATAGAATGTGTATAATATAGTTTGTTAGTACATGCATCCCTGAAGCTGAGATTCATTTCAAATTATAGTTGAAATGTCTTAACTTGTCTTTAAAGGTTTAGCCTTAGAAAGTACCAATTAGAATCAGTGAGAGCCAAATGAATTCTTTCAGAGATTGAATTTATGTGAGAAGCAATCAGTAAATGCTCTTGGCACACAATTTCTCCTTGGTAAACGACAAATAAGATTATTTCATTTCATTTCATTTATTATATTCCTCCCACTCTCTTTATATACCCTCCTCCCTCAAAACTGAAAGTACTGCTTCAAAGCTGACGAAATGAAATTTACCAGGGGAATTGAAAAAGAAACTTAAGAGGAAAATGGAACTACTCTCCTCGGGGATACCGCCTTCCAACCAAAAACCCCAGGCCTCGAAGCCTCTGTAGGCCTTAAACATTCACATGTCCAGATCAAAATGGAGTTCCTCTGAAGTGGATCAAATTCAAAACTGAATACTCCTGAAGATTTGGAATTTGGAGGAACACAGCATTACAGATAGTGTATCTCTAAAAACTGATATATTTCTCCCCAAGCTCTCCATATATGCACAGTGTGGAGAATGTGGATAAGGAGACATTTTTCTCCCTCTTTCATAATACTAGAACCTGGGTTATCCCACGAAGCTGATTGGTGGGAGATTTAGGACAGATAGAAGGAAGTACTTCTTCACACAGCACATGGTCAGACTATGGAATTTGGTACCACAAGGTGTAGTGATGGTTACCAATTTGGATGGCTTTAAAAGGGGGTTAGACAAATTCCTGGGGGATAAGGCTATCAATGGCTACTAGTACTGATGGCTATGTGCTACCTCCAGTAGAAGAGGCAGTATACCTGTGTACACCAGTTGCTGAGGAACATGGGTGGGAGGGTGCTGTTGCACTCATGTCCTGCTTCTCCCGTGGGCAGCTGGTTGGCCACTGTGTGAACAGAATGCTGGACTAAATGGAATCTTGGTCTGATCCAGCATGGCTCTTCTTATGTTCTTATAAGAAAAGAATCAGAAGGGGGAGGGAGAGAATGGGGTGTAGTTTTGTGACTGGTAGCTCTAGCTTCTAATCACACTGAATGCTTTTACTAGGGTTCTCCAGTCCCAATGCTTTGGGAGAGGGATGCTGAAGTAAAATACTGTATCACAGGACTGATCCAGTGTTCAGTGCTCTTTGCTAGTTCTCTATCCCAAGAGCAAGAATGTTAAAAGAGGTTTGGTGGAGTTTGTGGGACCTGGGAGGGTGTAGCACTGGGTGCTTGCTTGGAAAATGCTGGATGTTCAATTATTTGTGCACCTGCCACTATATGGTCTACACCCATCATTTACCTCTGTCATTGCACTTCCTGTGCCTTTGTTGCTAACTGAGCAGGAAACAAAAGAAGTCTTAAACTGTTATTAATTCTTCTTATCTAGCCTAGCCTCTACACTTATCCCTCTGAAATTTTGCAGGTTCCTTGCCTAGGTATACCTCTATGACATACGGCATTTTCATACACTTTTCTGAAAAGGCCACGTGGGAGGAGGCCCATTCCTCTTCCACACACAATTTTTTCAGGTTTCTTAACTAGGACTAGCTCTATGATGTATGTCATTTTCATAACAATTGTCTGAAACGAGACAATTTCTGAAACGAGATTTGGAGTCAGACCTGTGTTGAAGCAAACAGCCTTCAGATCTGTCCAAGCTTAAATATCAGGCAGCTTTCTAAATCACCAACGTGGGATCTCAATGGAATTTTGCCATGGGGGCTCTCTCCCACATCCTACAAGCATCAACTTCCACACCCCCTCAGTACAGATAGAGGCATGCATTCATTTCCCTATTCTGTATGCCTTCAGTGTGAAAAAAATAATAATCTAAAGGAACTCTGAAGAAAAAGGCATTGGCGAGGCAGACATAAAACATCATTAACTGGAGATCTGGATATTTAAGAGAGTTCAGTAGGTTACAAAGCAAGGAGGTAAGAAAAAATTATGCCAGCAGGAAGAAGAACCTGTCATACTTATTGCTAATGAGTTGTGAACAACTCTTATAATAGACTGCAAAGGCAGAAATGTCATTTATGAGCAATGTTTCTCTTCTTCTCATCCCCCTCCGCTTCTGTCTCTCCACAAGATCCATAGCTGTGCAGATGGCATTTGTTTTTCATAGAGATCCTTACACAATAATAATAATAAAAAAATCCTGTGTGATTTATGGGTGTATAGCCGTGTTTACAAAATGATGTTGCTGATGTTGCCGATGTTTCCAAGGAATCCCTGCAGAGAAATGTTGGATGTTAATGATTCACATGGTCTGGGAGCCAGAATTAAAGAAGGTATTTAGAAGACAAGTTTCCTTATCATCAGAAACCACCAGTGCCAAATGGACAGTTCCCTGAAGCTGTGGGCTTACTTACATTTACTTTTATATCTTGAGTCAAAGCTCAGTCCAACCAACATACATGCAAGGACAAACCTTTTGTTTTATCAACAACAGAAGGGGGAAAGCTCACATTCTCTTTGTATGACATACCACTTGGACTATAGCTCCGTCTGTTCCCTCTCCATTCCCTTACCCCCTCATCAGACAACAGACACAGAGACATGAACATTTCCTTTCACATAGCCTTTTTTGTTTTTTGTTTTGCTTTTGTCATGTCATTTCTCAGAGCAAGACATTTTCAGGTGCTAGAAAAAGGGAAATAGGCGAACGATTCCTTTCCTAGTATGTACACCATGAACCCCCAAACCCTAAAATTTGATTGAGGTTTCCAAAGCTAGCCAGGCAGCCAGACATGTTTTTCTTAGAGAATCAATACAAAGCTCTAAATCTTCTCAGGATGTTCAACTGCAATAGATAATGGGTTGGATCCAGGCATAGCCATACTTGGAGGAGACCCATTGAGATCAATGGGACTTAAGTTAGTTGATCTCAATGGGTCTGTTCTAAGTCTGGATCCAATCCAAGGTTTGTGTGTGTGTGTGTGTGTGTGTGTGTTTGTATATATAGTCCAACTCAATAAAATACCATTAGCTTAGTATTATCTACACTGATTGGCAGCAGCTGTCCTGGGTTTCTGACAGGATTTTTTTCTGGCCCTACATGGAGATTCCATGGACTGAACCTGGAATTGTTTGCATGCAAAACGTGTGCTCTACTGACTACCGCAAGGCTATGGCCCTTTTCTTCCTTTTGGACAGCTACAGCCTGAAGCTCAAATTATACTTCCTTTGAAACATTTATGCTAGGTCTGTGAGACAAATATGGTTGAGGTACAAGAAGCACATAAGGGCCAAAATGTACCCCCCACAAACAATTTGACAATTCCATTAGCATGTCTGGAATGAGAAATCACTGAAATACTAGAAGAGTCTTGGAAACAGAAATTCAAAACTTTTGTTTTAAAGAATGGAAGTTTCTATGTAAGGAAGAAGAATAGGGAAGTGAAGTATGGAGCCTAAGCTAAACTTGGTTGGTTTCAGAAAGCTGGTATAGAAATATAATAATAAATAAAGTGAAGTAAAATAATCAACGGTTAAAGCCTGTATGTGTGAGGAGCTCATTTACACTTTTGGCCAAACACATGGAGGTCAGAGAGAAAGGACCAGCCAGTGTGATTCCATCCTCCCCAGCACACATTTGGTCAATGCAAAAGTTTAGACATATTGCCACCTGTAATATTTTTTCTGTATGTTTTTCATTTGTTTTACTGTGTTTGGGAATTTTACAAGTCCCCTTGAGAATTTTGATTGAAGGGCAGGAGGTAAATCCTTACAACAAATAAGTAAAATAACATAAACTGTGTGAAAAACATGAGAATAGAACAGACATGATTTGAAGTTTTCATTTATAGTAATAGGTGGTTCCAGCATTATAGAAGGCTAAATCCTAAAATATCACTTGCAAGTTTCAGCCTTCTACACAAATGCACATTGATTGACTATGCTCTTACACTGATGAAATATTTTAGGATAGTGAACGACAGTGCAATCCTATGCCTGTTGCTATTATTCAGAAGTACATCCAAGTGAGTTACCAAGTAATAGCACAATCCTATACATGTAAGCGTATATAGAATTGCAGCCTCTATAACAGCGGAATAGTTTCTATAGCTGCAGAATGCAGGAACTCGATTATTAACCAAAGGTGCCTATAAGAAGCATGTAAACCTCCCCCTTCCCCTCTAGTTCTTCCAATTTGTTTCCAGGCTAGGAATGGGAGAATCAGTGAGCCTCAAGCTCACCAAGGTCCTCTGAGTTCCACCTTGGGTCAACCTTGCTCCCATGTTCAAGTACAATCTGTTTTTCCTTTCATTTGACCAGGAAAAATGCATATTTCAGAATGCATATTTTTGAAAGTGCACACCCAACTTTCCCCTCATTGACTAAAGCATGAAAATGGGTTGTTGCACATTTTAAAAAGCACACATTTTATGAATGTGAATGCAAATTCAGGAACATGAGAGTTTCGCCTTAAAATGCACTCATGATCAAGTTCATGTTTGGAGGTGCAAACGGGGCAAATCTGAGTAAAAAATGAAGTAAAACAAAATTCTTGTACATCCCTATTCCAGGCACAAGTGCTGGTGATGATCTTTAAAGTCCTTTATGGTTTGGACAAGGTTATCAAATTACTTGGACTGCCTTCACCCATTGCCCGCACTTTAAGAACAACAGAGGCCCTTTTCACTCGCCCACTTTGAGGGCAGTTAGGTAGGTAAGTACACAACCGCGGGCCTTTTCTCAGTGGCCCCACACCTCTGGAATGAGTTGCCATCAAAAGTTCATCAGGCCCCAACATTGCAGATTTTTAGGAAGGCCCTGAAAACCTATTTGTTTACTCTGGCCTTTCCCTGATTGTGTGTGTGTGTGTGTGTGTTTGCTTTTTAGATAATAAATAAATAAAGTTGAAGCTCTGCCCTATCATGAGCCTGCTAAGGTTATTTGTGGGAGCCCTATTAAGTACCCTATCAGTCCTGATAGACCTTGTCGGGATTAGGAAGAGAGTCTTCTTTGTAGTCATACCTGTGCTTTGGTACTCCTTCTTGAGCAAGGCCTGTCTTGCCCCTCTCTAATAGCATTTGTCTATATGATTTTAAACTTTAAGACAACAACATGACTCCGCAGGGTCAGCATCAGGACTTCGCATAATTGGGCACCTGCCAAGGCCCATACCCCCACAAGGGAACCCCCTACTGTGAATCCCTGGAGCCTCCTGACCGTGTTGCTCCTTGTCCTTGTTGTTTCTGCATGATTATCTGCCCTTCTTGAGCAAATGAGCAGTGAGGACAGTGCAGATTGGGCTGCCCTAAGGGAGAAATAATAAAATGGCCAATTGCCTTCTGTCTGTCACCTGTTAACAATTCACCATCTTCCCTAAGCAGAGGACCTACCCCTTCCTTGATCTTCTTTTTCTCCTAACAGTCAAATAAGCACTTTCTGTTGTTTTTGGCAACTGTTGCCAGCCTCAGCTCATTCTGGGCTTTCATCTTCCTGACACAATCCTTACAGGTTCGAGCAACTCCACTGTACTCCCCTTGGTAATAAGTCCATCCTTCCATCCCCTATACATCACCCCTTTGAGTCTCAGCTCATCAGAGTGCTCCCTGTGCAGCCACACAAGCTCCCCCACCCCGTTTTGCCTTCTCCAGTAACAATGGGGAACCAATCTTACAGAATTTGGTACAGTGAGCCAAAGGGTAAGGATGCTGTTGAATTCCGCCACAGCCACAAAAGAAGCTGGATTCCAAAGAATCCAACCTCTGAACTCCACAGCAGAGTGGCTGCACTTACCTCTGGGTCTGGAGGAGTTCCCTCAGGGCAGCTCTCCAGCTCCCTATAAGATGCAATATGCTAATAGCGGCTGTCATTAGCTTATCGCAGGAAATTTTACAGCTGTAAATGGCATGTTGTATGCCATTTGCAGCTGTAAAGCACTTCCTTTGACCTAAATACAGCTGTAAACAGCTGCAGTTTAGGTCAAAAGTTAGTGCTTTATGGCCACAAATAGCATTCAATATGCCATTTATGGCTGTATTTTTCCTGTGATAGGCTAATGGCAGCTGCCATTAGCGTATCACATCTTATAGGGAGCCGGAGAGTCGCTCCACCAACTCCAATGGATGCAGCTGGGCTCCGGAGGATTTCTGCAAGGCCCTGAGCGGTGCGAATTGCCCCTCCATGGACTCCCCGCCTCCGGACCAGACAGTAGGGGGTTCGTACATCCCTACCAAAGGGGGACCTTCTTTTTCTTTTCCATGCCAGATTGGTGCAATGCTCTCCCCTTTGTTTTTTTTACTCAAGCTCAGAGGAAGGAGGGCATATGAGACTAGAATATAAAATTAGAGGATTTAAAGTCTGAAATGTTATTTATTTCACAATCTTAAATACTAAAAAACAAATGTTCTGAGTGTTTATGCAAACTTTATCTCAACCAAACCACTCAACCCCTGTTTAAAACTTTATTATTAATTTGCAATGTGTTCCCTAAAAAAGTCACAGATTCAAATGCTTCCAGAAACAGCCAGAAACATTCTAAAGAGAGAGAGAGAGAGAGAGAGAGAGAGAGAGAGGAAATGGGTTTTATTCCAGAGAAAGACAGCTGGTAATCATTTTAAAGATATAACTACTAGAACATACTGTTGTTGATGTTAGTCAGCATATTCTAACAATCAAACATATACAAGGAATTTGGCCATATAAGAGCTAGACAGTTATTAACATGAAAATTATATACAGTCTGATTCGTTTCAGAAGTTCAAACATGCATCTGATAATCATTGGTTCAAAAGCTGTTTTCTCAAATATTCTTTTAGTGGCTCATTGCTTTGGAGGAGATTGTTAATATGACAAGTTTCCTAAAGAGCAATTATTTAATTATCTTCACTTCGTATGCCTACTAGTGAAGATGACTAATATGGGAGAGAAAGACATTAGCTTGCTGCCCCTTGCTAAACTTCATTCGGGGGTGGGGGTGGTTCAAAGATAGTACAAGGAGAAAAAACCCTAATCTGTACTAAGGTGTTCATGACTGTGTACATTCTTTCCCTCTTCACCCCTGCCTCCGCTTCCCTCCTCTATCTATATTGGGAGATTCAGGACAGATAAAAGTACAGTGCATAGTTATTTATTTATAAGACATTTTTTACCCTGCTTTTCACCTCCAAAAAAGGAGTTGTTCAAAGTGACCTATGGAATGAATATATATATATATACACACACACACACACAAAAACCCTATAGTTAAACTGTGGAATTCACTACCACATGCAGCAATGCTTACCAACTTGGACAGCTTTAAAACAGGATTAGACAAATTCATGGAGGATAAGGCTATCAATTGCTAGGGAAAGTGGAAGACAAAAGGAAGAGGGGCCGCCCAAGGGCAAGATGGATGGATGATATGGATGATATTCTGGAGATGACGGACTCAACCTTGGGGGAGCTGGGGGTGGCGACAGCCGACAGGAAGCTCTGGCGTGGGTGGGCTGGTCCATGAAGTCACAAAGAGTCAGAAGTGACTGAACGGATAAACAAACAAAAAAACAAGGCTATCAATGGTGATTTGTCATGATGATGGCTATATATATTATCTCCAGTATCAAAGGCACTATATCTCTGAATACCAGTTGCCAGTGAACATGAGCAGGAAGGTATTATTGCATGCATGTTCTGCTTGTGGGCTTCCCATAGGAATCTGGTTGGCCACTGTAAGAACAGAATGCTGGACTAGATGGACCTTTTTGTTCTTATCTAGCTGTGCTCTTCTTATGGTTTCCATGTTGAATTTTTGAATGTAAGCTTCTCCAAGCAGGGACCCATCATCTTGTACTCTGTAAAGCATCATACACACTGATGGTGCTATGTAAATCATTGTCATCATCCTTATCCTCACATATGCATTAGGACCATTCTGTGCACTGATATATAGAGAAGTAGATAGAATCATGGCCACTGTTCCAGATTATTTGTCAAAAATATTTTATATAAATATTCTATTTTTTATTAGAATAATGTAGTCATTAAAATGCTAGCCAGGTTCTCCCAGTGGTTGTCCACTTGAATCCCTACACAAAGAGGTAATGTCCAGATGGCTAGACTTCAAGGTGGAAGATATAGCTTAAAATACCAATTGAGGTTAACATTACATATTACAGAGATTATTGGGTTGGATGTTATGCATAAAGTAGACCCACTGAAATCAGTGTGAGTTAACTTTCCCCATGGATTCCAGTGGGTTTACTCTAAGCATGACTAAGTCTGTGTCCAATCCACTGTGTTCATTTTGTCCATTACAAAAACAAAACAAAACCATAGAACCTCCTGTAAGATGTAATTTGAGCTTCAGCCATGGAAGTGGCTGACTTTTTGTGCTCCAAATATTGTCTATAAAATGAAAAGTGTGATGACCTATTTCACAGAGCAGCTACTTTTCTTCTGCTTGCAAGGCACTCACCCAGTCAATTTATCCTCCTTCCATCATTGTGCACCAACATGCAGTTCTGGTAACATGTGGCAGAGGGGCTTCACATGTATAGGTCAAACACTGGTCATGTTTAGCCTTGAAAAGAGAAGACTGAGGGGAGATATGATAGAGCTCTTCAGGTACTTGAAGGGTTGTCACAGAGAGTAAGGCCATGATGTCTTCTCAGTCATCCCAGAGTGCAGGACACGGAATAATGGGCTCGAGTTACAGGAAGCCAGATTCTGGCTGAACATCAGGGAACACTTCCTGACTGTTAGAGCAATATGACAATGGAACCAATGACCTAGGGAGGTGGTGGCCTCTCCCACACTGGAGGCATTCGAGATGAGGTTAGACAGCCATCTGTCTGGGATGCTGTGACTTAGATTCCTGCATTGAGCAGGGGGTTGGACTCGATGGTCTTATAGGCCCCTTCCAACCCTACTATTCTATGATTCAGATACTATGATTCTATGAAATTATTTATACTATTCTTCCCCTACAAAAAAGATAAAAAAAAGTTTGGGAGGATCACATGAACTGGGCCAACATACGTTTGGTGTATGCACAAAACCTTCATATAGTATGCTAACTTGTGTGCATAGTGAAAGGAATGGACACAGAATAGTTACTTTACTGAAACTGTTTCAGAATAAATCGGAGTCCTACATTGCACTCTACACAAGCAAGTTAAACAAATGCTTGGATTTTGTCCCACTGATTTTGATTTCTTTATTTCAATGTATTAATTAAATAATTTTATGAAATTGGAAAGATTGCAGTTCATAGCTGTTGGTCTTGAAGATGGAGTATAAGGTTCACACCCTACTTTATGCTGTTACTTTGCTATTCATTCAGAACAGGGATGGATGCAACTGTCAGTTTCGTTTTGTCCCACATTCAATTCTTTAAAAATCTCAGGCTCTTTTTGTCCTAAATATGAATCATACAATCATAGAATAGTAGGGTTGGAAGGGGCCTACAAGGCCATCGAGTCCAACCCCCTAGGAATCCAAGTCAGAGCATCCCTGACAGATGGCTGTCCAGCCTTGTCTTGAACGCCTCCAGTGTGGGAGAGCCCACCACCTCCCTAGGGAATTGGTTCCATTGTCGTATTGCTCTAACAGTCAGGAAGCTTTTCCTGATGTTCAACTGGAATCTGGCTTCCTGTCACTTGAGCCCATTATTCCGTGTCCTGTACTCTGGGATGATCAAGAAGAGATCCTGGCCTTCCCCTCTGTGACAACCTTCCAAGTATTTAAAGAGCGCTATCATATCTTCCCTCAGTCTTTTCTTCTCAAGGCTAAACATGCCCAGTTCTTTCAGTCTCTCTTCATAGGGCTTTGTTTCCAGTCCCCTGATCATCTTTGTTGCCCTCCTCTGAACCCTCTCCAGTTTGACTGCATCTTTCTTAAAGTGTGGTGCCCAGAACTGGACACAGTACTCCTGATGAGGCCTAACCAATGCTGAGTAGAGGGGAACTAGTATTTCCTGGGATTTGGAAGCTATGCTTCTATTAATGCAGCCCAAAATAGCTTTTGCCTTTTTTGCAGCCACATCACATTGTTGGCTCATATTCAACTTGTGATCGACAACAATTCCAAGATCCTTCTCACTTGTAGTGTTGTTGAGCCACATATCCCCCATCTTGTAACTGTGCATTTGGCTTCTTTTTCCTAGGTGCAGAACTTGGCATTTATCCCTTTTAAATTTCATTCTGTTGTTTTCTGCCCAGTGCTCCAGTCTATCAAGATCACTTTGAATTTTGTTTCTGTCTTCTAGGGGTGTAGAAACCCCACCTACCCGAGTCCGCCGGGGGGTACGCAGGGGGGAGGCGATCCGTTCCTCCCCCCCAGAATCCTCCCAGGCCGGCTCTGTTCTGCAGCGAGTCCATGGAGCTGCTGGCTGGGTCTGTCTGCTGCCGGACTGCCGGATTGCAGATGCAAGTGGCGTATTTGCGTCCCCGTGCCCTCGCACAATACGCTGCGTAAAGATTTACATAGCCTAACACGGCAAAGAGCAGGGACACAAATGGCATCCACTATGCTGGACGCCATTTGTGTCCGCAGTCTGGCAGCGGACAGACCCGGACCCGGCAGCGGCAGGAAGGATCTGGCCGGGGGGTACTTCGTGGGGTGGCGGAGGTGAGTGGTCCATTCTGCCACAGACTTTGGGGGGCGGATTCTAAGAATCCAGCCTCATTAGAGTCCATGGCGGAATTCTCTGCCATCCCTACTGTCTTCCAAATTAGCTAACCCGCCCAATTTTGTGTCATCTGCAAATTTGATCAGCATTCCCTGCACCTCCTCCTCCAAGTCATTCATAAAAATGTTGAAGAGCACTTGGCCCAGGACTGAGCCTTGCGGTACCCCACTCGTACCTCTCCCCAGTTTGAGAAGATCCCATTGATAAGTACTCTTTGAGTCCGATTCTGTAGCCAACTGTGGATCCACCGGATTGTTGTTTCATCAAGCCCACTTTGAACTAGTTTGCTCATCAGGATATCATGGGGCACTTTTTCGAAAGCTTTGCTGAAGTTGAGGTATATTATATCTACAGCATTCCCACAGTCCACAAGGGAGGTTACTTGATCAAAAAATGAGATCAGATTCGTCTGGCAGGACTTGTTTTTGACAAATCCATGTTGGCTTCGAGTAATCACTGCACTGTTTTCAAGGTGCTTCCAGATGGATTGCTTTATCATCTGCTCCAGAATTTTCCCAGGGATTGATGTCAGACTGACTGGTCTGTAGTTCCCAGGTTCCTCCTTTTTACCCTTTTTGAAGATAGGGATGATGTTAGCCCTCCTCCAGTCATCTGGCACTTCCCGCGTCCGTCCTCCACGATTTCTCAAAGAGAATAGACAGCAGTTCTGAGAGTTCTTCTGCCAGTTCCTTTCTTACTCTAGGATGCAGTTCATCTGGCCCTGGAGATTTGAACTCATTCAAAGTAATTAGGTGTTCCTTGACCATATGCCTATCGATCTCAAGCTGCAATCCTGCCCCTTCAGCCTGCACTTCACCTTTGCTGGGGGCGTCATAGACCCTCTTTTGGGAGAAGACTGAGCCAAAGTAGGAATTGAGCACCTGCCTGTTAAAGTTGAGGAGCCTGTCAGAAAAGAGGTGACAACCCTAATTAAACATTAACATGATGGAATGTGCAGGGATTCAAACTCAGACTTTTAAGATCTAAGCATTAAAAGCCCTGGGCCTGAATGCATGGATCTGTCCATTTTGATTTTTCCCACACTGAGTTTTTTCAAATCTCATGTGGGGCTGGATCCATCTGTGGTTGCTGGGTGCTCACTGCATGAGCCCCTGCAATGCTCGGAGAGTGCCCAGCAAGTGCTGCAGGACTGCCCATCCCCTTAGCAAGCTGCCATTTTGCATAAAAATGGTGGCTCAGGTTTCTCCGGAAAAATAATCTTGCATTAACAGCAACAGTGAAGGGGCCATTTATGCAACATCACAGGCGTAAAAGGTCTGTTTATGCCTGTAATGTTGCACCAATGGCCCCTTTACAGCTGCCATTGACACAACATTACTTTTATGGAGAAACCCAAGCTGCCATTTTTATGCAAAATGGTGGCTCACTGGGGTTTGTGTGTGCGCGCCAGATACTCACAGACTGTGCAAGCACCTGGTGAACAAGTCCGGTAAGTGTCAGCAGCTCAGTGAGCAGGGTCCAGGGAGCCAAGCAATGGGGGGGGGGCAGAAGGAGTCTGCCTGACTCCACCCTCCTCTTGGACTCTTGTGACATCCCTAATCTCAGGTTCTTTCTACCCTGTTTATGAGGAATTTGAGAATTTATGTAAGTTCATAGGGGCCACGGTGGCTTAGTGGTTAAGACACTGAACTGCAGACCGGAAGGTCGGCAGGACAGCAGTTCGAGGCCCGAGTGCCGCGTGACGGAGTGAGCTTCCATCTTTGGTCCCAGCTCCTGCCAACCTAGCAGTTCGAAAGCAAGAAATTGCTAGGGTTGGCGGAGAATTTCTCCCCGAAACTTCGGGGGGCCGAGCGCCAACGTGTTCGGCCCCCCGAAGACGTTTCGGGGAGAAATTCTCCACACCCCCCGCCCCCACCCCCCCCGGGACGGGACTTACCTTTCCCAAATGTCCCTCCCAGCGGCGGGTCCCAGCGGCGGTTCGTCGGGTCTTCGTCAGGGGCAGGGGCGGGGGTGGCAGCCGGTCTTTTGACCGGCTGCCGCCGCCATTCCAATAAAAGTAAAAAAAAAAAAAGCCCCCGTGATAGGCTACATGACAATTAACGTAGCCTATCACAGCTAGATTTGCAAAGTCAGCCGTGATAGGCTACGTAAATAGTCACGTAGCCTATCACGGGTGACTTAAAAAAAAAAAAAAGCGTGTACGGCTAATGGCGGCCCCCATAGGGAGCCGCCATTCACGTTCCTTATTTGGTCGCTGTAGTCTACGTAAAGATTACATAGACTACGACGAAAATAAGGGCAACGCTATTTGCGTTGCCCTTATTTTCGCCGTAGTCTACGTAAAGATTTACGTAGACTACAGTGACCAAATAAGGAACGCGAATGGTGGCTCCCTATGGGGGCCGCCATTTGCGTACGTGTTTTTTTTTTTTTTAAGTCACCCGTGATAGGCTACGTGACGATTATCGTAGCCTATCACGGCTGACTTTGCAGATCTAGCCATGATAGGCTACGTTAATCGTCACGTAGCCTATCACGGGGGCATTTTTTTAAAAAAACTTTTTATTTCGCGGCCGGGTGAGGCGAGGCGCCTCCTCCCCGGCCTGAATTTCGGCCGGGCGAGGCAGGAAGCCTCCCCCCCAGCCTGAATTTCGGCTGGGCGAGGCGGGAAGCCTCCCCCCCCGGCCTGAACTTCGGGGGGAGAGCAGCGAAGTGCCTCCCCCCCACCGCGAAAAGCTGCGAGACCAGGTAAGTGGCTTTCGTGCACTCCTAGAAATTGCAAGTAGATAAATAGGTACCGCCTCAGCGGGAAAGGTAACAGCGTTCCGTGCACCTCGATGTTCAGTCATGCCGGCCACATGACCATGGAAGCGTCTTCAGACAGCGCTGGCTCTTCGGCTTAGAAACGGGGATGAGCACCACACCCTAGAGTCGGACACGACTGGTTGGGGACACCTTTGCCTTTCCCTTTGTAAGTTCATAACAAAAATTAAACGGTTTGAAATTCTCATCCATCCCTAATTCAAAAATGCCAGGCTTCTTCCCATAGTTGAAACAACAGACATTCCCAGTGCTGATGACCCTGGGTAGTAGGAATCTATGAGTTGACTGGAGTCTACAGTCACCTAAGAGCAGCTCACAATTTTAACTTTGAAGAACAGGATTGTCGATTGCAGAGATGCCTGGATTTCTCTGGTGTCAAATGTTTGGCCATCCCACAGGACTAAACATACTTTAATTTCATGAATGCATGTTGGCAGGACAAGACTGAGTGAATGAACATAGGTGAACGTTTAAAAGCAGGAATAAAGCTCTCTGCTCATATTTAGAGTTTAAATTTAGAGTTTATAAAATGGCTGCTTTGCTTTCGACCATGGACTTCACTTATAAAAGCTCATTTTTATTTTACACTGCAGAGAAGAACTGGAAGGAATAACACTGATTCTTGGATAAGAGACAAATCATAAGAACTACCCCCAGTTTGTTAGTTTTTCTTTTTTTTTTTTTAATTTTTAAAAAAATTTCTTTTTTTAGTTTGTTAACTAATTTGTTAGTTTGTGTTAGTTAGTCTTTTTTGTACATACAACATAGAATTCTTTGTAGCCAATCTATTTAAAGGCAGTGAAAACATTAGAAGCATCTAACACATTACAGGATAACTGCTCATATGCCAGCATAGGATGGCCAGGTGTCCTATATAACAGAGGACAGTCCTCTATTTTTAAGAGCTGGAGAGGACAGTCCTTTACTTGATGTCCAAGTCCAAACCTATGGGAGTTTCTTATGATTAGGCATGTATAGGACTGCACTTTTAACCATTGCCTTATGAAATTGATCGGTTTGTGTGTCTGGCCTTCGAAAATGAAGTGTAGTGTAAGCCTAGGGATGGTGAATTTCAGTTGCCAGAGCCAAATCTGGCCCTTCTGGCATTCCAATTCAGCCCTCTCAGGTTCCCCAGATGGCCACACTCCTTCCTCTGGCCCCATCCCCTTTTCCCCAACTACTAATCATCTGGTGGTTTCCTGGCTTTTGTGCAGGTTTTTTCCCTAGTCTAAAAGGGCAAAATGCCTTTCATAGGGCTTGGTTACTGGGAGTAAGAGCTTGAAGCTCAAAGGTCCCGGCATTCTTTGTATTTTTTGCCCCACCCCGTTTTCCTTTGGCCCTTCCCACTGGAGACAGATATATCACTTTACCAAATGCACAGAAGCATATGTTTAAGAGGAAAGAAATGCCAACTAAATAATTGTGGTTTGCTAAAATATTGAAAACACTAATTATGGTGAAAGCTCACAAAGTCACTGAGAGACAAACAGCTCCATTTTTAAGGCTGGATGGCCTGTGTTCCTTGAATGAGCAGAAAACCATATTTTAAACACAAAAACACCTGCAAAACATGACAGTCCAAAATATGTTGTAGAAATAAGAATGTATATTAAAACGATACTCTGACCTATATAACAAGCTTCAAACTAGAGTTGGAAATATTATGAAGGCATTTATCGTACCTTCAGTTCTCTGAACTTTCAAAAGTACTGATGGTTGCATTGCTAATGCTAAAAGCAGAAGAGTGTTTGTGACTTAAATATAGGAAAATACTGTATTAGTATGAAGTGGCTCCATCTGGATCATATTCTGCTTCTTTTGCTGCTGGTTCTTTCTTTTTTATTCTCTTGTTCTTCTTCTTCTGGACAATACTGCTTTGCCATCAGGATTCTTTTTGGTTTTCCTGAGATAACATTGGAAAATGGTGTTTTATCCAAAACAGATAGTTATTTATGCTGTTTTTACTTTCTTAGGTTGGAGGGTCACAAGCTTATGGGTGTTCGTTTTGCTAGTACTGGTAGGAATCTGTTCTATTAAAATGTTTGGTTAAAGTTTCCACACTAAAAAAATGATATGTAGAATGGCTAAGATAGCTGCTTGGGCCTGTTACTCTCAGCATCACAGCCTTTTAAGTAAATAAAAATCTAACTTTTTATGTTTTTGACCTTGCTCAGTTAGAAGAGACACAGAAGGAGCCAAAGACCTGCTATGAAGTAAGCCACATTTCTCTCAAGAGCAAGCTGATGTCCCAGCCAAAGAGGTCAAGAAACAGGAGGCTTCTTTGTTCGAAATTCTAAGCTGATCTGGTACGTTCGTAAGTGCTGGGTGGCAACCACTGGTGAATGGGTACTTAAGAGATTTTTGCTTCCTATGCCATGGAAAATGGGTTTCAGCATTGGGGACTTTCCCTACTGGTGGGTTCCCTTCTTTACAAGTCTCTCTCTCTCTCTCTCTCTCTCTCTCACACACACACACACACACACACTCACCTCCCCCCAAAAAAATTATAATAGGTTGCCACCACTTAGTTTAAAAATATTGACACCATAGTCTGTTGTGGTGCTTGGGGAGTTTCTAAGCCCTGCTTCCAAGGGCCCCTGTCTCCAGCCCATCTCTAAGAAAACCAAAAAAAGGAAGGTGCTTTGGATTTACTTGCCCAAAGCCCAGAAGACACAGGACTTCACAAAACCTTGTGAAATATCCTAAGATCACAAGGGGTAGCTTAGCAACCATGTAGTCGTGCACATGGGGACAGTTTTAGTGAGAAATTCCCTTTTTTAAACATCCTGCTGAATATCCAGACATAAAAAAGAAGTTGATGGGGGGGGGGGGGTGGAGAACAAGGGAAGACAACAATTCCATACACACAGAATTCCAAATAAAAATCATTAAAGTCAATCTTTTACCAGCTTGAGTATGTTTCAGAACATGTGCAGAGTTCTTTGCAGAGAAGAGGGTCTGAGAGACAGCAGTTTTGGACTTCTGATTAAATCTTACCAGGAAGATAAAACCTGAGGGTCACACAGCCTTAAACCAGTAAAAGCTGGCACCTTCGTGGAGATGGGACCATTGTTTTGTTCAATGGTCAGATATGCTGCAGTTCTTTTGTCAGCGGTCTGTCCACCCAATAGCTACTTAGAGGCTCCCTCCACTTCCCTAACAACTCTGAACTTACATGTCAAAAGAGTTGGCCAGTTCCAACTAGCTGCTGCAACATGGTGAAAGAGAGCTTAGCTTCTGAATGTTGGAGGGGAGGAAGAGATAAAATTTTGCCTATTGATGAACTCCCCCAGAAGGTAATGAAATGTAGATGCCCTAGAGGGCACTGTTGCTCTGTTAAGAATATAGGGGTACCTACCTCACACCTGCACTCTGAGTTTAACATGGGTATTTGGTTAAACCAGAAACTGAAATGTATTTAAACAACAAATTTATATTCCACTTGCAAATTCTGGCTTACAATTAAACAGGAAAAAATACAAAATGTAACAAGGCCTCTGAGACTGAACACAGTGGGCAGGCTGGATCATACGTAGGGAGTTGTTCCCTTAAACGTCCTGGTTCATAACTATAGGGCTTTATAAGTAAGAACCAGTAATTTGAATTACTCCAGAAAAGAAATGGGAGCCAGTGCTGATGGAGAACTGGAATAATACTCTCCAAAAAGTGGGCTCCAGAAATCACACCAGCTGCCACATTTTGCATCAGCTGCATTTTCCAAATGCTTTTGAAAGGCAACCCCACATATTGTGCACTGGGGTGGCTGGGGTGGGGTCTTCACCACCTTGATGCCATCACATGGAACAGATGCTGTTGCTGCAAGAGCAAGATCTGCTGCCACTGGGGTGGAGTGTGGTGGGGTGTGTGGATGTGTGTGAGTGGTTTGTCTGTGTGTGTGTGTGGGAGAGAGAGAGAGAGAGAGAGAGAGGTGCATATGTGCAGTCCCCACTACCCCAGCAGGCACCTGATGCCTCTGGGCCAAAAAGGTTGTACCTGATATATGTGGTGCAAGATAAACATAGAACCACTGTTCATTGGACATACACTAATAATAAGAGGCAGCTTCTGTCCTGTCCTGTTCTGTTCTGCCTATGAAAAGTGCTAGAAAAATAGATACACAGCTTGGTAATTCATGCCAATATTTTACATTCACCCTGAGGTAGTAAAGCAGTAACTGTCTTCCTAATATATGCTATGGAACGAAGCAGCCATCATTTTCTGAGGTGGGGGGGAGGGAAAGAAGAATGTCAAAGAGAAACTGCATTTGGAGCTATATGGCAACAGGGCCTCCCCTGCCCTGCAAGCAGCGCTCTCAGTGGGCATTTGCCCACATAATTGGGAAGCTTCCACCGCCAGTGTGCTGGGCTAAAGTTGAATTAAACTTTTCCTGCCTTTATGTGGGGCTAGAATGTTGTGGGGACAGGACAGGAAAGGAGACCAGACCTCTTCCGCCTTCAGACAGACCCACTACACATATATGGATAATGGAATTTGGAATGGATCCCAGCGTGGATTCACCTTGATTAATCCAGCTCTGATTTCCTCCATCTGGAATGCTAATGAACTGGAGTGGCAAACTAAGCAATGCAGGGTATCTGGGGATAAAAAAGTGCTGCAGACCTAGTAAAATATATAGGGTAGGCATCTTTCCTACGAGAAGCCTGCTTCGTTAGCAAGCACATAAAGGTTTGTTTCAAAGGGAAACAAAACTCGATCAAGCACTGAGCTCTGACCAAACATGACATTTCCTGTATTGTGGGCTATTGTACAAAGTTGCTGAACACTAAGCTGATTTAATCCACTGCTGAGTATATCACCATACCCTGAGTGAGCAGCATGCTGTGAATACAGAGGCTATTCTCTATGGAATTCAGTTACCTCAGCAAGGTTCAGTGGCAGGCTGTAGCTTTGGCCTTGGGGTGGGGTGGGGGTGCTTCTTGCATCACAGGTGTTTTAAATCCATATTTGGACACTCCATAAATCCCTTTAGAATTAAATAAATGATCTCCCAGGAAGCTGGACTGTGGACTCTAGTCTATGAAAACTTAGGCTGTCATAAACGTGTTTTTAAGGTGCCACAAGACCGTTTGTTTGTGTCTTGCTGCAACAGATTTACAGAGCTCCCTCCCTGCCCCACGAAAAGTGTCACATTTAGATATGTAATTTACAGTATTATCAGGTAGCCTGAGTTTTCCTTTAAAATGTTCCCATCTTTTTAAAAAAGTAAAACTAGAAAATAGCTGCTCCAAGCAGTTAGCAACCCCGGCTTTCCCTCTGCCCACCACATGCACATTCAAAAAGGGGCCACTAAATGCTCCTGGGAATGACAGGATGTAATGATGTGCCATCCCTCCCATGGAGGCCGACTTTCTGTTTGTTATTATGTTAAAGCTATAAATCAGGGGTGTTGAACTTTGGGCCTGTGGGTCCCAGTCTGGCCCTCCAGGGTTCCTAGAAGGCGGCCATACCTCTTTCCATTGGTCTCATTCCCTTTCCCTCCACTGTCAATTATTTTGTGGTTTCCCAGCATTGGAGCATTTCCGCTGCCCATCTAAAAGGTTGAAATGCCTCTCCTAAAGCTTAGTTACTGGTAGAGCTGTGTGCAAACGGACTCTTGAAATTCTCCACGTTACTTGTGGGCAGAGAAATTTGGGAGACCATTTCAATGAATTTCTCCAAGAGGAGGAGAAATTCTCGAGTTTCTCCCAGGTAGGGCTCCCCATTGGCAGGGCTTGTAGCACAGCTTCTGTCTTTCTTTGGTAAGGGTTTTGGGGGTTTTCCTGCTGCAGCAGCATCGACTGTGTTGGCAGGCTGGCCCCCAGTTTGCATCCACTGCAATGTAGGTGGGGGCAGTGTTGTGTCCAGCTACAGGGATAAGGTGGAGATAGTGCTCTGCCAAAATCTGTCCTCGAATTTCCTGAAAGTTCCCTTGTTCTGCCTCATTCAGGATGTTTTATAATTTGTTTTTGTGGTGTTTTTGAGCTTAGCTAATCACAGCTAGTTTCCCAGGCTGCCTGAACATCCTGATCTGGAAAAAACCTATGGGAGGAATTACCCCACGGTGCCTTAAACTGGGCTTTAGTTGAAGTGCGGGAAGCTGAGGAGGCCACAGGCGGCCAGAGAGGCAATTGTACAATAAAAACAGGACATGTGCTTACCCCTCAGCCACCTCCTAAGTAAGGTAAGCCCAAGAAACTCAAACCATGAGAATTTCTCTGAAATTTCTTTACCGTTGAATTTCTTTTTGAAAGCAATTTCTCTTCTATCAAATTGAATGAGAATGGTAAAAAAAATGTGGGATAAATTTTCGGCACAGCAGTAGTAAGAGCTTTAAGCTATAATATGCTGGTATTTTTGGCCCTGCCTCTTTTGCCTTCAGCTCCACCCCTTTTGCCTTCAACCCCACCCACACCTGGAATGCAACCCCGAGAGCTTTTCTGAAATTGAATTTGGCTTTCTGGCTGAAAGAGATATGACACACTGCTATAAATGTTAAAGGCTGTAGAAACAATTCCTAGTTTTCTAATGCTGTGCTGAATATTTTGATTCTTCTGTTTTTGGCAATTTGTGGGGGTGGGGGGAAAATGAAAATTCCAGCAAAAGAGGCTGGGGAGGTGAGAATTTTGAATAATTTTCTCCTTGGAGAGGGGACAGGATTTCTGTTGACCTTTTTATGTGCAAGAGGTGGCTGAGGGGTCTTCTTTCTCTGTGTGTGTTTTTTGACTTTAAAAACACTCTGTGCACTTGCTGCAGTATGGGAAACTTACAGAGAGGCTTCCCAGTGTGGCAGCTATTTTTGACTCCTGATGAGATCGTGCAATGTCATGTGGTCTCAATGGAGTTCAGGAAAAGGTGCCAGACTGAGAGCCTTTGCACAGAGCCCTGCAGTGCTGTGACAATGCATGGGGTGATTTTAAAATTAAAAAAAGAAGACAAAGACCCCCTTGGCCACCTCCTACACTTAAAGAGATAAGTGGAAACCCAGTGAGAAAATTATTCGAAATTGTTCCCCTGCCTGCCAAAGAGGCAGAAAAAACGATGTCCCTTTTGCAAGGAGAGAAAAGTTTTGCGAAAATAGGGGGCAGGGTTCTTCACGGCACTAAATATATTCAGTGTAATGTCTAACTGAGGTGGAATGGATGGTTTGGGATAAAATTCAGGTTGAATTGACATTTCTCAGTTCTGAAAAAACCCAAATGGGCATAGTCCATGGGCATCTGCTGAATAAAGAATTTGGTCCTTCAATCCAGTTAATCAGTTTGACACAAATTGATTGTCAGTGAAATCTATATCAGAAATGGAAAGAACTAAAGAACTAAATAACTACTCAACCCAAGAAAAAATGCTTTTTACAGAGTACAATGATGGCTGCATCAGTGAAATGTCACAAATGGCCACGTTATGCTGGCTGGCAGGTCATGCAATTTAGAGAAGGATGAGCTTTCCAAAGCTTGCTTTGGATTAATTCAAAAATGACCTGTTCTTTTCTGGACAAATTGTAAAAAACTCAGATCATTTTTCTCAGCCAATCTAAGGGCTTGGAAAAATACCCCAATCCATCCCCATAATCTCTTAGGAGAACTATCTTTCCCACAGTCTCCAACCCTTGGTGCCACAGCACACTGCTACCCAATATGTCAGGGTGATAGAGAAGCAATGTAGGAAGGAAAAAATGCTTTCCTCTCCTAGGTGCCACTGTTGCTGCTCATGCCCCCACTGTTTCATAGGTAAGTGAAAGGGAAAGCGTGTTTTGGTGGGTGGCAGGGGGGCTTTTGCGAATGGCAATTGCTGGTGGGGATGCATGGGGATAGGTAGCTGGAGTGAGCCAGAAGTTCTTCTCTGGCTCAGATTTTGATCCAAGCTGTAGAAGAATTAAGGGCTTTAAAAGCTCAGCTTTTATTTGGGGTGGTCTTTGATGAGCCCTAAAGTTTGTATAGAAACCTGGCTTAGAAGAACATTGCTATCATCTACCATTATGCAGGTGTTGCATGCAGAGTGCAGACTAGGCATAACGTGATAGTAAAAGTAGAATGTAGCAGCACAAATGTTTATAATCAGAGTGTGTTTATTCATTTAGTTATAAGGGTTGACGTATTTGTGAGCCCTGGGCATGTTGCTACTGATTCTTTGGTCTGATAGATATGACTTAAGAATGAAAGGCATTAAAAAGTTATTGACATTTAACTTGATTTCTATTTTATTATTATGTTTTGGAGAACTTAGAAGGAATGTCCTCTTGGCCTTCCAGATTTAAATTCTTGTTACCTTATAGCAGAACTTACAGGTCACAGAAGCAAATGGTTGATTAAAATCTCCAACATTTAGCTTCCATTATTATGAACGTATTTCCACACAGTTTATTGTTTTGAGCCTGACCGATAGTATTTAACCGTAACAACAGATGTTAATGAAAAGTGCTCAAAAGAGGGTCTAAAAAAAATTAAAGTAAAAAACCCTACATTTTATGTGTGTCAAACTATATGAAGAGGGGGAAATGCCAGAGTTGAAGTGGAGATATTAAATCTTCAAAACAAATGAATAGTTAGAAATGAAACACAAGTCTTTCTCCAATTATTTTCAGTTCAGCTTTCCTTGGCAGTGTGCCGTGGGAAATCTAATCTGGAACAAATTCCACTGTGTGTTGTTTTTTATGGATGTGAAACATAAACAGTTAAGTGGTACATTTTATAATTATGTTCCATACATGAGTGGAACAATTGCATCGCATGCGTGTAAAAATGCCTCCAACAGTAAGGCATCATGATATTCTGCCATTATGTTTTGATCATTTGAATATATTCATAGTCTTTTTATTTTTGGCAGAGCAGCTAATCAGTAATATATGATTTCTGGAATGTATTTCTTTTTGCATAACTGGCAGGTCTTAAGTCGATTCCTTAGCTCATTTCTATGTACCTTTTTCATGTAATGTATCAAAATTCAACATTCACGTTTTTTTAAACCATCATCATCATCCACTACTTAGGGCACAATCCCATTGAGATAGGTGGCTGCCTCCGAATTTGGAGGTGACTGCCTATCCTAAGCAGGGCAGGAGAAGCACGGAGGGGATCATGTTCTCCGCGCTTCCCCTGCCTTGCTTTTTTGGCTAGACAGCCGATTGTGGCTGTCTAGCCACGGGAGTACGGAGCGGGGAAGGAGGCTGCTGTAGAACACACCGGATAGGTCATACAGGCAGCTACGATCTCCCCACCCCGGAATGCCCCCAGCCACACCTCTTTCCAGCCCTTCCGCGCTCCTCTTGCGAGCACGGAGGTTGGGGCTGTTCTGCGCTGCCTCGGAGGCAGCACGGAAGTGGGGGGAGGTCAGTTTTCTGAGGTTGGATCCTGGAAAACAGCATATACTATGGCTGTCTAGCCGCTGTCTAGCAGCCATAGGATTGCTCTCTCCATTTCTCACTTTAAGAAACTCAAAAGAAGTAGAAGTACCCATTTTAAAATCAAGCCATTTATGAATCAGGAATCTCTTTTCTATTTGATAGAAGTTTCATAACCAAATAACATGTCTTTTTTCCTTTTTTCCTTACCCAAATTATGCATCACCATACAAAAGACCAGGCTACAAAGCATGAAATATCAAAGCGACATCTGTGAGGTTTAATACTTGGACACAAGTCTACAAAAGAGATATAGGCCATCATCCAGATTCCCCCCATTGAATTCTAGTTCTTGAAACTGTCTTTTGCCATGGAGTACATATCAAAAGAAAAGGGTGTGGGGGGAGGTCAAAATATCAGCTGCGAAATCAGTCCATTCCTTTCCATTGTTGCTATAAGGAAATTAGTTTAGAGCCAGGCAGGGCAGGAGAAATGACAGATGTGATTTGTGTTGCTTCCCATTCCTTCTTAAAAAATACAAATTCAGCTAGATGGGCCTCTGAGCCTGTCTCACTGACTTACTGGCAGTGGACGGGGAAGTAACAGAGAGGACATAGGATCCTTCAGATCCTGGCCTCTCCTCTCCTCTCCTCTCCCCTCCCCACTCACTATCCTGTGCCGTTTTTTCCCTCCCCAAGCTTTCCCAGGGTAGCTGTTGCAATCTCAGAGGAGCGGCCACTGCAGGGGTTTCTGCAGCAGCTTTTGCAAGAGGCTAGAGACAGGGAGGGGGAACAGCGCAATGTTATATTCCCCCTCCCAAGGTCATAGGAGAGTCTATGGTGTTGAGAGGTGGGATGGTGTTATGGTCCCTGGGATGGTCTACTAGGGACCATAGGATTGCTCAGTTAGTTTAGTTTTCTCTTGATCAGATGCTATCCTGCTACACATTTATTTGAAAATGTCCCATTGATTTCATTAGATCTTGCATCCAAATAAGTAGCTTAAGAAAGACTATGACCAGGTTTGCATGATCACCGCAGCTGATCATGTCATCTGAACCCAGCACCGGCGGATTATGCAAGGATTAAATAACCCCCACGTAACCCTAAAACCGGCCATGGGTTTTGTGAGGGTTGTTTAAACTTCACACTGCCCATCCCCACTGGGTTTGGATGACACAAGAAGCCACAGCTGCAGCTTGAATATTTATAATGGCCACCCACACACACACTTGAGCCAGGGGGGGCTGTTCGTGTGTACAGACCCTATTTGTGTCCTTCGGTTGAAACTCTATAGAAGCATTCACTTTCACTCAGGGCCAACTAGACAAAGTGTTAACTGTAGGTATGCATGTATTGTTTCTGATACACTTAAATAGTAACTGTGAGGAGGGCATAACTTGACAAAAGTAATTTATGCTGCAGAAAAAATACTCTTAAAATATTAGGCATGATCCAGCAGCTGCTTAGAGCTGTGTGAGAGTAGACTGTGGAAGCCTCTGCAAATGTAAGTAAACACCAAGCACCTCTGCAGATCAGGGTGCACATGCCATCTCCATCCACATCAAGCTTACAGTTCAGGGATGGCAGAGAATTTCTCCACGAATCTTCGGGAGGCCGGGTGCCAATGCATTCGGCCCCCCGAAAGTGTTGGGGAAATTCTCCGCTGCCACCCCCCGGGATGGGACTTACCTTCGGCGAATGTCCCTCTTAGCGGCAGGTCCCGGCGGCGGTTCGGCGGCAGTTCTGCGGGGGCGGGGGCGGCGGCCGGTCTCCCGACCGGTTGCCGCTGCCGCCATTACAAAATAAAAAACTACAGTAAAAAAAACACAAAACACACCCGTGATAGGCTACGTGACGATTTACATAGCCTATCACGGCTAGATTTCCAAAGTCAGGATGAGGCGCCCCATCCCTCGCCGGTGAAATTCAGGCCGGGGAGGAGCACCCCATCTCCCCAGCTGTGAAAAAAAAAGTAAAAAACAAAAACAAAAACACACACCCGTGATAGGCTACGTAATGATTTGCGTAGCCTATCACGGCTAGATTTCCAAAGTCAGCCATGATAGGCTATGTAAATCGTCACATAGCCTATCACGGGTGACTTTGGGGGGGGGAAAGCACGTATGCAAATGGCGGCGCCCCATGGGCGCCGCCATTTGCGTTCCTTATTTGGGCTCGGGTAGTCTACGTAAAGATTTATGTAGACTATGGCGAAAATAAAGGAACGCTACTTGCGTTGCCCTTATTTTCGCCGTAGTCTATGTAAACATTTACGTAGACTAGACGTGCCAAAATAAGGAACGCAAATGGTGGTGCCCATGGGGCGCCGCCATTTGCGTACGCGCTTTTTTTTTTTCCAAAGTCACCCGTGATAGGCTACATGACGATTTACGTAGCCTATCACGGCTGTCTTTGCAGATCTAGCCGTGATAGGCTACGTGAATCGTCACGTAGCCTATCAGGGGGCATTTTTTTTTTTTTTAAACTTTCGCGTTCGCGGCCGGGCGAGGTGGGAAGCCTCCTCCCCGGCCTGAATTTTGGCCGGGGTGAGGCGGGAAGCCTTCCCCCCGGCCTGAATTTCGGCCGGGCCGAGGCGGGAAGCCTCCCCCCCGGCCTGAACTTCACGGGGGGACCAGCGAAGCGCCTCCCCCCCACCGCGAACGTCCTTCGAGGACAGGTAAGTGACTTTCGTCCACCCCTAGTTACAAGTAGGGATGTCAGAGAATTCTGCCACGGACTGAAATGGGATTGAATTCCCTTCAGTCCGTGCCATGGAATCCTCTGTGGAACAGCACCACGAGGTCCTGAGGAGCCAGCAGTCATGCGGCTTTTTTTCGTCGTCTGCAAAGAGTTGTGAAATTTTCGTAAATAAAAATGCGGTGTAGTATATTCCGATAATACTAACGTTTTTTAAAAAAATGAATTGTGTTCACCACCTTGTTTGTGGGTGTTCTTTTTAAATTGAAATCCCCTGTCTCCATTTACTTTCAGCCAAAATATTTCCTCTTCCTAGGGGCTTCCCAAAGGAAGGCTGTCTTAGGTGTGCCTGAGAGATAAACTCTTTGTTTAAAGCAATGCTGTTTTAAAGAAAGAAAAAACCTTTTAAAATGACCATGCCGCTCCAGGACTGGCATGATCATTTTAAAAGGTTTTTTCTTTCTTAAAACAGCGTTGCTTTAAACAAATAGTTTATTGCTCAGGCACACCTAAGACAGCCTTCTTTTGGGAAGCCCCTAGGAAGAGGAAGTGTTTTGGCTGAAAGTAAATGGAGATGGAGGATTTCAATTTTTTAACAAAATACATAAATATTTACGAAAATAGCGATTCTTACGGAAGTTATGCAGACTCGCGGAGACGGCTGGGCTTACGGTTGTTGATATGGATTTATCTTCATAATTTTTGGAGCAGAAAAAAAGAGGAGAATTCCGGGGGCTTGTGAGCGGCGGAACGGAGCACTGACCGCAAACTGCAGAAGTCAAGCGGCATGGAAGGTACAAAATTCGTACATCCCTACTTACAAGGGCTGCTTGTGCAGGAAAACAGGGCACAGCAATGCTGGCCTCAAGGATGGGCAACCCAGAAGGGGCCCACTGACAAGGGCCCCCTGGATTTGCTCCTCCTCTTCTCAATGACAACCTGTTTGTTCTCTTGCCTCTCGCTCTGGCCCAGACAACGGCGGTGGTGAGAAGGAGGAGCAGCAGATGCCACTGCTCTCTAAGGTATGCTGAAAATTAGTTTTGAAGATCTGAATAGTTTTAAATATTTGCTTTGAACAGTCCATCTGACCCTGGAGTGAAGCCAGTGCTCTACCACACACTCTCCTGAGCTAACAAGCTCCCCATTCTTCTTTATGTCTCAATAATCCATGAGAAACTCAAGACTTCTGTCCCATTCCACAAAATTCACTTGCCATACACAGTCCTGAGAGGCTGGTGGCTGAATGGTTGTGCCAATATGATTTACGTGTTAGTCAGACTAGATTCCCCTTGAGTACTTTGGTTTCTGGTTGTTAATAATAATAATAATAATAATAATAATAATAATAATGTGCAACAAAGGATCTTACCACCACTATTAAGATTCCTTCTGCCAAGTGTTCCAACCCCACCCCCTCAAACCAGTCATAATGATAGTACTATAGATAAGATACCAATATGGTGTCTGTGGTGTTGACAGTGTTGTGGGCTGTGTGTCTCCCTGGATGACAAGGGTAGGGATGGACAGACCCATCTCTGTCCAAGCTGCGGGGGTGCTCAATGAGCTGCCCCTCCCACTCGTGTGGCCCGGACTCACTTGGTGAGCTGCCCTGCTTGCCCTGCCCACCAGCCCAGCCCCACAAGCCACCCCTTCTCTCCACACCAAGGACTCTGGCCAGCCAAGCCCTTGTGCTTTATGCAGTCCTTGGTATGGGGAACCCCCAAGCCGTCTAGCTCTGTCCTCTTCCTGTGGAAGCCAGGGCTAGAATGCTGGGGTGCCTGCCCACACCAGTTGTCAAGGGCTTCCTTGACAGCCGATGGAGGCAGTACGAGTCCTGGCGTGGCCACCCCCCAATGCTCTAGCCTGGCCTCCGCTCAAGGAGGCCA
Organism: Heloderma suspectum; assembly: GCF_057233095.1. Lineage (NCBI taxonomy): Eukaryota > Metazoa > Chordata > Lepidosauria > Squamata > Helodermatidae > Heloderma > Heloderma suspectum. The sequence goes on from NC_139458.1 coordinate 302,516,444, forward strand.
GGGCTAGAGCACTGGGGTGCCACCGAGGCCCCTGCTGCCTGCGCCAGTTGTCAAGGGCTTCCTTGGCAGCCTTGGTAGTGCTTCCAGCCATCTGCCAAGCTCTGGGGTGGTCGGCTGATGGATCTGTTAGCGCCCCACAGGTCGGTGAGTGGGGTCCAGGAGGCTGGATGGGGGGGGCAGTCCATCACCCCCTCCTTGGACTCCCATGCCATCCCTAGACAAGGGGGAGCAGAACAAAGGTATGGGAAAAGGTGGTCTTCAGGAAGCTGGTCCGAAAGCCATATACAGATATAGGCCATAACAAACACTTTAAGTTGTGCCTGGAAACAGATTGGTAGCCAGTGAAGCTGCTGTAAGAAGGGAATCACATGCTTGCTGTAACCACAATCAACAGTATTTGGGGAGAACTATCTCTCATTTAAACTTTATTGCCTTGATACAAGCATGTACAAGTTACTGACAGATGAATCCGTCCATTTCCAGTCTGTGTCAGTTTCACCTAGGGATGTCCTGGGTGACCAGCTGGGTCCAGGAGTCTGTTGGACTCCCCCCCCACTCCCCCCCCAAACCTGGCTCAGTGAGCCACTGCCCTCTTCTCCCGAGCTGCGTGAACGGCTGGGACTTACTGGACCTGTCTGGGAGGGCCCCGCAGCTGCCTGTCCTCCATGTGAGCCACCATTTTTATGGAAGAGGGGGCCCCTATATTTTTGTATATCTAATGTAAATCTAATGAGAGGGCCTTCTTAGTGGTGGTGCCTCATCTGTGGAACGAGCTCCCCAGTGAGGTCTGCCTGGTGCCCACATTATTATCTTTTCACCACCCGGTTAAGATCCATCTCTTTTCCCAAGCATCTGGCAGGCAGCACATGATGAGTTTTAATCGGTCCTGGATGTGTCTTTAGTTATGGATGACTGTTCAAAGTTGTTTTTAGTTATATGTAATTTGTGACTATTGTCTGTGTGTTTTTATGTAAATGGATTTTAAACTTTTTATATTGCATTTGATGTTTTAATTTCTGTAAACTGCCCAGAGAGCTTCAGCTATGGGGCGGTATAGAAATGAAACTACTAATACTAATACTAATACTAATAATGTTGCACAGAATGCCGGCTGTAAAGGGCCCTTTCCGCCATTTCTAATGTTGCAGAAATGGCCTTTTATGGCTGCTGTTGTGTGTAACATTAGAGATACAAAAACATAGAGCCCCCGTCATCCAATAAATGGTGCCTTGCATGGAGCAGCAGGTGACTGTGGTGTGCTCCAGGGGCTCGCGTGGGTGAGCAGCAGCAGAGGCTTCTCGAACACCCACCGAGTGCAGATCTAGGTGAGTCCATCCATCTCTAGTTTCACCTGTATTCAATAATTAGTCCGTTCCATCCAATTTCCACATCAGTCCAGTTTAAAACAACAACAACACCATGCACAAAGCTTCACATTTATTTTTGTGCACAATTTCCCCAAATGTGTGTATTCTATATGCAACTTTCCCCACTGTATGCATTTGTGTGCACAACTATTGAGCTGAGAACTGCATTGCAAAATCTGGAGATGTGCAAAATCCAAAGCATAGCTCTGTTCTGATCCGCTGATGATCTGCGAACTGTGAATTAGGGTGGATCACTTAAAAATGCAGACCAAACAAAATTCTCCCCCATCCCTCGTATGAGTACAGGAGCTGGCACTGAGAGTGTGTAGCCCTTCTAACTAATTGGTAACCACACTAAGCAGCTGTATGCTGAGAAGTTGGCAATACGTCCCATAGCTGCCATAGACTGCATTTATATGGCGCTATGAACACCTTCTTCTTTTGATGTACTTGCCACTGGCCTAAACATAATGACAGGGCTTCCTTGAACTGACAGTGGGGCGACAGTTTACTGAAGTTACAGACTGGCCTAGACTAGAGTTGTCATTTTTTAACCTAGGATCTCTATGGCTTATTTTGTGTTTTAATTTTTAACAGCAAGAATGTCTACTTAGGATCACTTAATACTGAACATTCTGACCAAAGACTCTTGCTTGAGAATGGAAGAAGCGCTTGTTAGATCAGATCAAGGCTTTCCTAGTCCAGACCTCCTTGCAAGAATCCCAGCAACCAGCATGCCCTTGGTGGCCCACCAGAAACTGGCCAGTGGCCCAACAGTCAACCACAGGCTACTTTATGTCAACCCCTGGCCTAGGGAACCCCCAGCTTCAGCTAGTGATGGGAAGTATTCTGTGGCTTCTGAAAGTACTGTGAATCTCACAATGGAAATAATACAGTATCGTCCCTTCCTGGTCTTTCTGCTAATTTTTTACAGCTGTTGATTTATTTCAAACAGCTGGCTCCAGACCAGTTCCACAGCTCTCCTTCTAATTTCCATAACATCTCATCATTCCCAAAGATGTCCTCATATAACCTTATCCACATATGTTTTCTGTGCTGGAACTGGACCCCACATAATTGTAGTGGAGAGTAACTGATCGGTGTCCCTTTAAGCAGCCTATGAGTGCACTGATATGGCTTGTTTTACCACAAATCGAAACAACAAGTGGGAGCATTTGACAGAGACTGTATATACATGATTACACCTTAATCGAGAGAGAGAGAGAGAGAGAGAGAGAGATTCATGCACAGAAGGAGACTTCCAAATGCAGATCCCCTCTGCGTGTGTAGATCTGTTGTCATGTCAATAGGCATCTGGATGCAAGGGCTCTAATGCAGTTTCTGCCTGTAATGCACAATTTGGATGGGGGATATGCTTTCCCAGCCATTGCACAATGTTGACAGGGATGGATGGATCACCCTGTTTTCACTCGGTGTCTATTTTGCATGTGTTTGCTCACTCTTAAGTACGCTACCAAATTTTGTAATTGGTTGGCTCATTAGTTGAAATTAATCCATTTGTAATGCTCATCTTGGTAGCGAGGCTGTATTATGACTTCGCTATAAGGTTTGGAATTGATTATGAGCTTTGGAGCATGCTCAGTCTGCATCTAAACAATGTCATTTCTGCGCATGTGCTGAGTTTGTCTAAGCCTTGAATGATTCAATGCATCCACTACTACATCTTCCGTCGTTGTTGCCACAGGTCTGGCTCTGCAAGGAGGATGACCCTGGGGGTAGGGTTGGCGGAGAATTTCTCCCCGAAACTTCGGGGGGCCGAGCGCCAACGTGTTCGGCCCCCCGAACAAGTTTCGGGGAGATATCCTCCGCACCCCCCCCGCCCCCCGCTCCCCCCCCGGGACGGGACTTACCTTCACCGAATGTCCCTCCCAGCGGCGGGTCCGGCCGGCGGTTCGGCGGGTGTTCAAGCGGGGCGGGAGCGGCAGCCGGTCTTTCGACCGGCTGCCGCCACCACCATTGCAATGAAAGAAAAAAAAAAGCCACCCGATAGGCTACGTGACGATTCACGTAGCCTATCACGGCTAGATTTGCAAAGTCAGCCATGATAGGCTACGTCAATCGTCACGTAGCCTATCACGGCTGACTTAAAAAAAAAAAAGTGTGTACGGATAATGGCGGCCCCCATAGGGAGCCGCCATTCCCGTTCCTTATTTGGTCGCTGTAGTCTACGTAAACATTTACGTAGACTACGGCGAAAATAAGGGCAACGCTATTTGCGTTGCCCTTATTTTCGCCGTAGTCTACGTAAACATTTACGTAGACTACAGCGACTAAATAAGGAACGCGAATGGCGGCTCTCTATGGGGGCCGCCATTAGCGTACGCGCTTTTTTTTTTTTTTTTTAAAGTCACCCGTGATAGGCTACGTGACGATTGACGTAGCCTATCACGGCTGACTTTGCAGATCTAGCCGTGATAGGCTACGTGAATCGTCACGTAGCCTATCAGGGGGCGTTTTGTTTTTTTTAAACTTTCGCGTTCGCGGCCGGGCGAGGCGGGAAGCCTCCTCCCTGGCCTGAATTTCGGCCGGGCGAGGCGGGAAGCCTCCCCCCCCTGGCCTGAATTTCGGCCGGGCCGAAGCGGGAAGCCTCCCCCCACGGCCTGAACTTCGCGGGGGGACCAGCGAAGCGCCTCCCCCCCACCGCGAACGTCCTTCGAGGACAGGTAAGTGACTTTCGTCCACCCCTACCTGGGGGTCCATCTTTCCTCCATATATTGGCAATCAGTGAGTAAACATCACCGGACATCATCACGCAGGCAGGCCACACGAGAACAACCAATCAGGGAGGGGGCACGTAATGTGGTGTTGCATGACGTCATGCTATACCAGCTGATTCCAAAGCACAGCTCCCAAGATGCATTTCGATACTGTGCACGTGCAACGGAACAAAATCTCGTGTGTATGAATGCAATTATTTTCTGAGTATTTGACAAGTTCATTTGGGGTGAATTCACCCATCACTGTTCATAAGACAGCCAGTGCGGTGTAGTGGCTAGAGTGTTGGACTGGGATCCGGGAGATCCGGGTTCTAGTCCCCACTCAGCCATGGAAGCTCACTGGGTGACTTTGGGCCAGTCACAGACTCTCAGCCCAACCTACCTCACAGGGTTGTTGTTGTGAGGATAAAAGGGAGAGGAGGAGGATCATGTAAGCCGCCTTGGGTTCCTTGCAAGAGGAAAAAAGGCGGGGTATAAATGCAATAAATAAATAAATAAAATAAGTGTCTTCTGTCCTATGTTTACATTAGTGTGCAAATTTTAAGATAAAAACATATGCACAAAAATTCATGCAGAAATATGTATTTAAATATGTATCCTGAATGTATGTTTTCTTACAAAATCTGCATTTATAAACGTATTTATCTGAATGTACACATTTCTAAAAATATTTAGTCCAAAAAACTGTATTTTCCAGTGCATTTTGGTATGTTTTTTGAGCCATGAACTGCGTTGCAAAATTCAGAGGAGTGTGAGAGTGGAAAATAATTACATTCCAATCCACACATTAGTCCTGGAATTGTGGGTCAAATCACTTTGCATCAGAATTCATACAGATACAATTCTTCAAGCCTCCTTGACAGGAATAAGCATCTCTATCAACTTTCCTCTACCAACTTGTTGTGTGTACTATCTTGTTGCCACAATAATATCGAGACCAAGTTCTTAGCATTTTCGAGGTAAAGTTACACATAAATAAGATCTTTCCAGATCCTCCTGTCCTGTGGGAATGTACAAGAATTTTCAACAGATAGTTTGTTTCTTATATTTTTAAATTGCTCTATAACCAAAGCTCTCTGGGTGGTGTACAAATTAAAAACATAAAATACAGAGTAACGATATAACAAATCAGATTAAAACAGCACAAAACCACCAGCAGCACATAATAAAATCAAAAGTAAAACAAACAACAAGGGTAAAACAGTACAAAGAACTAAAAACACTAACAAAAATCCTAAAATGCCTGGGAAAATAAAAAAAGGTCTTCACCTGGCACCAAAACCCCCATAATTTATGTGCCAGGCCACCCTCTCTGGGAAGGTGACCCCATTCCACAGATGGGGTGCTACCACTGAAAAGGCCCTCTCTCATGTAGAAACCTGCCTTATCTGGGGAGATGGCCTTAGGTTCCAGGTAGGTAGATATGGGGGGAAATGCTCAATCAGGTAACCCAGCCCCAAGTTGTTGAGGGCATTAAAGATGAAAACCTGAATTATTAATTGGGCCTGGAAATGAACTGGCAGACAGCGAGGATGGCAAAGTACTGGCATAACATGATCCTATCAGCCAATTCCCATTAACAATCTAGCTGCCCTGAAGTTTTCAGACCAATTTCAAAGGCAGGCCCATGTATAACACATTGCAACAATCCATTTAAATACAAATTGCTTGGTTATGTAAAAAGAAAGGAAGTCAGAAGTTATGATAAAAGGAAGCTAGATAAAAATGCAATGAATTCTGTGATCTAGAATGATGAGAAGTTGAGAACTGGGTTATGCCAGGATGAACTTCAGATATTTTGAAAAACAACAACATTATGATAATACATGTTAAGCTATTTCAAATGGCATGAATTGATCCTGTACATGTTAGTCTTTCCGATCAACATGTTTAGACTGGTAAGCACGCAAGGTCATCTGGCTTCTCAGCTTCTGCATTAACAGGAATCCTTTCACCATCTACCTCTTGAATTTGCCCATAGACATTTGCACCCTCTTGAATTTACCTGTCAAAAGCAGACAGTTTCTATTCATTACTATATGCCTCACTTCTCTTCACGTATAATTCAAGCTTGTGTCTCCTGACAGTGATTTTGTATGGAGAGATGTCTGTCTGTCTGATTTGCAATCTGCCTGCCACCAATTAGTTTGACTGAGGCATTCTTCCGCTGTCGTATCATTCCTGCTCTGGGTTCCATCTGGCCTACTTTCTGGATTAATGTTTTAATTTTATCGTGTTTGGACTGGTGACATTCATGTTACAATGATCAAGTGTATTTGCATTGTGGACTTCCTGATTTTCACTCCACTGATGGTTGGCTGTACTTTGACCCTGTTCAACAAGACCTGCCCTACCTCACAGACATGTCAGCCAGCAAGAGTGTACACAGATATCTTGATAATACCCCTGTTCTTCATTATCTGGTCATCTATACTCAATTCTATGCATGTCTGCTCTAATGTAAGCCAGTAAGAATGGGTGGGGTGGGTGGGTGGACGGACTTGTAAAACATAAATCTCTGGTTTCCATAGCAGCTCCTTGCACGACCGGTTTAAATGCCTTTAACAATTAAAGCTATTTAAAAGTTTCAAGGCCGTTACATTGCTCTTACCTGGGGTCATTGTTCAAGATAAGATGGGAGTTTCCCTGATTGGAGCTGGAGAAAGCCTTCTCCCTTCCAGTGACCCCAATCTGGATTCTGTCTGTCCCAGCACAGCTAATTGTTGTGGTCTTTTCCCCGCAGCCCAGCTCATCAGGGGGAAAGTAGGTAAATGCCATTATTCTTATACTGCTGTATCAACCTGCATCCTCTTCACCTCTTTCAACATCAGCATTAACCCAATCATTTGCTACTAGATTGGAAGAGATAGGAAAAAGTGCTCCAGGAGCCCTTCCTCAGATGCATTTTTAAAGCAGGAACCTTAAGGCAGCGGAGACTGACAGCTGATCTGAAGGTAATTGTATGGGAGGAGTAAACTAGGCATTATGAACAAACTTTATATTTCTGTTACTCATTCAAAGAAAAAGACCTTTATGCTAATATATCTTGCCATGTATAATTGTGAAGGACCAACCACAGAGGTATCCAAAGAAGCCAAAAGATATAATTGTTTTTCAGTTATAATTTGTTTGCTTTAGAAACTAGACTATATATCACTGGCTAGTGTGGTATGTCAGGTAGTACATAGTCAAGTAATGGCCAATGCTATTTAAAATCTCCCCACTCCTTTCCCTAAGAAATCTGCTTCTATGTCTGTGGAAGAATCATAGAACGGATTATCTCAAGATTTTCTGGATCTGCTTTGGACTTCATTGATATGCTCTTTGCACATGAGCATCTGTTGCATGGCCATATTGTAGACAACAACATCATTGGATATGAAGTGTTCATTCTGAAGTTCAAACATTTAAAGGAGTCTTGATATCAAAAGTGATCTTTCAGGCTTTGATGGAGGGGTTAAATCATTATGGTGCAAATGCAGTTATTAGAAGAAAACGTAATGCAGTCAAAACAATGAACACTTTCTATTTTCTTCCAAGTTAATGTGGCATGGATTCTATGAAAGTACGGTAGACTTTGATATGGCTGCCACAATTTTTAGAACAAGATTCTGTGTTTTGGAAACTGCAATATGCAGTCCAAATTGTACTTCTGGAAAGTGTCAGCAGCAGTTCTAGTAATGACTAGTGACCTGTTAAACTGTAATGTTCTGTAGTCTTTATTTTGAAATTTTGCAACCTTGACTGGCAATAGGAACAAGAACAAACTACTGGGACAACCAACTGACTTTGGTTCTAGAGCTGTGCCAAGTCTACAGAGTGCCTTAAAGCCTACAAAGGATGGGATCCAGGGAAGCATTATACATGTAGAAACAAAACAGAGAGTTACTCCAGAAATAGAGAGCCACGTAACCATCCATGTCATACTTTTGAAGGTTCATGGTTGTGTGTAAGGGAAAGTGTCATGCGAAAGACAATGACCAGTCCTTTTAGGGCTGGGCCTGGGCCTAATCTGGCCTTCTTTGGTTCCCCAGATGGTCATATCCATTTCCCCTGACCACCCCACATTTGGTGGCTTCCTGACTTTTGTGCAGTTTTTTTCCCCATTCTAAAAGGTTGAAATGCCTTAGATAATTAACTTGAGGTAATTAACCTCAGGTTAATTACCTGCAGTAAGGGCTTTAAGCTACAACATGCTGGTATTTTTAGTATTTTGACCCTGCCTTTTTTCCTTTGGCCCTGCCTACCGCTTAAATACCCCCCCCCCAAAAAAAAAAACTTATTTGAAATCAAATTTGGTCCTCAGGCTTTAGGGAGAGCTATTGCCTTGTCCCTTTTTTAGAACTCTGGTTCTAGAAAAGTCCCACTGAAATCCATAGGATTTTGAATAATAACTGACTTGAAGATTCTGAGAAATAAAGTATTCTGACTGGAAAATACCAATTCAAGGATTTTATAGCTGCCTTGCGTGCTTGATCCTCAAAGGAAAAAAATTCCAAAGTCTGGGGCAATATTTCAAGTTCCTAGGCATGGCTATCATTCATGCCTGAGTTCTCACCACATATTTAAACATTAGCTCTGCACAGGCAGAATATAACTTTTCAGGTTCAAGATACTAGGAACAGATGTTAGTGGTGGCCCAAGTGAACAACAGCCATCTTAATTTTTCTATCCTACTACAAACATCAGTCAGAGTTACTGCTTCCTGAATTAAAAACCAGTTAAGGTGGCCATGTGTCCTTTTTTTTTTAACAGAGGACAGTCCTCTATTTGAAAGGCTATCATCTGTTTTGAAGGCATCTTCTATTTGAAGGCCTGTCCAGTTCATATCCAGTTTAAAGATAAAGAGCCATCAGAAGGAAGAGCTGGGCCTTGAAGACCCCGTTAACAGCACCTGAACAGCAGACCGAGCAAGGCACAGAGGTCACATTGTCGTGGTGTTCCACACTATGTTGAGATATATTGTATTTCTATTTAAATTATAATTTGTTGTTCAGTCGTTCAGTTGTGTCCGACTCTTCGTGACCCCATGGACCATAGCACGCCAGGCCTTCCTGTCCTGTGTTCTCTCCCGGAGTGTGCTCAAGTTCATATTCATTGCATCAGTGATGCTATCTAGCCATCTCATTCTCTGCCGTCCCCTTCTCCTTTTGCCTTCAGTCTTTCCCAGCATCAGGGTCTTTTCCAGAGAGTTTTCTCTTTGCATTAGGTGGCCAAAATATTTGAGCTTCAGCTTCAGTATCTGTCCTTCCAATGAGCAGTCAGGGTTGATTTCCTTTAGTATGGACTGATTTGACCTCCTTGCAGTCCAGGGGACTCGTAAGAGTCTTCTCCAGTACCACAGTTTGAAAGCATCAATACTTCGGCGCTCAGCCTTCCTTATAGTCCAGCTCTCATAGCCATACATTACTACTGGGAAAACCATAGCTTTGATTATACGGACCTTTGTCGGCAAGGTGATGTCTCTGCTTCTTACTATGCTGTCTAGGTTGGCCATAGCTTTCCTCCCAAGGAGCAAGCGTCTTTTAATTTCATGGCTACAGTCACCGTCTGCGGTGATCTTGGAGCCCAAGAAAGTAAAATCAGTCACTGCTTCCATTTCTTCCCCTTCTATATGCCAGGAAGTGATGGGGCCAGATGCCATGATCTTAGTTTTTTTAATGTTGAGTTTCAAACCAGCTTTTGCACTCTCCTCTTTCACCCTCAACAAGAGGCTCTTGAGATCCTCTTCGCTTTCTGCCATTAGGGTGGTATCGTCTGCGTATCTGAGGTTGTTGATAATTCTCCCAGCAATCTTAATTCCGACCTCTGATTCATCCAACCCGGCATTTCTCATGATGTACTCTGCATATAAGTTAAATAAGCAGGGTGACAATATGCAACCTTGTCATACTCCTTTCCCAATTTTGAACCAATCGGTTGTTCCATGTCTGGTTCTTACTGTTGCTTCTTGACCCTTGTACAGGTTTCTCAAGAGACAGGTAAGGTGGTCTGGTACTCCCATCTCTTCAAGAATTTGCCACAGTTTGTTGTGATCCACACAATCAAAGGCTTTAGCATAGTCAATGAAGCAGCAATAGATGTTTTTCTGGAATTCTCTTGCTTTCTCCATGATACAGCGAATGTTGGCGATTTGATCTCTAGTTCCTCTGCCTCTTCGAAACCCAGCTTGTACTTCCGGTAGTTCTCGGTTCACATACTGCTGAAGCCTAGCTTGTAGGATTTTGAGCATAGCCTTGCTGGCATGTGAAATGAGCACAATTGTACGGTAGTTTGAATGCTCTTTGGCATTTCCCTTCTTTGGAATTGGAATGTAAACTGAGCTTTTCCAGTCTTGTGGCCACTGCTGAGTGTTCCAAATTTGTTGGCATATTGAATGCAGCACTTTAACAGCATCATCTTTTAGAATTTTAAATAACTCAGCTGGAATACTGTCATCTCCTCTAGCATTGTTGTTAGTAATGCTTCCTAAGGCCCACTTGACTTCACTCTCTAGGATGTCCGGCTCAAGTTCAGTGACCGCACTATCATGGCTATCAGGGACATTCAGATCTTTCCTGTATAGTTCTTCTGTGTATTCTTTCCACCTCTTCTTAATCTCATCTGCTTCTGTTAGGTCCCTGCCTTCTTTGCCCTTTATCATGCCCGTCTTTGCACAAAACGTTCCCTTGAGATCTCCGATTTTCTTGAAAAGATCTCTAGTCTTTCCCATTCTATTGTTTTCCTTGATTTCTTTGCATTGTTCATTTAAGAAGGCCTTCTTGTCTCTCCTTGCTATTCTCTGGAACTCTGCATTCAGTTGGATATATCTTCCCCTTTCTCCCTTGCTTTTCGCTTCCCTTCTTTCCTCAGCTACTTGTAAAGCCTCATCAGACAGCCACTTGGCTTTCTTGCATTTCTTTTTCTTTGGGATGGATTGAGTTGCTGCCTCCTGAACAATGTTACGGACCTCCGTCCATAGTTCCTCAGGCACTCTGTGTATCAGGTCTAATCCCTGAAATCTATTCCTCACCTCCACTGTATATTCATAAGGGATATGATTTAGGTCATACCTGAATGGTTTAGTGGTTTACCCTATGTTCTTCAATTTAAGCTGAAATTTTGCAAGAAGCAGCTCATGATCTGAGCCACAGTCAGCTCCAGGTCTTGTTTTTACTGACTGTATAGAGCTTCTCCATCTTTGGCTGCAAAGGACATAATCAATCTGATTTCGATATTGACCATCTGGTGATGTCCATGTGTAGAGTCATCTCTTGTGCTGTTGGAAAAGAGTGTTTGCTATGATCAGCGTGTTCTCTTGGCAAAACTCTATTAGCTTTTGTCCTGCTTCATTTTGTACACCAAGGCCATGCTTGCCTGTTATCCCAGTGATTTCTTGACTTCCTACTTTAGCATTCCAATCCCCTATGATGAAGAGGACATCTTTTTTTGGTGTTAGTTCTAGAAGGTGTTGTGGGTCTTCATAGAACCGATCAACCGCAGCTTCTTCGGCATCAGTGGTTGGGGCATAGACTTGAATTACTGTGATGTTGAATGGTTTGCCTTGGATTCGTACTGAGATCATTCTATCGTTTTTAAGATTGTACTCCAGTACTGCTTTTCCCACCCTTTTGTTGACTATGAGTGCTACTCCATTTCTTCTAAGGGATTCTTGCCCACAGTAGTAGATATGATGGTCTCCTGAATTAAATTCGCCCATGCCTGTCCATTTTAGTTCGCTGATTCCCAAGATGTCGATGTTCAATCTTGCCATCTCATGTTTGACCACCTCCAACTTACCTTGATTCATTGATCTTACATTCCAGGTTCCTAAACAATATTGTTCTTTACAGCATCGGATTTTCTTTTCACCACCAGACACATCCGCAGCTGAGTGTCCTCTCTGCTTTGGCCCAGCCGCTTCACTCTTTCTGGCGCTACTTGGAAATACCCTCTGCTCTTCCCCAGGAGTATATTGGACACCTTCCGACCTGAGGGGCTCATCTTCCGGCGTCATATCTTTTAGCCTTGTGATACGTTCCACGGGGTTTTCTTGGCAAGAATACTGGAGTGGGTTGCCATTTCCTTCTCCAGTGGACCACATTTTGTCAGAACTCTCTGCCATGACCTGACCGTCTTGGGTGGCCCTACACGGCACAGCTTATGGCTTCACTGAGTTACGCAAGCCCCTTCGCCACAACAAGGCAAACCCATGAAGGGGTTAAATTATAATACTTCTTTCTAAATTTGCATTTATACATATAAATTAGCATATGCAAATATTATGTGATTTGTGTCTTCTTTTGTCCTCTTTTTGGGTGATACATTTCCTCTTTTGGGATGATTCATAACTGGCAACCCTAAAACCAGTAGAACAGTACCAATTGTCCTGACATTTTCCTCTGACCAGGTAATGCTCCTACTGCCATTGTACACAGTGCACAACATTTTCAAACAGTGTAAGATCCTTCCGGGACCTAGGAGAATGCAGATAATGGGTTAAGCAGGGAATGGTTTTATTACAACAACTTTAGTATCAAACAAGTCCTTTGTGGCCTATCATAATCTTCTGTGGCTACCTGACCAGGTCTAGCATATGTAGAGAGCTTGAGTCCCAATTTAACCTGTATTGAAATTGCCCCAGGTTCTGGTATGCTAGAACTGCTAGGAAAACAGGGAGTAGTCTTCTAAAACATTATAAAGAGAAGACTTATTCACTAGAGTAGAGCATTATCTTTCAGTATAAATCGGGAATGATACAGCAGCTGCCAGATCTTGCTCCATTTTTATTTGTAATGGCAGGCTCTATTAACTTTTAAATCTTATTAGGCAGTGGTTCTTTCATAATTATAGCTAACGTGAGCTGAAGGAAACCACAATTGTTCTTGCTCCTGGCACAGCTGAATAATCACATATAAAGATTCCTGAAGTGATGCATAATACTGTTCTAATTACATGACTTTTGGGGGGTACATCCTAATAAATTCAGCTTCAGAGTGGGAGTGGGGGAAGAAATGCAGTTTTAAGGAAGTGAAGTGGGCCTGTTGAATCTTTTTACTATATTTGCATTATTAAATTCATTTTTTAAAGTGCACTGTCAAAGACATAGAGATAATGACTCTTCTCTAGCTCATCTGCAAAAAATCAGTGGCAGCACATAATACTTTTATTAGTAGAGCCAGTGTGGTGTAGTGGCAAGAGTGTTGGACTGGGAGCTGGGAGATCCGGGTTCTAGTCCCCACTCGGCCATGGAAGCTCACTGGGTGACTTTGGGCCAGTCACAGACTCTCAGCCCAACCCACCTCACAGGGTTGTTGTTGTGAGGATGAAATGGAGAGGAGGAGGATAATGTAAGCCGCCTTGGGTTCCTTGCAAGGGAAAAAAGGCGGGGTATAAATGCAATAAATAAATAAATAAATTATACTAGGGATTTTTCATCTGGACTTTCAAATACAGTTTTTTCCCTAGGGCAGGTTTACAAACATATCAAACAAAACACAATCCATAATGAGACGACAATATAAAATGCTAACAACAGTAAAAGCAGGGGATAAAAGCAGCATAATCCAAAGCTGTCCTTTTGTATTAATTTGCTGTAAAGCTGTCTGGAGTGGAGCGCACTAAGGAGAGAGAATAATACAGACTCTTTGCCCACTCAATTGGTTTCATGCCTAGCTTAGACATTCAGGAGTCTGGGGCTAGTTCTTAAGTTAGGCTCCCTCATCTTATCACTTCCACTGACTACAGGGTGACTATGTGCTCTACTTTGCAGAGGACAACCCTCTATTTTGGAGAGCTGGCAGAGGACAATCCTGTATTTGAAAGTTCCATCTGTTTGAAGTTGTATCCAGTCCAAGTCTGATTTAAAGTCAAAGAACCATAAGAGGGGAGAGCCAGAGGAGGGCCTTGAAGTTGACCATCAATAGTTAGCACCTGGGCAGCAGACTGAGAAGTCCCACAAGTCACCTAGGCTAGATCTACACTAGTGCTTTTTAATGGTATTGAAGTGTTAAATAACTGTTGGGGCACATTCCCTATACCACTTTTACACATTCCATATACCGCTTTTGTAGCATTATTTCCCACTTTATATTCCATATTATCCAAAATACCCAAACAGATGTCATTGTGTGTGCTGTGAGGTTTAAATGCGCAAGAGGGATATAGCATTACAATGATGGGATCGTATTGATATGACACTAGGTGTATATCTGGTCTGTCTTCACCACTATGGTGAGATTTCTAAAAGTTGCATCTATAAATGAACCATTTGCATATCAAGTGTTATGAAAATTGGTGTTCTCTTTGGTCTTCTTTTTTGGTGATGCATTTCCTCTTTCTTGGTGATGCCTAAGTGGCCACCTTAATTGACTACTACTGATGTTGCACTCCCTTCAAGGGAGGCGAAACATGAAAGTATCTAGTGGACTCTGGCTAGGGCCTCTACCTCTGCTAATACAAGTAAACCCTGGAGCTGAATCCAAGCAGGACAGCTTGGAAAGCATAAGATATGGCAGGTGTGGTTGCCTTAGACATTTATTGCCTCCTAGTAGTTACAGCCCCCATCACTGGATGTTCTTTCTCCTGCCATTTAGGGTCAAACTACACGTTATGTTAAATATGTGGCATGCAGCTCTGGGTGGGGGTGGGTTTTTTTTGGTTTATTTAAGTGTGGGAGGCCCTGATCCAGAATAGGGCCACAGTGTGGGGGAAGGGGAGATCCCTTTCTTCCTAAACCATGAAAGCAACTGTGGCCCTGTGCACTAATAGGGAGAGTAAAAGGGGTCCCATTGCTGACAATGGGATTTTTTTTTTAACTATTGCTATTTGGGGCAGGGGAGTCAGCAGGCTAGTTTACGGGGAGCAGGACATGCCATGTGGCAAACACAGCTGTGTCCTCCAACAGAGGGGAATGCCTGGGGGAGCTCAGGAGGAATGGCTGCATCTGTCAACTGAGGTGGTTGCCTCACTCTGCCTAATGGTGGGGCCGACCCTGCCTGCATTTCATGTTAAACAAACAAACAAAAATATGGACCTGCAGTGCACAGTCTGCATTCAATACAATGTGTAGTTTGACAATTACACAGCTTGGGGTGAACTATCTTTTTGGGTTCCTTGGTAGTCCCATACCAGGAAAACAATCACATTTCTAGTTTTCTTTCCCTTAATTCCATTAAAGTTCTTAGGTCCAAATACATCCAGGATTCTGGTATTTTCCCTCTCCCTTTCATGCCTTTTGTGATATGAAATTTGGAGGGGGGAGGCAATATTAAAAAGCCCTGGAAAAGCAATCATGGGAACATAGGAACAATCACCTTTAACCTCCCTGGTGTACAGGAACAGGCCTTAAGTAATTATTATATACCGATCAATTCAGCAGCTATGGACTGCTGTCATAATGCTTCAAAAAGCATACGATCCATGACTATTCAGTGTTACTGTTTTTTGGAGGAATGTGTTAACGGTTCCATTTATCATTCCCTTCCATCATTCCCAACCCATCAAGTAGCTCATGGTCATCTTAACCAAAGCGTAAGTTTAAGATGTTGTTCACTTTGTCAACAAATGATTAGAAAGTGTCATGGAACCCTGTTCCACTGGGGAACATATCACCCTGTTCCACTGGGGCTTGCAAGGGAAAATAGAAGCAGTCAAACCAAGCAGAACAAGTCAGGTCAGGTCAGATCAAGTAAAGCCCAGTCAAGGCAAGTCTTGACAAACAGGAGTCAGCACCTTGGTTAGTTTCCAGTGGGCCCCGCCCCCTGCTGACTTGAGTTCTGAAAGTGTGGTGTCTCAGCAGAGAGCTGAAGCCATCTGAAGTCTTAGCTAGGCTGGCCTTTATCATTCTAGGAGATGGCTATACTGTCTTAGAGGGCCTTTGTCTGATGCTGCAAGCCTTGACTTCTACAGTGCAGAGGGGATAGGGATGCTATTAGGGGCTCATCTTCTGAGTCTGAGAAGGTACAAGGCTGGTACCCAGGAGGAGGTGCTGAGGAACCCACCTGAGTGGGAAGCCTGCATTTTCTCCTCATCTGTATCTTCTTCATGGTAGCATAAGCAGCCAGGTTTGGAGGTCATGACACATATGAGGAGGATGTATATAAAGAATGTGGCACACAACAGTCATATTAATCATAGCATGAAATTAATGAAGGGCACAATCCTTTGCATATGGCACAATCCTGTCTTAGGCATGCTGGGACATGGTGGGAGTTGTAGGACTTTTTCTGTCTAAATATGCATAGGATTGTGCCCTAAAATGTTTTTAAAACTTTTCTTTAATTGACCTGAAGGGGTGTCAATAGCATTCAGATAATCGGATGTTTAAATAAATGGATGTGCTTATACTGAGCTTCTTCATTACTCCAATACATTCACAATATGCATTTGAGTATCTAGGAACTAAAGAAAATGGGGAAGCTTTGGACAAAAATGGATTGGCTGAAGTAATCCTGCTTTTACCAGAAGTTGAAATAAGTATTTGGAAAGTGTCTTACTATTTGCACTAGATGAACCATTTATTTTTCTCTATTCCGCTACTATATTTGAATTTTTGTTGAATTTTATTTTTATCTCAAACCTCTGACATTTTAAAAGTGTGAAAATATTTAAAATAGTTTCCTATATCCTGTGCCACACCTAATGTTATTTCATGTCTCTGCCAGTCACTAATTAAGACCATCTTCCTTTATATTACATTTAGAGGCATATAAATCTGTATAAATTTCATTCCTTTATTACTATTTATTCTATTTTGGCAAAGTAAGCATTTTCCCCCTGAAGTAGGAATATTTAGGTTTTACTTAGCAAAGCACTGAAATACGACCAATTTAATTTTAGCATATGGTGACAGACATTCGTTTTATTTACTTGACCTACAAACGTCCTTTTAAGATTTATTTTAATTATAACTTCTCTTCTATATTATTTTTGGTAGATATTATCATCAGAGCAAACATGACATGAAGATACTTCTTTTTCTCTCCTGTGAAACACTGGCATCCTGATCCTAACCACATTGATTTGAAAGTAATTCCCATTAAGTTCATAAAAACATTCTTAAGATGATTGAATTTTACCATGCCTTATGCTTGTGCTGTTTGTCATTCATGTAACAATTCTGAATGAAAGACGGGTGAATCTGACAGTTTCTCTTTCTCCTACATTCAATTTTTCTAAATCTCAAGTTCTTTCTCTCCCAGATATGAAGAACTTTGGGAATTTTGGTAAATTATTATTAAAAATGTACTGGAACCAAATTCTAACCCATCCGCACCAGCCAAATTCAATAGGTACAGGTATTCCCAGGATGGAGAGGGCCATGTTGTACCTGCCTGCCATGTAGCTCTTAAGGATGAGAAGCATTTCAGACAAAAGAGGTGGGAGTCTTAGTTTGGTACCACAAACACAAAACCTTGACTTTTAAGAGTTAGGGGCTATTGTATGCATGTTTAGGGAGAAAAAAATCCTACAACTCTCAACATTCCCTAGCCAGCCATGCTGGTTGGAGAGTGCTAGGAATTGTAGGACTTGTTTCTTTCTAAACATGCATAGGGTTACACCCTAAAGCATTCAGAGTCCTGGGCCTAGATGGACAAATCTGTCAGTTTTGGTTTCTCCCATGTATTTATTTATTTAATTTATTAATCGCCCATCTGGCTGGTCACCCAGCCACTCTGGGCGATGTACAACAATAAAACAGTTTAAAACAATGAAATTCTACATTAAAAACATAATATTTCTAAAAATACCCTAACCCACCCCAAATGCCTGCCTGAACAACCACTTTTTTTTGTCCTGAATATAGAGATCTTTGCAAACTTTGATAAATTCTTATCAAAACCAAACTGAAACGAACTTCTCATCATCCCTATTCTAAGCACATTTACTGACAGATATTCCTGTTGTTTTTAATTGGCCAGTCTTTATATAGTTAGTTCTTTGGACAAAGTATATTGTCCTCAACTGGATGAGGTTGGTGATATCAATCCATTTGAACAGTACCATCACCCCCAGTTCATTTCACACAGTATTTTCTCTAGCAAAAGGACTTAAGAGATGACCTCACTGGATTCTGAGGCTCCATTTAAACCTGAGATGAAAATGGACCCAATCCATCATGGGCACACAGTGGATCCCAGCAGGATGCACTAGGGTGAATGGGAGGTCTCCGAGCATGGCAGAGTTTAAACTAGTGATGTGCCCAAACATACTTCCACATTTTTTCAACCACTGTCATTCAATTTGATGAAAGTAGGGATGGCGGAGAATTCCGCCATGGATTTCAGTGAGGCTGAATGCACTGGCATTCTGAAACTAGTGGCGGAATGGCCTCCCCCCCCCGCCACCTCACGGAATCCCCCCGGAACGAAACTTACCTGGGTCTCCGGTGGCGGTGGCTGGTCTTTCGGCCGGCTGCTGCGGCCACCATCTGCATCCTGTCAAGCTTCCGTCATAGGCTACATAAGTATTTACGTAGTCTATCACGACAAAGAGCAGGCACGCAAATGGCGGCCCCTACGCCATTTGCGTGGCTGCCTTTACCATGATAGGCTACGTAAATACTTACGTAGCCTATCACGGAAAGAGCAGCGATGCAAACGGCGTAGCGGCTGCCGTTCGCATGCCTGCTCTTTGCCGTGATAGGCTACGTAAATACTTATGTAGCCTATCATGGCAGCCTGGCAGGACGCAAATGGCAGCTGCTACAGCAGCCGCCATTTGCGTCCGCAACAGCCCGGCCGTGGCTGGAACTCCGGCTGCGGATGGCCCTGGATGGTGGCTCCGCAGAGCCAGCCAGGGAGGATTCCGGGGGGAGGGACAGAGCACCTCCCCCCCCACCGCGAATCACATCTGCGAAAAGGTAAGTGACTTTCATACATCCCTATGGAAAAGGAATGGCTTTCGAAAAGAAATTCAAAGGAAGAGAAAATTTTGGAGAAATTCTCATGGGCTGTGTTTACCTTACTTATGGGATGGCTGAGGTATGAGAGTCCTTTCTTTCAATCATATCTCTGGCAGCTTGTAGCCTGTTTGGCTTCCTGCATCATGAGATAATTCCTCCCATAGGGCTTTTTCAGATCATGAAGCACAGGCAGCCTGACAGGTTGCAGGCCAATGAAGAGATGCATAACAGAGAGAAAGAAAGGAAAACACACAGCACCCTTGGCCACCTCACAGTGATTAGGTAACCTCAAAAACACCACCAAAATAAATTCAAAATAAATTATAAAATGCCCTGAGAATGAGGCAGAAAAAAATGGAAGCCTCTGTCATGGGGGAAGAAAACTTTCAGGAAATCCGAGGACAGATTTTGGCAGCGCACTAGCTCTGCCTGTTCCCTGGAGCTAAACACAACACTGCCCTCCTCACACCTGCATTGTGGAGGATGCAAATAGGGGGTTAGGCTGCCAGCACATTCAATGCTGTTGTCACTTGCAGTGGCAGTGCAACCCCCAAAAAAACTCTTAGGAAAAAAAGAAAGCAGCTGTGCTATAGCCCCTGCCAATGGTGAGCCCTACCTGTAAAAAATTATCTCCATATTTGGGATAAAAAGAACTTGAGATTTAAAACATTTGAACGTGGGAGAAACTGAAACTGACAAATTCATCCATCATGGCCCAGGATGCTTTCCTCTTAAAAGCCTGGATTTGATTCCATGTGCATTCAGTCATGTTGATGTTTCATTTGGGTTGCCACCTCTTTTTTTCTGACAGGCTCCTCATCTCTAACAACTGTATGGCAGGCAGGTACATTATGGCCCTCTCCATGATGGGAATAGCAGTACCTATTGAATTTGGCTGGTGCAGATGGGAGATAATTTCATTTCAGTTCGTTCTTGTTTATCAAAGTTTGCAAAGTTCTTCGTATTCAGGAAGGACAGAACATGAGATTTTCAAAGTTCCAATGTGGGAGAAAGTGAAACTGACAGTTTTGCCCATCCCTATTAGCCAACCAGGCATGGACTATGTCTCCTTTTCTCCTAACATGCAAGTCTTAGTGGTGTACAGTTAATGTGGGTTCTGTTGAAGAAGATCCATTGTGTGATCTTTATTTATCATCCAAATTTATAATTACTGGTCATATGTTTCCTGGATGGATCCAGACATACTCATGCTTAGAGTAAAACCACTGAAATCAATGGGACGTGTTAGCCATGCATAACTTAAGTCCCATTGGTTTCAATGGATTACTCCAAGTATGACTAAGTCTGGAGCCAACCCATCGTTGGAAGATACAGAACTGAAGAAAGAAACATAATTGCACAGTGCAGCTGATGTGTTAGTTAAGGCCTCTTCTCACATTCTATTTTGCTATCTCTTTGGTAACACCACACTGCTGTTCAATTATCTGCATGTCCACAAATGGGTAAGAATGTCATTGTCAATTCATTTTTTATACAAATATACCAAAATTCATAAAGTTCTTCATATTTGGGAGCGACAGAATTGGGATTTTAAACTTTCGAATGCAGGAGAAAGTAAAACTCACAGATCCACCCACCCCTATTGAGCAGTGGCTCGTGCTCAGTCCATCAGTGCATCGTGCCTAATCAATTATGGCTGTGGGAGTGAAACCCAAGCAACATTTCCAGCTTGAATTGTCCTGGGAAAATCCATATATATGTGTTCTGCTAACACATACCTTGTTTCCAACTCTACCAATATAAAGGCTCCTCAGTGCAATCCAATGGAGTGCTTGGCAAACAGTTTGGGCCTGCATGCACTTTTCAAGAAATCCACTGGTTATGACTTTGGTGGGAAATGGGAGTGGAAAGACTGAATCCAGTTCCCTACTAAGCAGCCAGTCACCAGCATTTTTGCTTTTGAAAAAAGGTGTCCGTGCACACAGCCCAGGCGCCTCCTGGATCAGAAATTGGAACTGAGCTTGCAGTAACTAGTTGTGCATGTAGCTCTCTTTCTAGTTGCAGACAGCGATGTGGAAGCTTTCTTCCAAATATATATAGCAATTCACATCTAAAAGAATTTTGGTTTAAAAAATACCCCTCAAAGTCAGAGGTTGGAAGCAAAATTTAAAAATGTAGGCAGCATAACTCCCCCACCAAATTTATGCAAGAGATTTTTGTGGAATACCTAATTTATGGAAAACACAGTTTTTGAAATACATATACTATTTGCTTCTCACGTTGGTGGCCATGCTGCTCAGGGTTGTCCCTGCCTATGAGTGGTTCAGAAAGTGTTGATCCTAAGTCTAGTCCAAGGCTCCAAGCAATGCAAGAAAAGGAGCTCCAGGGATGGGGAAACTCCAGCTTGTGGGTGTAATCCAACCCAATGGAGGTTCCCATCTGGCCTGCAGAGCTTGTTTGGATTCCTCCTGGGTGAGGGAGGGCGCAAGCCCTGCCCCCTGGAGGAATCCCAACTGTTATCTCCAATCTGTTATCAGAGATAACAGTGGGGATGCAGGCAGCAGGAGACTCCACTGCCACTGGGAGGAGCAGCTGCTCTTTCCAGCACCAGCCAAATTCATTTGCATGTTCTGTACTGACCCTGTGGAGAACGGAACTCTCTCAGTACGGAGAAAGGCAAAATGGGCCATTATTGAGAGTCGGAGGGGTGGGGGGAGATTGCAGTTTAAAGCAGTGGGGATGGAGGAAGAAAGGAAGAATTCCAATGATTTACCCGGGGGGGGGGAGAGAAAGAGAACAATGGGCGCTCAGTAGTGCATACACACACACACGTGCGCGATCACGTAACAAGGTGACTGACTGTGAGATGCTGAGCTGACCTGCCCCTGCCTTTGTTCTTTGTTTTGTCAAGGACTTCCATTATCAATATGCTAGTGGAAGTCCTCTCCTACAGAGAGAAAACGAGCAAGCTGCTCAAACCCGCAACACATGCAGTTTCATAAATTAAGCTCACTTCAATCATAGCGGCATCATGACTACAGGCATAAACTGAAGTTTGTGCCTTCTGCTGCCCTGATGCCACTTGGAAATAAGGGCCATTTTGTCAGAGAAAGGGATCATAGCAATTTTAAAGTAAAAATAATAAAATGAGCATCTGTACAAAAATGCACATGGGCAGCCAGCTGCCCCCAGCTATAAATTGATTTTTTAAAAAAATAAGGAAGAAAGGATGCTGTGGCTAGCAGTGGCCACCCTGGTGGGCTCCAGCATAGCCGTGCCATCCCAGGTGCTGAAGCCAGGCTGGACTGGTGCCGCCGCATCACCTGCTCCTCTCTGAGCATTGGCACTCTCCTGGGCTTTTCGGCTGAGACATTGACCCTGAGATCCGGCCCTAGCTGCACCACAGCCGTCACAGCTGCAGAGGCTGAAAAAATGAAGAATGGTACTGGTACAAGCATAATAATGATGCTTAAGAAGAACCTTGTTTTCTTTTTTTACCAACATAGCTTTTAGAAGCTTAGAAATGTTTCCGATGTTGTTTCTCACTGCCAGCCTTCCAAATACATTTGGAATATTTGCCTTGGTTCAAAAATGCTTCTTTACCCTGACTAATGAAGACAGGAGGCTGCCTCAGGCAAGATCTAGAGCTCTCTCCCCCACCTTACAAGAACTGTACTATTGGGGCAGCAGAAAGATGCTTAAAAATATTTCACCTAATAGCGCCATTCAAATATTTCCTCAATCTGATGATATAACTAAAATATTTTTAGTGCCCAGGACTTCAAAAGCCATTCTGAATGACAAATGGAATACTCTAGAAAAGCAATTAAAAGTGGGTGTTGTTTTTTTTCTTCTTTATGAAAACTGGAGAAATTCATGCAACACTGAGTGGAACTCTATATTGCCTCCAGTATTTCCTGACCTGCACAGAGAGGCCTGAATGATTCATTGTGCCTCTGTTTTCTGCTCTCTGGTAGCTACGAAGTTCGCAGTGATGACAAGAAAGTTGCAGCAGCCAGCAAAACAGAAGCAGTTCTCAGTCTGCGACATACCCACCACCAAGCCCTGGGAAGAAGGATACGTTCCTCCATCTGATTTATTGGTCACACTAAACTGGGAGGCCTACCAGAGACGATGCCCATTAAGCATTCTAATGGTTTTTTAAATCTAGATTTGGATCCTCATCATGGAATTTTTGCCTGAAGTTGCACAATGGAAAAAGTAGGTGAAAGTATCCTGGAATGGAGACAATTTTATGAGGATGTGGCTAGGAGGTGCCTGATATTAATAGGGGATTTCTTTAAAAAATCTTGTTAGAAAATAAGAAGACTGAATGTAAGAGAAGCTCACTTCCTCCTTTCCTGTGATGCTATCCCAAGCTATGAGTATGCAAAGAGGTCATAATTTTCCATCGAATGTGAATTGCTGATTTCAGGAGAGCTTACATTGTTGTTGTTGTTGTTGTTCAGTCGTTCAGTCGTGTCCGACTCTTCGTGACCCCATGGACCATAGCACGCCAGGCCTTCCTGTCCTGCGCTCTCTCCCGGAGTGTGCTCAAGTTCATATTCATTGCATCCGTGATGCTATCTAGCCATCTCATCCTCTGCCGTCCCCTTCTCCTTTTGCCTTCAGTCTTTCCCAGCATCAGGGTCTTTTCCAGGGAGTTTTCTCTTCGCATTAGGTGGCCAAAATATTGGAGCTTCAGCTTCATTATCTGTCCTTCCAATGAGCACTCAGGGTTGATTTCCTTTAGGATGGACTGATTTGACCTCCTTGCAGTCCAGGGGACTCGTAAGAGTCTTCTCCAGCACCACAGTTCGAAAGCATCAATTCTTCGGCGCTCAGCCTTCCTTATAGTCCAGCTCTCACAGCCATACATTACTACTGGGAAAACCATAGCTTTGATTAGACGGACCTTTGTCGGCAAGGTGATGTCTCTGCTTCTTACTATGCTGTCTAGGTTGGCCATAGCTTTCCTCCCAAGGAGCAAGCGTCTTTTAATTTCATGGCTACAGTCACCGTCTGCGGTGATCTTGGAGCCCAAGAAAGTAAAATCTGTCACTGCTTCCATTTCTTCCCCTTCTATATGCCAGGAAGTGATGGGGCCAGATGCCATGATCTTAGTTTTTTTAATGTTGAGTTTCAAACCAGCTTTTGCACTCTCCTCTTTCACCCTCAACAAGAGGCTCTTGAGATCCTCTTCGCTTTCTGCCATTAGGGTGGTATCGTCTGCATATCGGAGGTTGTTGATAATTCTCCCGGCAATCTTAATTCCGACCTCTGATTCATCCAACCCAGCATTTCTCATGATGTACTCTGCATATAAGTTAAATAAGCAGGGTGACAATATGCAGCCTTGTCGTACTCCTTTCCCAATTTTGAACCAATCGGTTGTTCCATGTCTGGTTCTGACTGTTGCTTCTTGACCCTCGTACAGGTTTCTCAGGAGACAGGTAAGGTGGTCTGGTACTCCCATCACTTTCAGAATTTGCCACAGTTTGTTGTGATCCACACAATCAAAGGCTTTAGCGTAGTCAATGAAGCAGAAATAGACGTTTTTCTGGAATTCTCTTGCTTTCTCCATGATGCAGCGAATGTTGGCGATTTGATCTCTAGTTCCTCTGCCTCTTCGAAACCCAGCTTGTACTTCCGGTAGTTCTCGGTTCGCATACTGCTGAAGCCTAGCTTGCAGGATTTTGAGCATCACCTTGCTGGCATGTGAAATGAGCGCAATGGTGCGGTAGTTTGAACACTCTTTGGCGTTGCCCTTCTTTGGAATTGGAATGTAAACTGACCTTTTCCAGTCTTGCGGCCATTGTTGAGTGTTCCAGATTTGTTGGCATATTGAATGCAGCACTTTAACAGCATCATCTTTTAGGATTTTAAATAGCTCGGCTGGAATACTGTCATCTCCGCTAGCTTTGTTGTTAGTAATGCTTCCTAAGGCCCACTTGACTTCACTCTCGAGGATGTCCGGCTCAAGTTCAGTGACCGCACTATCATGGCTATCAGGGACATTCAGATCTTTCCTGTATAGTTCTTCTGTGTATTCTTGCCACCTCTTCTTAATCTCATCTGCTTCTGTTAGGTCCCTGCCTTCTTTGTCCTTTATCATGCCCGTCTTTGCACAAAACGTTCCCTTGAGATCTCCAATTTTCTTGAAGAGATCTCTAGTCTTTCCCATTCTGTTGTTTTCCTCGATTTCTTTGCATTGTTCATTTAAGAAGGCCTTCTTGTCTCTCCTTGCTATTCTCTGGAACTCTGCATTCAGTTGGGTATATCTTCCCCTTTCTCCCTTGCTTTTCGCTTCCCTTCTTTCCTCAGCTACTTGTAAAGCCTCATCAGACAGCCACTTTGCTTTCTTGCATTTCTTTTTCTTTGGGATGGATTTCGTTGCTGCCTCCTGAACAATGTTACGGACCTCCGTCCATAGTTCCTCAGGCACTCTGTCTATCAGGTCTAATCCCTGAAATCTATTCCTCACCTCCACTGTATATTCATCAGGGATATGATTTAGGTCATACCTGAAAGGTTTAGTGGTTTTCCCGACGTTCTTCAATTTCAGCCGAAATTTTGCAAGAAGCAGCTCATGATCTGAGCCACAGTCAGCTCCAGGTCTTGTTTTTACTGACTGTATGGAGCTTCTCCATCTTTGGCTGCAAAGGACATAATCAATCTGATTTCGATATTGACCATCTGGTGACGTCCATGTGTAGAGTCGCCTCTTGTGCTGTTGGAAAAGAGTGTTTGCTATGATCAGCATGTTCTCTTGGCAAAACTCTATTAGCTTTTGTCCTGCTTCATTTTGTACACCAAGGCCATGCCTGCCTGTTATCCCGGTGATTTCTTGACTTCCTACTTTAGCATTCCAATCCCCTATGATGAAGAGGACATCTTTTTTTGGTGTTAGTTCTTAGCCTTCCCTAATACTTACATCAGCCTTCCCCATGGCTGGCTGGGGTATCCTGGGAGTCGTAGTCCAACACATCTGGAAGACACCAGGTTGGAGGAGGCTGACTTACATTCTGGTGGAATTGCATTTAAATGTTCCAAGCAGTGGAAGCTGCTGCAAATATTTCTTCATGGTGGTGACATGCAGGGCTGGTGTCAAGGGTAGGCATGGTAGTTCTTCACTACTTCCTATGCTGTGACCAAGTAAAATAGTTAATATTGATTTAAGATTTGCACTATGACCCAAACATCATGGAGTTCACCCAAAGCTCCTGAAGGCCACCTCATTCACTTCTGTGTCAGGAATATTCTTCATATCCAGATTCAGAACATTTCTTAATATTTGACAGAATGGCATGGATACTGCAGTCAGGAAATCAGAAAACATATTAATTTTTTTTTTAAAAAAACCCCTCTGTTTGAAAGGAATAAAATGGCACAAAATACTGGAATACTGGAAGAGAAACTGAGTTTGGACAATTGTCTAGCTACTTTAGTTTACAAAGTAGTTACAGACCAATATAAGGATGGTCTTCCAAATCTCTTAGATCCATAAACATAGCAAAGAAGGTATACCTGTTCATTGCAAAATGAACTTTTCTATAACTGTTGTATGAAGTCTTCTCTGCCAAAGATATTTCCTTGTGTGAGAAGGGCTTCTAAGCCCTGTAACACATTAATATTTTGATACTCTTTCCTCATAGATACTCTTTATAAAACCACCTTGGTAGGCCCATGTAGAGAAGAAGTTGAACCTACACATAGGTTATCTTTTAGTTTTGTCAGGAGAACATTCCCAGCATTTGGCACAGTCTGATTTATATCTCTCTGATCACTATATCTCGTTAATTGCATCCTGCCCTTTCCCTCTTCTACCATTCTTCATAAAATAAGTGATCATTGACAGCTCCTTTATTCTTGGGAGCTGCTCTAGTTTCCACATAACAGTCCAGGGCCAGCCAGGGGTGTATTTTGCTGCCCAAGCTGTCTCCCTCATGAGTAGTAAGGTTCCACAATTATGGAGCAGATGGGTCTTCTTGACTAGCATTCTCAATAAGGAAATACATTTATTTTTTCATACAGTTTGCATACAAAAGCCAAAAAGACAGATGCAACATTAAAGGTTGGAATATATTGTTGTTGTTGTTGTTGTTTTTCAAGTTGAATACTTCATTTCTTTTCCTTATGAGCAAAACTATGGACAAATATTTTACCATCCCTTGATTAAAATTTGGTGGAGTGTCTGTAGAATTACCTCCTGAGTCGTATCCAGCCTCTGATGTTGCCAGTTGGCCAACCCTGTATTTGAGGGTTACTTAAGTCCACACAGTGAGACATCGAAAGTAGGATTCCCAGGGAGCAGACACAAATACTATATTCTCAGCCACACTGTGAGTACTGTTATATGTTCTCTCAGCTGTTATTTGACTTACTGAGAAATGGCCAATACGCAGGATCTTGCCAGCTATTACTCAGGTTGAGCTAAACTAAAATTTCCCAACCCTTCCAGAGAGCATGCAAAAGCCAGAGGTCTGGTGCGGTGTTAACTCTTCCTCCTCTTTTCCATTCCACCAAGCTCTTGTTCATGTGCAACAGTTGCATGCTTATGAATATTTCAGTGGCTTGCACCTGAATGTTGCAAGATTTCAAGCAGCACCTCACCTCCCACCCCTGATGTGCCAATGTAGCCATGAATAAAAGAATCAGATTTATTCCACAATAAGCCACTTTGCAGTCTTTTTTCCACAAGAAACTAGGGTTACTTGCTGTCTTATCTTATGACCCAGAACAACATGACAGCCGTAATGTCAGTACAGTGAGTTCTATGACCACAATGTAAAGTATTATAATCATTTTACAATGTATTTACATTGTACACTTGGCACTTTTCTAGATGAGGCTTTTATTGTGTGCTTGCCATTCCTCACTCACAGTAGTTTGTGGGTGCTTTAGACAATGTCTTCATCCTCCAGGGCCTTTCCCAGACTTTCCAAGCATTGTGGGGTGGGGCTGGGGATTTGACTGGGAAAAGTCTGACATTTGGGGAAATGTTAGAATGAAATGCTAGTGTAGTAGTTGTGCTGTTCCATTATACCACAGTGCCACCTAGAGGTTATGTAGCAGAATATATAGAAAGGCAGAGAAGGAAAAACCCAGAAAAAGGGTGTGTAGAAGATCCGATCTTCATCCCACAAAGAATCCAGAAGCAGAAGCCACAGTAAATTGGTGGGTTAAAAGTCTCATCTAGAAAAGCACTTGGGATAGGCTGAGCTGAAATTATTTGCTGTTTTGGGTGATCTTTTTTAGCAGTGCTGAAAACTGCTTCCGTTTTCCTAGAGTGTTCAGCACTATGTGCAGAACCATTTGTTTACATTGATCTCATTTGTATCCAGTGACATAAGGCCACCTTTCAAAGCTTTTGCATGCCTAAGTTGAACCCACAGAGAAGGAATAATGGGACTGTGCCACTGGTGTTGCCCCCAACGTCACCTAGTCCAGTCTACTCCTTCACCTTCCAGCATAGAATTGGAGGTCTGCAAAGAAACACCTATGTGTGTGCAGCTGTACATATAGGTACTCCATCTGATTGCGAACCCTTCATAATAGGGGTCCCAGCTGCATGGAGCATCTATGTGCATGCACATGTACATATGCATCGGTCCCTTTTTCAGACCTAGGGCTTTACATACAAAGGTGAGGAGGCAGGATGAGTGAGACGCACAGCACAGGTCGGGGGGCCTTGTAGCATGGCCCTGCTCCTTTTCCTCTATGCATTCGGTGGATGCATGAAAAAGGTCTGAACCAAACTAATCACCCAGCCAGCTTTGATTCTGTAAGTAGCATTCTAATGTTATCTACAATGCAATCCTATGTATGTTTGCTCAGAAAAAAGTCATGTTGATTGTACTGGAGCTTATTCCCAAGTATGTGTAAATAGGATTGCAGCCCAGGTTCACAAAGTGGTCCCTGATTGCAGAGGGAGGGGGTCACCCCAAAATAAGAACCTGGGGGTGGTGGGCTGTTGTGAAGCAGCAGCTGCCAGAGAAGATAGTGGCATCAAACAGGATAAGAGAAGGGTAGGTGTTGCACACCCCCTGCTTCTCAGAAGGACATCAAGCCAAGAGGGAGACCAACCTGGCCACCAGTTGATATTCAATGCAAAAAGCACCAGTAAGAGAAGATCAGCCTGGCCTAGAGTGCATTTAAATGCCCACTTAGACTTCACCACCTTCTTCTGGCCTTGAAAAACTGATTTTCCTCTTCTTCCTCTTCCCTACACTCCCCTTCCTTTGGATGTCTTGTCATTTTAGTTTGTAAGCCTGATGGCAAGGCCTGTCTCTCTTTTTATTCCAGTGAGCTGTTTTGGGAGACACTAATGGTCTGAAATACCAGTTAAAAATGCAGTAGATAAATAAATAATTTGCATAGCCACCACGCAATCATAATAACTATTTTGACCCCAGCATTAAAAGTGTAGAATATGCAATGCAGTCCTAATTTGCTTCAGTAGCACTTTCGCTCCAAAGAGCAATAGCTAGTTCAACAGCACAATTCTTTACAAGTCTACTCAGAAGTAAGTCTCATTGAATTAACGAGGTTTAATCCCAAAGAAGCGGGTATAGGATTGCAGCATAAGGCAACTCCATTCAAATTTTGTGTTCAACAAGTAGTTCAAAATTCACTGAGATTATTCCAGCTGCATGTTATTGTTATCGTGACAACTTTAATTTCTATGGGGTGAACAGTGATGGTAATAATGGTGAAATTAAGAGCAGAGTAACAGAGTAGTCTTGAGTTTTAATTTTAATATCACCTGAAAGAAGAAATCTTGAAAAATCAACTGTTTATCAGTTATTTAATCATTGGCTATTATGGAATGGAAGATAAAATCCAGAAATGAATAATACATATTTTTCCCCCTTAACTCAGCCACTTGCTTCTGAAAAATAAGCAACATTCCTAGTTTTTCCAGAATTTGTACGACACCTAGGGTTAAATAACCCCCACGTAGCCCTAAAACAGGCCATGGGTTTTGTGAGGGTTGTTTAATCTTCGCACAGCCCACCCCCACTGGGTTTGGCTGACACAACAAAGCCTACACAGTTGCTCACACTCCCCTCTCAGTACTATGCCCCATTTAGGGATGCTGGAGAAATTCAAGACAGACTAAAATGAGCTCAGATTTCTAAGAATCCTAGGGATGGCAGAGAATTCCGCCACGGATCTTGGTGAGGCTGAATGCCAGTGCATTCGGCCCCCCGAAATCTGTGGTGGAACGGCCTGCCCCCCTGCCCCCCCCGCGGATCCCCCCCAGGACGAGACTTACCTGGGGCGGATCTTCTGGGCGGAGGCGGCTCCGGCAGTGGCTGCGGCGGCAGTGGCTGCGGCGGCTGGTCTTCCGACCGGCTGCCGCCACCACCATTTGCACCATTTGCAGACAGCGAAAATAAGGGGAACGCAAATAGCGTAGCGGACGCCATTTGCATGCGCACTTTTTTTAAAAAAGCCAGATGTGATAGGCTATGTAAGTCTTTACGTAGCCTATCACGGCTGACTACAGGGATGCAAACTGCGGCGGCTACGGCCGCTGCCATTTGCATCCCTGCTAGCCAACAACTGGATGTCCGGCTGCTGGCGGAGCCAGCTGGCGGCTCCGCGGAATCCGCACAGAGCAGAGCCAGCTGGCCAGGATTCTGGGGGGAGGCACGGAGCACCTCCACCCCCAGCAAGGATTCCAGGGGGAGGGATAGAGAGCCTCACCCCCCCAGCGGAACCCGGTGGAGCCAGGTGAGGGGACTTTCGTACATCCCTAAAGAATCCGACCTGCGGAATCCTCTGCGGAGTGACACCGTCAGGCTGCACAGAGTCCATCGACTTTGGGATGATGTTTTTACTTGCCCAAAATTGATGCATATAAATTCGTAGGAAAATACCTAAGTTTCTGCTGAGGAAACGTTCTAATTGAATGGACTGGGGGACAATACGCTAAATGTTACGTACGAAGATACATTATGTAAATACTTACGTAAATACTAATGCAATTATCTGCGTATTTTTCCACATGACAAGAAAAAATTGCATCCACCTGTGATGGAACAAAAGGCACCTGACAATCGGCGAAACACAGACGGAGCAGATTTTACACAGTCTATACATCCCTAGCCCCATTACCTAGAACTGAATATCCAGTTCCTTATTGCACAAATCAGACAAGATCTTTGCTGTATAACAATGACCACAAGATAGCAATGAAGCCATTACAGCCATTATGTGATCTACATTAATTGTACCTCATCAGATCTATCTATCTATCTATCTATCTATCTATCTATCTATCTATCTATCTATCTATCATCTACCTATTTAAAATTATTTCTATGTGGAGATTAAGGGTGGAACCCTCTCTAATATCTGTGATTTCAGCTCACCTAAAAAGGACAAATGCGACCAATTCTGCACATTTTGGAAATGTGTGCTTGTTTACATCATGGCACAGGATAATTTCAGCACCACCTCCCTTAAAAAGAAAAGAAGTAAATCCAGATGGAAGTTCAGATATCTGATTTATAATGGGTGATGGTGGGGGGAGGAAATGAACAAAAAATAAATATATGTGCTTTGTTTATATGCTTTCCTTCACTCATAGCATGCTTTAAAACAATACCAGAAAATTGGCTGTATTAGTTATCCTAGACTATGCAGTGGGCAAAACAAATCAATGCAAGCTGTGTTCTCTATTTCTTACAGAGCTGTTATTGGACAGAATTTTTAAAGATGCAAATTCCTTCTCTCAGACACATACTAGAGCTCTCATCCAAAGCTCTGAGGGTTTTTAAAGAAAAATAGCTGTGTTGTCTTATGCCAGTGTTACTCTGCACATAACACATTTCCGTTTATACACCCTTACAATTAACTTCCCTCCCTCCCTCCCTCCCTCCCTTTCTTTCTTTCTTTCTTGGTTCCCTAGGTCATTGAGCAGAATTAAGTTGAATGTGGGTAAGTTTATTTGTTTGTTACATTTTTATCCTGATTTTCCTCCAAGGAGCTCAAGGTGATGTATATGATTCTCCTCCTCTCCATTTTATCTTCACAACCATATTGTGAGGTAGGTTAG
This sequence comes from Heloderma suspectum, assembly GCF_057233095.1. Lineage (NCBI taxonomy): Eukaryota > Metazoa > Chordata > Lepidosauria > Squamata > Helodermatidae > Heloderma > Heloderma suspectum. The sequence continues at coordinate 302,548,460 of NC_139458.1, forward strand.
GCTGAGAGTCAGTGACTGACCCCGAGTCACCCAATGAGCTTCATGGCAGAGTGGAGACTAGAACCTGGGTCTCCGCAGTCCTAGTCCAACACCCTAACCACTACACCACACTGGCTTTCGTTACAAACCCTATTCTGGAGTTCAACTCCTCATCCAGTTCCAATTGCGTTAGTGGGAGAGCAGGGCCACACTGACTGGCCCCACCCTCTCTGTAGCATCTCCATGACCCAGTCCACTGGCTACCAGAGGGGGAAGGTCTGAAGTGGGAAGACTCCTCTATACATATGTAGGGTGGTTTGTGTCCTACTTTACAGAGAACAGTCCTCTATTTGAAGTCATCCTCTGTTTGAAGAGCTGTCCAGTCCAAGTCTGGTTTAAAGAGAAAGAACTATCAGAAGGGAGAGCAGGGGCCTTGGAGTTGCCCAGCCACACTTACTTAGCACCTGTACAGCAGATGGACCATCAGGCACACAGCTCACCTGATCACAGTCTTCCCCACTAGAGTGAGATGCTTTGCATTTCTATTTTAATTATAGTAATGATTTCTACATTTGCATCTATACATATAAATAAGCATATGTAATGTCATGCAAATAAATGTTTTCTTTTATCCTCTTTTGGGCGACACATTTCCTCTTTTCTGGCAAGTTACAAGGCAGAAATGGACACTCATCACCCAGTTTAGATCCTTACACAATCAGGGTTCTTAACCATGCAGCAGACCTACACATACCGGGTCCCTGTTTCAGACTGTAGTGAAATATTGGGTTTTTATTAAAGTTCAGCAGATGACACACTTAGAGCCAAACTACATGTTACACTAGTCACATAGCCTGTAGATGATGCTTATATTTTGTTTTACTCTACTGTAAGTGTGCACAGCCCTAACTTGGAGCACGACCGCTGTGTTCTGGGATGATGAAACCTTCCTTCCTCCCTCACCCCGCTACAATTTGCTTCTAGAAATCCTCCCCGCCTCTACAGGGAAGGCAGTTAACAAAAGACAACCGTCTCCACTGGTGTCCATCATTGGAATCTTCATTATATAATTGAGAAATTAGCATTTGTCTCTGAGAGGAACATAGGGAGCTGTCTTATATTAAGTCAGATCTTTAGTCCATCTAGTTCACTTCTAGACTGTCAGCATCTCTCCAGAGTTTCAGTTAGGACTAGGGATGGACGGATTTGTCAGTCTCGTGGTCACCTTCTCATTCTTGCTGGCAAGTGAACTGAAGGCCTTCTACATGTGCTCTACTACTCACTGTAGCCCTTCCCAAGAGTTCTCATGGTTCAAGCTTGTTCTAAAGACAGGTTCTCTGACATGGAAGTCCTCTCTTCTAATTTTATAAGTGTGGTGGGCTACTGAAGTTACTCAGAGGAAAAGGGAAGGAGAACCTCACTCATGCTCAGGAGTTCTCTCTACTTTACCATGGTGAGCCCCAACTTAAACCACCATGGTCTTTCAGACCTACACAACATCCTGCAGTTCACAAGTCATAAAGGGTTCAATTAACCTTCAGATATTGTTGCTTGCCTAGGACAATAGAAAGCTGGGAGTTTCTCAGTCACCTAGCAGGTCACAGTACCCAGAGGGCACACTGTGTTTAGTGTGGTGAGTCACAAATTGTGCAGGTCTTTTTCTAAGGCCATTTCTTCATTTGCAGAAGTGAGGAGGTTAAACATGTCTGTCCTTTTCTTTTCCACAACATTGTACTTTCCACTTTAAGTATAATAAGTGAAAGTTTGCCTTGCAATAGTCCACCTAGAAAGCTGCCTTCATTTTCTCTGTGTCCCTTTAATATATTCACCAGCTTCTCTAATTCCATTCCGAGCACTGTGAACAGTTGGCAGGTGGGTCGGGATGACACGAAGAATGCCACTGAAATCAGTTTATCAAATAACAAGCAGTTATGTGTCACCTCGTAGGTACACTCTCCTCTGGAGAAACTTGACAAAAGGACATTTCTCTACCCCTTCATCAAGCCAGCAGGTTAGCGTGACTCTGGTTTAACTGCATCAGTGATTCTTTGCTCTACCATCTGTTTAGATTTCCTGATACAAAGCTTAAGTACTGGTGTAATTGCACTTTTCCTGGGGCAGAATGCTCTTTCTTCACTTAGGCTGATGATAGCATAATTGCACCAGCTTGATACCATGAACAGAGCCCCATCAAACTGTGCATGATGATTGGCTGTACAACCACTTCATTATCTAAGACCCTTTGTTCAAGGATTCTGGGAGTTTAACCTGGCATTTTGACAGGCACTGGCACTGTGTGGAAGGCCCCTTCAGAACCCTAACCCCTTCATGACTACACTTGCCACTGACATTTTGTCAAAAGTCAAATTTGAAGCAAATCTGGGAATTCATCCACAGTGGAAACATCTGAGAAAATTTTGATAAAAGCCAAGAGTTTGTGGTGGCACCTAGGACTTTAGACGTCCATTCCATGATGGCCTTTGGTATCATAGCACCCACTCTCCAGACCTCCCTACCAGTACATATTAGATAGGCACTGACCCAAGGTTCACCGCCTACTGAAAACATACTTGTTGAAAAAAGCTTTCCCACAATGGTGAACTTGTCTTCAGTAGGGATGGATGGGTGCCCCCACCCACCCCTGTCTGGGTTAACCAGGCACCTACCCAGTCCCTGCCCTGCTCATGCACTCCTGGACCCTCATTTGACCCCCCCCATGCTCACTGAGCCACCCGCACTGTGAATAGCCCATATACACAAGACTACAGGTGTAAATGGGCATTCTGTTCACTTTGGAATGACCAGCAAGGCCTCCTCTGATGGTCTTAAAGAAAGCCTGGGTGTGTATAAGGGAAGGCGGTCTACTAGGTATCCTTGTTCCAGGTTGTTTAGTGCTTTAGATAACAATAACATAACTTTGTCCATGGCTCAGTAGCTATTAGGCAGTAGGGATGGATGGGCGCCCCCTATCTGAGTTCTCCAGATACCCACTGAGCACCTGCCCCTGCTCACATGCACCCAGACCCATGCTTGACCTACCCCCCGCTCGTTGAGCTAACTGTATTCACCCAGGACCCAGCCGTGAGCTCCGTGAGTGCCATTTTGCAGAAGAAAATGGTGATCGTGAATGGCCCATTTATGGGAGCATACCTTGGCAGTGCTTGAACTATATTGGCTTCTGGTCCATTTCAGGGCACAACCCAAAGAGCTGGTATGGGGGAGGAGTTATAGCTCTGTGGTAGAGCACATACTTTGCATGGAGAAGGTCCAAGGTTCAATCCCTGGCATCTCTAGGTAGGGCTGGAAAAACTCCTGCCTGACTGAAACTCTAAAGAGCAGCTGTCAAACAGTCTTGACAATACTGGACTAGATGGACCAATGGTATAAAGCAGCTTCCTACATTCCTATAGAACTCCTGATCTTAAAACCCCTACATAGCTTGGGATCTGGATATCCCCACATGCACATGCCCATACACTAGTTCTTTGAAGGCCTTCCCCTAACATCTGTGGTAAGGCAAGTGGTGACTGGAGAGAGGCCTTCTTGGTCATATTGCCCCCTCTGTAGATTTCCCACCCAGGGAGGCTTACCTGGCACCCACCCTTATGTCTTTCTGGTGCTAGGCTAATACCTGTTTTGTAAGAATACAGGCTTATTAGGTGGTGGCAATGCTAATTTTGTGATGTATTTCCTATCTGCTACTTTTATTCTTGCAGTATCTTACCTGTTGTTTTATATTTTAATGATTGAGTTATTTTAGTACTGTTCATTGGATTGGGTATACTTGTATTGAAGGTTAAAATATAATCTGCATATAAATGAAATAAACAAATGAGCTCAGGGCCAGGTGCATAGTTTCTCCTCCTTGTCCTCACAGCAACCCTAAGAAGTAGGTTAGACAAGGCAGTGGCCAGCCCAAGTTCACACAACCAACTGCAAGACCTGACTGGGGACTTAAGTCTAGGTCTCCCTGATCTAAGACAAACACTCTAGACATTACCGTGTGCTTCATCTTATCTACTGACTTCTTCCAGGTAGATTAGATGCAGCAAAATATATTGCACGTAAAGGTGTAGCTAAGTATAATGCTAGGCTCTGATTCAATAAATGGAACTGATGGGGCTGCATTATGTATATAGCCTGTTATTAAAAATTCCCCCAATCAGCTGTTTGGCAGGGAAGATGAGGAATGGTTTGAGCCCCACCCCTGACTTCCTCAACAAGTGATCAGAGAGACTCCAGCTTTTTAAGAAGGGTTACCCATACACAGCTCCAGCTGCTGTATCACTCTGAGGAATTGTAACACAGCACTCCTTTCTAGTGTATGCATGATTGCCAATCCATCTAAAAGGTCTGTGGAAGCCAAACAGTGAAAGGAAGGATACATGCACTATCAGGTTGTCAGCAGTGGTGTAGTGGAGCAAGGGCAGGCAGGGACACAGTGCCAACATTTTGATGAGCAGGGTTGCTGACATCATCTTGCCACCTGCTCCCCTCAGAAAAGTCTCTTCACCCTGAGCTTAGGAGCTACAATTCTTACAGTAAATGCAGCAGGGGAAAACAGCCTTTCTCAGCAACAATATGTTGTAGGGTTGTCAGAGGGATCCCTTTGGGGGATGGAGCTCAAGGAGTTTTATCAGCTCAGCCCCTGGACTTGTTTGCTTTCCGCTATCTGGCCCAGCTTGGTCCGCAGCAAGTCAGCCCAGTTAGCGGATTTTCTGTGTGTTTTTATTTGTGCAAATTGCAGCCATAATTTGCACAAATTTGCCTAATCTTCACAAATTACACAAATTGTGGCTACAATTTGTACGAATTTCAGCCGCAATTTGCACAGATCTCTATTTGCGCATATTGTGGCCAACAAAAAACAATGCAAGAAGTCCCCAGAGTTTGGGGAAAACCCATGGCTCAGCTCACGAAAGCAAGCCAAGCTGGGTGCACTGCAGAAGTCCGTCGAGCCCCCAAAGGGCCAGATTTCGAAGAGACAGACATCCCTAATATATTGATCCCTGTTATAATGCAAACTATGGGGGGGGGGTGGCTTAGCCTTGAATGGGCAATTAAGATTCATTAGCTCTACAAAACCTACTCCTTATGGAGATGAAAACACCTAGAACTGGTTGATATGGATCAACACAGCTTCTTGAATTTGGGGAAATGGCCGTGGAGACTGACATGATGAGCACATGCACTCCAAAATTTACCACTACACCACTGGTTGCCACTTATGTCAGTGTTGATCACTTAAGAGGCAGAAGAGGTGGAAAGGATCCAGGTGCCCCCTTTCTCCTGTTGGCCATTTGCTGGGTGATCAGGACTGACAGTGCAGTTCATTCATTTGGCAGCAGGAGAGAAGGGTTGCATAAGCAAATATACAGCATACTGCTGTGCATGAGGCACTTTAGATCCAGGCCAGGAGAATAAACTGAGTCATATCACAGGAGCCGTTTTGCTTAGTTTGCAGGAGGGGCAGTTTCTGCATCTGGAAGTCAACAGATTTCCACCATGCATTAAACTTCTTCATGCAGCCAATTGCTGTTCTGTGAAAATAATTACTTGCTCATGTATAGCTTCCCAAGCAGCAATGTGCAGAAAACCTGAACAACAGGCTTAGTCATTTCCTTCTCATTAAACCCCTTTACCTTGTGCACAATCCATTAATTAACTATTGTTCTCTAGGGGAGCTGCATGGGAGCTAAAAAAGCTGCCAGAAGCCTGGCCTACTTGAAAGACCAAAGCTGAGCAGGGGGAAAGTGACGTATTTCTGTAAAGTTCAGCAGTGTCCGTCCATGTGTAATCTGGAGACGTTCTTACTTGCCGGCTGAAAATTTGAATGTGACATTCAATAAACTGAAATTGAAATATGCATAATCTGCTTATCATACTTTATTGAAATACTTGACAGGTTTGACACGTGCTTTTGCTTCTGCTTCTTTTAAAGAAGTAGGATTTGAATTATTAACAGCTATAATCCTTATTTGATGGAACAAAATACTACATGCCTTTCTGTTTTCAGTGAGTTCTCTGGCACTTCTAGCAAACACATTTCTTCTACTGATCTTCTTCTCTGCACCATTGTCTGCCTTCTTTGACGTCATAATCCTCAGTCTCATTTTATTTGCTCACACTACCATTTCCTATTTGTTATGGTGATCCACGTTTTATATCTTGGCATTCAAACAGAATTTTTATCAGGGCAGCTTATGCAAAAATCAATTAATAATTTTTAGTGTCACAATGCTGAATCTGACATGTTGATGACATAGACTTTCATGACCTAGAGTGAGGGTCAGCTGGGATTGCTCAGTAGTGAGAAGAGGTGCACTCTGCATTTCCTCAGAGGCATTCTATTTCTCAGTCTTTTCCTCACAGGCATTCTCAGCCGCATATTAGTTGAGCTCTGACATTAAAAACTGGCTGAAGGACTGAGGCCTTGTAAGTCCTGGCTCAAATTAGGTCCTTACTCTGTTTGTGATGTCAGTATTACCAGCCTTCTGAACAGAAGTTTAGAAACTCTTCCTTGAATACAAATCAGCTCTGGTCTGTTTTCACATTACAGTTTCCCTAAATTTATCATCATTAATGGAAAGAACATATTGTGCTGGAACCATGCAGGTCCCACTCTCCCAGCAAAGTTTCCAGTGGCTTCCTGGCCAGAAATTGGGTGGGCATACATGTGTATTCTGGGAGGACTTAATACCAATTGTACCTATACACCGTGGGCTTCCTGTGAGGGAGGCACTCACATGTCCCTACTCATGGGAATGCTCACATTTAGGGAAAATATGAGAAACAACATTATGCAGTTGGTATGCCATAAGTGTAACTGACGTTCACTAGGAATACATGATTAATTTCATTTTTCTACATATCAAGAGTTGCATCAATAGTCATTTTCTTCATTATTGTAATCTGAGATTTTTGAAACAGAGAGCTGCTCTTTAATTTAATTTAATAATGCAGATGAGAATGAATTTGTGGACAGCTACTCCTCATTATGTATATGCTCTGAGTTATTCTCCCTCCAGTTTCCACCTGCTGAAACTGAAAAACAAAACAAAAACAAACAGCAGCTCATGATGTCTGCCTCAGCTTTGGCCAGTTGTTGTCCCCATTGAATCCCAAAACTTCAGCGCTTTTACTTTGTGTCAAGGAGACACCCAATAGGTTAATTAGTTTCCTTTAACCAATGCAGGAGTAGTAACAGGAAAATAGACATTTCTATTTGGTAGCATTAATAAATCACATGGGATTATATATAGAGAATAAAACAAATAAAACTTTATTAAACACAAGAGTTAAATGTATTATTAACTAATCATCCTATACATAGTCCTAACCTACCTACCTACCCATCCCTTGTAAAACCTTAACCCAAACCCCCACTCACTAGATGTACATTCACTGGAGTTAAACATATTTATATAAGTCCCCCATCTAACCATTAAACTTTCAGTTATCTCCTTTTAAAACCCCTGAGGATTCTTTCAAGCATAAGCCCCTCCCACCTTTCACTCACACACCAACATTTTAACTCTAACTTACCTGGATAACATTTTACAGTTCAAACACAAACATTTATGTTATCATGCATATGTTCCAGCCTCCCACTGAGATTTTAGCCAGGGAGAGCTGCTCTTTTTTAGATTAATTTAATAATGCAGATGCAAATGAATTTGTGGACAGGTACTCCTCATTATTCCATTCCAAAGAAAAAGAAATGCAAGAAAGCCAAGTGGCTGTCTGATGAGGCTTTACAAGTAGCTGAGGAAAGAAGGGAAGCGAAAAGCAAGGGAGAAAGGGGAAGATATAGCCAACTGAATGCAGAGTTCCAGAGAATAGCAAGGAGAGACAAGAAGGCCTTCTTAAATGAACAATGCAGAGAAATCGAGGAAAACAAAAGAATGGGAAAGACTAGAGATCTCTTCAAGAAAATTGGAGATCTCAAGGGAACGTTTTGTGCAAAGACGGGCATGATAAAGGACAAAGAAGGCAGGGACCTAACAGAAGCAGATGAGATTAAGAAGAGGTGGCAAGAATACACAGAAGAACTATACAGGAAAGATCTGAATGTCCCTGATAGCCATGATAGTGCGGTCACTGAACTTGAGCCGGACATCCTCGAGAGTGAAGTCAAGTGGGCCTTAGGAAGCATTAGTAACAACAAAGCTAGCGGAGATGACAGTATTCCAGCCGAGCTATTTAAAATCCTAAAAGATGATGCTGTTAAAGTGCTGCATTCAATATGCCAACAAATCTGGAACACTCAACAGTGGCCACAAGACTGGAAAAGGTCAGTTTACATTCCAATTCCAAAGAAGGGCAATGCCAAAGAGTGTTCAAACTACCGCACAATTGCGCTCATTTCACATGCCAGCAAGGTGATGCTCAAAATCCTACAAGCTAGGCTTCTGCAGTATGCGAACCGAGAACTACCGGAAGTACAAGCTGGGTTTCGAAGAGGCAGAGGAACTAGAGATCAAATCGCCAACATTCGCTGCATCATGGAGAAAGCAAGAGAATTCCAGAAAAACGTCTATTTCTGCTTCATTGACTACGCTAAAGCCTTTGATTGTGTGGATCACAACAAACTGTGGCAAATTCTGAAAGTGATGGGAGTACCAGACCACCTTACCTGTCTCTTGAGAAACCTGTACGAGGGTCAAGAAGCAACAGTCAGAACCAGACATGGAACAACCGATTGGTTCAAAATTGGGAAAGGAGTACGACAAGGCTGCATATTGTCACCCTGCTTATTTAACTTATATGCAGAGTACATCATGAGAAATGCCGGGTTGGATGAATCAAAGGTCGGAATTAAGATTGCTGGGAGAATTATCAACAACCTCCGATATGCAGACGATACCACCCTAATGGCAGAAAGCGAAGAGGATCTCAAGAGCCTCTTGTTGAGGGTGAAAGAGGAGAGTGCAAAAGCTGGGTTGAAACTCAACATTAAAAAAACTAAGATCATGGCATCTGGCCCCATCACTTCCTGGCATATAGAAGGGGAAGAAATGGAAGCAGTGACAGATTTTACTTTCTTGGGCTCCAAGATCACCGCAGACGGTGACTGTAGCCATGAAATTAAAAGACGCTTGCTCCTTGGGAGGAAAGCTATGGCCAACCTAGACAGCATAGTAAGAAGCAGAGACATCACCTTGCCGACAAAGGTCCGTATAATCAAAGCTATGGTTTTCCCAGTAGTAATGTATGGCTGTGAGAGCTGGACTATAAGGAAGGCTGAGCGCCGAAGAATTGATGCTTTCGAACTGTGGTGCTGGAGAAGACTCTTACGAGTCCCCTGGACTGCAAGGAGGTCCAATCAGTCCATCCTAAAGGAAATCAACCCTGAGTGCTCATTGGAAGGACAGATACTGAAGCTGAAGCTCCAATATTTTGGCCACCTAATGCGAAGAGAAAACTCCCTGGAAAAGACCCTGATGCTGGGAAAGACTGAAGGCAAAAGGAGAAGGGGACGGCAGAGGATGAGATGGCTAGATAGCATCACGGATGCAATGAATATGAACTTGAGCACGCTCCGGGAGAGAGCGCAGGACAGGAAGGCCTGGCGTGCTATGGTCCATGGGGTCACGAAGAGTCGGACACGACTGAACGACTGAACAACAACAACAACTCCTCATTATGTATAGCAGTAAATTAGGCAGATAGTCAAACTACAAAGCAACTTCTACTACATAAAACCTATGAATCTTCTTGCTACAAGCCATGTTCAAAACACTAAGTGTAAATAACTCTTTTAATGTCTGTGAACTATAGACTAGGGATGGACAGACTCATCTCCATCTGGTCCTGTCAGGTGATTGATGAGCCACTGTTGCTGCCCGCCCACACAAGCTGTGCTATGGGAGCTGTGGGATGGCTTGGCGACTGCCCAGGAAGCTCTGTGAGGCCGTCTATCACCTTACCGAATCACCTTTATGTGTAGGAAACACGGTTCAGTTACTTCTGCAAATCTAATGTTGCATCTCTGGCTGCCTTAAAGGGGTGATGATTCAACATTATAGGCCTAAAGGGCACAAAAGGGCCTTTAAGGTGGCCACAGATGCAATGTTAGATTTGTGGAAGTAACTGAGCTACAATTTCTGTACACAACGGTGACTTGATAAGGTGATGGCCTCATAGCACTTGGTAAGGAGATGGCCTCACAGCACTTCCCACCAGTGGCCAAGCAGGTACGCAAGCCCCCCACAGCCTGACAAGTGGGGTCCAGGTGGTCGGGTAGGGGTGGAGTCCATCGGATTCCACCCCCTTGAACTCTTGCACCATCTCTACTATAGACTCGGGAACCCACTATTTAATTGTACTTTACAACCTTACATTTACATAGCTATTAAGATGCACACATAAATATGCATATTGCGGCACTTACAGATGTACCCCTGGTTTAAGCAGGTTTACAGTGCAGTCCTATACATGTCTACTCAGAAGTGCCATTAAGTTCCATGGAACTTAATTCCATGCAAATATGTGCCTTAGTCTGGTATAAGTTGGTTAAGGGTGCAATCCTATTCATGTTTAGACAGAGAAGTCCTGCAACTCCCAGTATTCCCTAGCCAGCCATGAGCAGGATTGTGCCTTAAATCTTATATAAATATGTTTAACTTGTTTCAGGTTGTTCTTGATCAAGGTATAAAAAAGGATGATCACTTGTACATGTATGACCTTATATGTAAGGTCAGAGAGAAAATGTAAGCCATAACATTCGTTGACTGGTTTATTTAGCAACTTTGTAGCAACAATTATCCTTAATTCCTCAGGACGTCAAAAACATACTGAAAAGAAAATATGAGCCATTCTTCCATTAGACTTATAAAATGTTCATAAAACATGTACTTTGTTAAATGAGTGGCATTTAAAGCCATGGAGTGAGTGAGTTTGCTTTTCTTTGTTGTCGTTGTTTTAAAACACCCTGCCTTTTAAAGTGTTCCTGAGAAAGATGATAAAGGGTGTCAGATGATAAGTGCTAAGTGTTCATGGCTTAGCAAACAACCTGAGCAAATGTCACAAACCTGAAAAACACACACACCGCACACATTTGTTATAAGAACTTTCTCCAGAAGCCTGGTGAGTAAACCAAATAAACTACTGACACTTCAATGATATCTATATGACATGATACTGCCAAATGTGACCAACACTAAACAGGAGTGAAATTTGCTGTATCGTAACAGTGTGGGTAGTTAGACGTCACTGAGTTTACTACTGGTCTGAGATTTCAGTGTAAACAAATGTCTTTAGAAGAAGCTCAGGCACCTGGTGTGAGTGCAATAAGGTGAACCAATGCATATTTCGTAGCTATCAGGTTTTGAAAGTATTCACTTTAAATGTTCTGATTCTCCAACAAAGCTCTGTCTGTTTCACTGCCTGCACACCCTCTTCAGCTTCAGATTTACACAGTCCAGTCAGTTCAGAATAAAAGGAGCACCTGGATAATTGTACCATAGCCAGAAATGATGTTAACTGAGACTAATGAAGGAGCTAAGGGGGGGGGGAAATGTGTGTTTGTGTATGTGTGTGTGTGTGTGGGGGGGATTTTTACTCAAAACAAAACATCATTCTCTATCTCCTCAGTGCTGGAGGAGATGCGGCAATATTGGATCACTTTTATATATGTTTTAGGATTGCCCATAATTTCTGGGCAGTGGTCTTTGGGATCATATCATTATTGTTCTGGACCCATTATTAGCTCTCCTCTCTCCATACCCGACAATGTGAAAGGCCAACTGCTCCACAAGGAAGTTGTTAGCTTCATCTTAGTGGCAGGCTGCCTTGAAATAGCATAACACTGGAAATCTCGAACTGAATGCAAGGGCTGGGTTTCCAAAATATGGACAATTGCACTTTCGGAAAGGTTAACTCATCGCAGGAGAGTATTGAGAGGGATTTGTAAGTATGGCCAATTAATTGAAATATAGTTTTCATTTGTCACCTTTATAAATAAGGGGCTGTTAGATCTTAAATCCCCAGTTGCTTAAGTGGCCTTTGGGAAAGACCTGATACAAAACTGAAGGGCAGAGATCTACAAAATACTATCAGAAAATAGTATCTGCCGAATAATATGACAGAAATGAGTTCTACTAAAGAAAGGGAACACAGTATGTATTTGTATTCTTAATGTTTAATAAGTTTATTGCTGTTGACAATGTTCATAAATAATAATTCAATAAAAACATATTTATAAAAAACAATATCCCCCAAACAACAACAACATCAAATACCTTCTTAGGCATAAGGAATTTGCAAACAGAGTGTGACTTGAAGTTGTTGGACAAGGGCCAGTCTCTCTGCTACTTCTCAGCAAATCCTGACACCAAATTTCCCATTCCCATTTTTTCTTATTTTACAAACGCTCATGAGAATGTTGTCTGATAACTAGCAAGTATTCTGTAATGAACATATATAGATTTTCCTGCCACAGCTCAGTATCGTTCTAAGCATATGTTTAGAGCATTCAGGGCTTCTGGGCCACTAAAATACTCTGAGGAAGGTTAAAAGGTTAAGTGAGGCAGTGTATGTTTGGCCTTCTGCCAAATGTGGTGCTACAGACAAAACAGAGTGTGCTGCCAAGTTTGTGAAAGCTGGAGGCTCTGACATATTGTACGGGAGCAGCGCCAAAATGTCATGTGTGAGAGGGAACTTTCTCCCAAGTTGTTCAATCTGAAGCATTTTCAGTCACACTGTGGATTTTTAATTTTTTTTTAATTTTCCTCAGTGAAAAGGGTCTTGCAGTCCTTACTAGGTAATGCTGATTCAAGGAAATATTAGAAAAAGCGGCCAGTGTGAGATTGAGGTGAAATTATTAGTTTGAAAATTAGAGATGGGGGAATATTGGGAAACTGCTCCTTTACTGGGAAATCCCACCTATAGGGTTTCTTATTTATTTATTTATTTATTTTATTAGCAAATGCCTATATTTCAGGCCTAAGGAACATTCTGCCATTATAACTTGGAGTTCCACAAGCTGACCCTTTTCCACTGCCAATTCTCAGAATACTTTTAAAACCTCCTAGTAGCATAGTATACGAGGCTTAAGTGTGAGATGGGCACCATGACTAGAGACAAGATGAACCAACTATTAATTGAGAGACAAAATGAACCAACTATTGATAAACGAACTATTAACCAGGTTGGTTTATTAAAGGGATATTTTGTACATAATACTACTGTTTACTTTGGGGTTTTCAAAAGAATGCTTGCTGACACTTTTTTAATGATTTAAGAGATACTGTTGCTAATATAAGCCACTTAGGGTGCAATCCTATGCATTTGGCTGGGGAATGCTGGGAGTTGTAGGCCTTTTCTCTCTCTAAACATGCATAGGATTGCACCCTTAATTACTTTTCTAGCTCAGGCCAAATTCCCTATATCCCCACCCCAGCCAAATACACTTACAACCAAGCCCAGCTCTTGGCTACAGTCTTATTTACTCTGACACCAAAGCCTCTCCTGCTGTCATACTGGCTAGGGGTATATGAAACAACGCTTACCTGGCTCTGTTGGGGTCTGCAGGTGGGGGCAGGCAATCTGTTCCTCCCCCCCGGAATCCTGCCTGGCCGGCTCCGCTGTGCGGCCAGTCTGTGGAGCCACCGGCCGGGCCAACCCACAGTGGGGCCTCCAGCTGCTGCTGGGCTGCTGCGGACGCAAATGGCATCCTGCGTAGGGGATGCCATTTGCGTCCCTACGCCGGCCCATGATAGGCTACGTATATATTTATGTAGCCCATCATGGCTAAAGCGGGAACGCAAATGGCGTAGGGGATGCCATTTGCGTCCCTGCTTTAGCTGTGATAGCCTATGTAAATATATACGTAGCCTATCACAGGCCGGTGTAGGGATGCAAATGGCGGTCGCTACAACAGTCGCCATTTGCAGCCACAGCAGCCTGGCAGTGGCCGGAGCCGCCGCCGCCACCGCCACTTCATCCACCGCTGGAGCCGCCACCGCCAGAGCCGCAGCCAGGTAGGCTCCGTTTCGCGGGGCTTTCGTGGGGTGGTGGGGTGGTTTGCTCCGTTCCTCCACAGATTCCGGGGGGCCAAATTCACTGGAATTCGGCCTCCCTGGGATCCGTGGTGGAATTCTCTAACATCCCTAGTACTGGCTGTCTGGACACAGTTTATCCAGTTTTAATGCCTGCCTGTGTAACCTTCTGGCAAGACCTTAGGGCAGCCTCCTGGCATAACACAGCCGCCTGCTCTCTACTTCTGATCTTCATCAACCATGTCTGGTTATCAAACAGAGAAGGAATAGCTTAGTATTCAGGCCTCAGCTATTCACTTTCTCCTCAGATTTCTCCCAGTCCGTCTATCACACAACCCACAACAACCAAGAGACCTTCTCCATGAATGACCACCAACTGTCTTTTTCCTGCACTGACCGGCTACCAACTGTCTAACTCTTTAACTGTCAACTGTCATTTTCCCATCTGCTCTTTTCTACCTAGCTAGAACCCTCACCTAAACAGAATGTGAAGTTTCCCAGATGAAGCAAAATTTAATTTACCTGATCCAAGTCCCATCTATAAATATTAAAAGCAATTGTCTCTCTCTTTCCTCCTTCAGAACTTGTCACTCCGCAGCTACTACTCAAACAGTTCTTCAACACAGTAACAATGCTAGGCCTCAGGCCTACACAGATACATTAAAACCTTACAGCGATCACTTAAAGTGTTTGATCAAATAACAACAGCAGTTATTTACATGCATAGCGTCTCACAGGGAGAAATTTCATTCAGTTTGCATTTTAATGTGAACTTCCCTAATTTTCACCTTCAAACCACTATGTGAACCGAAACCCAGCTATCCTTTGAAATTTGCACTTCTCTGAATTTTTGCAATGGATGTCTTCAATCAAAAAAAATTGTACAAAAATGTGTATGTTAGGGAAAACAATAATTGTTTGCACAAAATGTATATCTATAAGGCAAAAATGCATTAAAATCATTGTATTAGGGTGCAATCCTATGGCCGCTAGTCAGTGGCTAGATGGTCATAGGATAGGTCAGTTCCCGGGAACCGACCTTGGAGCCCGTGGTCTGAGGTCGGTTCCCAGAGAACCAATCCCCACTCCCTCCTGCGCTGCCTCGTAGGCAGCATGGATTGACCTCATCCTCCATGCTCGTAAGAGCAGCGCAGAGCAGTGAAAATGGGGTGTTCCTGGGGGCGGGCTGGGGTAGGGAAGTTGGAAATGCCAGTACGACACATCCTATGTGTTGTCTGGCCGCTGCTTCCCATGCTCCAAGGTCCCACAGCTAGACAGCCAAAATCGGCTGTCCAGCCACAAAAGCCAGGCAGGGGGAGTGAGGAGGAGATCTGCTCCTCACCACTCCTCCCACACTGCACTGGATAGGCAGGTTGCCCCCCGGGGTTGGAGGCAACTGTTGATCCACATAGGATTGCTCCCCGCCGAGAAATGTGCACAAAAATCCTTGTGCATTTTCATGCAAACTTTTAAAAAATGCTCAAACTTTAGGATAAAATGAACTTAAGACTGGAAAAATTCTCAAAATTCAAGACAAAGTGAACTTAAGATTGGAAAAATGAGAAACTAGGATAAACTGAAATTGATAGATATGTCTATCCCTATTGAAAATACATACACATATTTTTAGGTCCACATACACTTTTTGGTGATTACATGGCCAGAATCTAAGAAAGCATGACCTCTGTGAGGTCAAGAAGACTTTACAGTAAGTTTTTTCTCTCTCCAATATCAGTCCCCTATTCTGAATGAGGATAAATAAACAAATCTGCCAAGTTTAATTTCAGTCTAATTTTTGCAAAGTTACATTAGTTCCATCCCATTTTTGCATCAGTTTGCAAATTTTATTTTTAAAGTCTGCACAAGATGTGTACATATTTGCATGTGCATTTCTCAAGATGCATGCATTTTGTATGCACTTTTGTACTTTTTCAAATTTTACGCATGTTTGGCAGTTGATTTGCCCTAAGGCAAAGAGTTCTTGTGTGCACCTCTCTGTAATATGTTCATTTTTGTGCACACTTTTCTGTTCTGTATGTATTTTTGTATGCATTTTTTTGATGTGTGAACTTTGTTCACAAATTTTGGGAAAACATGGATGTTGACATTTAATAACACTTTGGTCCATGTATACGTCCATGTAGTGTGAATATGGTGAGTTTCCATAAAAATGCAAACTGAACCAATTTCTCCCCATCTCTAATTTTGAATGGCAAACTGCTTTTGAACTGATAAAAGTTTTTAAAACATTTTGTTCTGATATGTCATGAGGATCAGCTGTTCAAAGGGGGGGGGGTGTAAAAAAAATCCTACTGGGCGTGAACCTAAAATAGCTCTTTGGATCCAAGCCATTTTTTTGTGAACCAAGTCAAGTGAGCCAAAGACAATAAAGGCCCATCCAAAGTTCCAAAGCTATGAGGAAAGAAATTAGTCAAGTTAACTCAAAACAGACACAGTCCCATTTCCTGAATGGTGGGCTGGATTTTAGTCAGTCCGTTACCTGTTTTTCTTTTTTTCTTTTCTTAACCTGTTAAGGCAACCTTCCCCAACCTGGTGCCCTCTACATGTTGTAGGGTTCAAGTCCCACTCGTCAAAGCCAGCATGAGCAATGGTAAAGACCACTGAGAGCTGTAATCCAAAATATCTGGATGGCAGTCAGTTGGCGAAGGCTGTTTTGACATATCATTCTTCTTGGGCAGAATTGGCCACAGTGACTGTGAAGATGAATTTGAATCTTGACAAACAGAAGCATAAAGGCATCTACCCAATGTAATGTGGTACCTGCTCTCCCACCCCATGTCCACCGCCCAGCTTGCTGTTTGGTTACTGCTTTCTGCACTTCTTTTTTATTGCCAGATTTTGGAGTTCCAAATCATTTAGTCAAGCCATTTCCAACCTGGTGCCTTCCAGCTGGGTTGATGAGAGATGTAGTCCAACCCATCTGGAGTGCACCATATTGGAGAAGGCTAACTTAGTCTATGTTTCTCAAGCAGAACCAATGTAATACACCTCCATTCTGTTTGTCATTTTCAAATTGCTAATAGAGTCCTGGGTATGTGTCCCCTGTCCCCTGAGTTTTGCTCCTCCCAAATTCCAGTTAAAAACAATAATTTCTAAAATTAATTCCAGAATTGGAAATACACAGTTTGCCACAGCTTTCAGTTCTTTCAGCTCACATGTATCTTTTCCATCCTCTACACTTCAGTGTAGAGGGTTATCCATACAACTCACAAGTATGGATAACACACTGCAAAGAAGAAGAAGAAAGCACTTGGTGTGATTGTACATATGATCACCTCGAGCATCCTGGTTGCGGTGTTTCAGTGATATATATATGCACTTTGTTGACACATTCCTGAGTTATGTCATATTTGGATGAGTGCAATGTGCTGCTCATGGGGCTGCCAAATGTTCAGAAACTCACATCGGTTCAGAAAGTGGCAGCCAGGCTATTGGTGCAACCATCTGTTGGGAAGATGTGACTCTCCATGCTGAAACTACAGCACTGGCTTCCAATTCATTTGTAGCCCAGTTCAAAGTGTTGATGATAACCTATAAAGCCCTTTGCAGCTTGGATGAGGATGTCTGTAGGACTTGCTTTTCCTGTATGAGTCTGTCTACCTAGTAAGATCTACTGAGAATATCCCCAGAAGTACATCTATTTGGCACCAGGGAAAGAGATTTCTTAATGGTTGCTCCTAAGCTCTGGAACTCTCTCCCAAGGAAGGGTTGCCCTTCTCCCTCATTAATGGCTTTCTGCCCTGGTGTGAAAACCTTCCTTTTTAGGAAGGCCTTTGGCCCATAAGTGTTCTATTTATTTATGCATTAATTCATGTGAATCAAGTGGCCTTAAGAAAGAAAAATGAAAAGTTTCAGAATGATAGGTGCAGTGGTTTATGTGGAAGGAGAGTCTTCAAAGTGGTTTTGGGGGGGAGGGGACACATCATAGAAGTGTCCCCAGGCAGGAAACCTGTAAAGTTTCAGAAGGATAGGTACAGGGGCTAAGGAGTTACGATGACTGAAAACCAGTTTGAGGCTTTAAAAAAATAGTGAAGCATGTTGGCACTGGAAAGGAAGATTTTTCACTGCAGGAATCTGTCTGAGGGAAGGACTGATTTAATAATGAGAAGAGGAAAGAAAAAGATTTTAAAATCATGAACAAACTGAACCCGAAGCCTCTCCATTCCCAAACCAGGGCTGGCCCTATCATTAGGCAGAATGAGGTGGTCACCGCAGGCAGCAGATTTTGAGTATCATGAAGGGGCAGCAAATGTTTAGTTCTTTGCGGAGCCTTCTGTTTATTGAGAGTGCAACCCATAGGATTGTGCTCTTAATGTATTGTTATTGTATTTTGACTGCCAGGAAGCGGGAGAGGTGCATGTGAGATTTTCTGCCTTATGTGCCAAAATAACTTGATTGGCTTAGGGCTTGATTGCACTTTGGCTTGATTGCACTTTGACTTTCTGTGTGGTGTGTGTGTGTGTGTGTGTGTAGGGGGGGTCCATTTGCTGCTCTGCTTCAGGCAGAAAAATGTCTTGTGCCCCAACCCAACACAGAACCTCTAACTTCCCACTTGGTTGGTACAGAACAAGGAATCCAACAGAGCAATTGTATGGTTCCTGGGAGAGCAGCCTAGGGACCATAGGATATTTCAGGTTCCCCCTCCCAATGCTGTAGAGTCTCCTATGACTGCAGGAGGGGGAATCCAACATCAGATCCTTCCTCCTACCCCCTCATAGCTATCACAGAAAGAACCATGCTGACTACTTTCCGAGGTCACAACAGTGATCTTAGATGACCTTATAGAGGTCAAAAAGGAGGCATGCTGGTGGGCAAGGAAGGGAAGGGGAGAAGAGAGGCCAGGATCCACAGAATCCTATGGCCTCTCTATCCCCCATCCTGACCCACATCCAGTAAGTCAGCAAAATGGGAATCAGAGGCCCATACAGCGTGTGTGTGTGTTTTGGGGGCAGGGAGGAACAGGAGGTAAAATAGCCTCCTTCTTCACCCTGCCCTGTTGGCAACAGCCTGGCAGGGTATAGGAATTTTGGAACTCTCTGAGCTTGGAGACTTCCATCTAACAGGAGCAATCCCACAGGATTGTGCCTAAGAAATACAGTTTGGAACTCACTGTCTATCCCCCAAAGCACAGTGATTTGAAAGCCTCTGGTAAAACATGCCCTGTGATTAGAAGGTGAACTCATCAGTCACTCAGCCACACTCCCCACTACGAACACCAGTGTTTACAGAGAAACAAATCCGAAAGGCAGACTGGAGACATGACTGACTGTATTTCCAAAGCCTGAATTGCACATGAAACTTGGTGTGGTGTCCGGCATTGCTCCTGCTCCCTTCATATGGAAACCCGCTTAGCCTCAGGAAGCACATGAAATGGTCCAAAGGGGACCAATTCAGCTTGGGCTTCGGGCTTCAGCTGGATCTTATGCACATCCATATAAACTACAATAAAAAATAAGAGCAGCCACAAACACAGTTTCAAAAGCCACTAAACTATTTAAAATGTTTTAAATTCTCCTAGATTGTTTTAAGGTGTTGGAAAATCCCTGGGTGGAACTGGTGTTTTGTAACTGCTTTTCAATTTTTCAAAAAATAAATTATCCTAATCTTATACTTTACTGTTTTTATTTTTTTATTATTATAATTGTTGATTTAAACCTTATTTACCATTACCGTCCTTGAGCTCTGTCAAGGAAAGGCAGGATCTAAATGTCTTAATAATAAATACATAATAAATAAATAACTGTAAATGTATGTTGTTGCAATATTCTTTTTGTTCAGTGTTTACCAATATGCAGGAGTACATATGTGCACATCAGTAAATCACTGTAGCAAAAGAATCTTGGATTTAATTTATGAAGGTACAAGAATGCTCTTTTTGCAGTGTTTTCTCCATGTATCATGCCTGTATTAGTATCATAGGAAGGGGGAGGGAAGGTGCAAATGAACTGAAGGCTTGGCAAACTGTGCTTATTCCAATTCTGGAATTAAGTTAAGAATTTCCCCTAGTTAAACTGGAATTCAGGAAAACTAGAGTCCTGTTCACACCTTACTTGTGTGTAGGACCTTGTTATGTTGAAGCAGAAGTGGGGGCATCTTTTTAGCCCCACCCCCAATGTCATATCTCCTTCATCTGACATCCACATGTTAAATGCAACTGTTTGCATAGGAACCACAATGCACAAGTGGCTGATCCATGTGACTGAGATACCTGGTTGCAGGTGTATCCCAACCATGTGGAACCCCTACACATGAGCAGCTGCTCATGCATCAAGGTTCCTATGCAAATAACGACCGAAAATGCAGTGCACCGATGATGGAGGCTGGAGACCCAATGTCAGGGGCAGGGCTAAAAACCCTGCCCTGCTCCTGTTTCAAGGCCCTACATGTGATTAAGAGTAACACATAAACTGGGCTTCTAAATACAAGCTGAGAGAACCCATAGAACAATTCAGGAATGGAATGTAGTGAATCCATGCTCTCCTAGTGCTAAAGTGCTGGACTGGAAGAACATAAAACATCCAGTATTATATTTTCTCAGGAGGAGGAGATGTGTCTAATAGAAAATGTTCTCAAGAAAAAAATGTGCTATGCCTTAATTCCAGTAAAATAAATGGGATTTAACATCTTGCTCTACACTCTTGTGCCATTGATTCAAATGGGATCTAGGCATGCTTAATGCTAGAGAATGGGTGGGTGGGGGGATCTGAAGCAAGCACTGAGATATGTCCCTGTTAAATTTCCAAAAAAGAAGAAAAACTATAGTAATTGCCACCTCTCCAGAATGGGCACTTAATAATGTTCTTTATGCTGCATTCTGTGGACCTGTCTCTGTCTGTCCTCTAAAATCAAAGCAGCGCTGTTGTACAGTACACCAGAGCATTTCATGCATATGTAGGCATAGAAGTTTCACCTCCAGAGGACATGTATTTTGCAATTCAAACAGAATGATTGTTGGGAAATTGAATCACACTGAACAAAACATAGAAGTTATTTCTACATAAGGCTACCTGAGATACCAGCTTCTCCCATATGAGTCTGCCTTGTTCCTAAGATCTTCTGGAGAGGCCCTTCTTTTGAGAACACCACCTTAAGAGGTGTGTTTGGTAGCAACCCAAGAGAGAGACTTTTCAATGTCCGCTCCCAGGCTGTGGAACTCTCTCCTACATCTGCTCCCTCTTTGATGTCCTTCTGCCAGCAGGCAAAGACTGCTTTATTTAAGAGGCCTTTAACCTGTAAGTGGTCTGGTTGGGTTGGGTGCTGTTTTTAATAGTATTTTTTTCTGTAATTGTTATGTTTTTACTACATTTTAATGTAATGTTTTAATCAATTCTAATTGGTTCTGCGAGTCACCTTGAGTGCCATTTTTTGGTAGAAAGGCCGAGTACAAATAAAACTATTGATTGATTGATTGATTGATTGATTTAATATCCTGCCTTTTCCCTCTTACAAGGAACCCAAGGCGGCTTACATAGACCTCCTCCTCTCCATTATATCCTCACAACAACCCAGTAAGGTAGGTTAGGCTGAGAGTCAGTGACTGGCCCAAAGTTATCCAGTGAGCTTCATGGGCAAGTGGGGACTAGAACCTGCATCTCCGGAGTCCTAGTCCAGCACTCTAACCATTACTCCACACTGGCTCTCCACACTTTACCCCATGGCAGTCGGTTTCATATTTGCCTTAGTTACAGGATTTGAAAGGCCATTTTCAAAGGGGGACCCAAAGGGGCAGACAACCAGGCTGCATTGAATTGACCCAAGCTCATATTTGCAGTTAGCTAATAAAGGAAGCAGAACCACAGACCCCTGCATTGAAAGGAATCTCTCAGTGGATGTCGGACCTTGAATAGGGAAAATGCCAGACTTTGAAGAGGAAAATATCAGGATTAGGGTAAAGGAACAATTGTGATCTGGAACTATCAATATCTTACCAGTCATAGAAAGGCAAGGTTCGTGAATGGGTTTTAACAGAGGCTGAATGGCTACCTATCAGAGGTGATGTAGTCAGGGATTTCCTTCATCAGCAGGAGGTTAGACTAGATTTTCTTTCTTTCTTTCTTTCTTTCTTTCTTTCTTTCTTTCTTTCTTTCTTTCATACTTCCATACCACTTAATATAACATTGCCAAGCAATTCACATTAAAATGCACGTATATTTTAATGGAATATAAAAACAATATAAAATAATAAGTAACTCAAAAACATTTCAGCAAAGACAATGAAACAGAGCAGTGTCATAGTCCATTACAGGGAAAGCCCATGTAAACAAATGTGTTTTCTAGAGGCATTTTAATCTTGCCACAGTTTCTCCCTTTCAAGCTGTGCGTGGGAGAGTGTTCCAGAGGGTGTCTGCTATGGCTTATATGCTGTTACTGGGCTGGGTGGCATTTTATTTCAGGGTTGTCAGGGTGGTGGTGGTAATGTTCTTAACTGTTTTTAATTATTATTTTTTATCATGGTTTTATATTGGTATGTTGTACTGTAATGTAAACTGCTCAGGGGTTTTTAATATATTAAGCAAGATAGAAGTATTATAAACAAACAAATAAACAAGTAAACAAATGAACAGATAATGACCAATAAGGCCTCCTCTGAAGATCTCAGGGCCAACTGGGTGTATATAGGGGAAAGCAGTTAGACAGGGACTTTTGAGATGTCCTACAACACTATGATTATAAGTGCATAACTTTTCCTGGATTGTGTTCATTCTTTGGAATATGTCCAGTATCAGAATAACATAAAGATCTTGGTGACCAAATGGCAGGAGATCAAAATAATTCAAAGGATACATGCATTTGCAGCATTTTAAAGAAGCATGCTACTTTAAAAACATACCTACATTTTTAAAAGATCTGTGATAAACCAGTGCATGAAAAATCAGGCAGAGTCAAGCTAACCTCCTTTCATCCTCGCCATTATGATAAAGCTGAGTCAATGAAGTGTGAACCTCCATTTAGAAATCCTGCACTACAAATATGTACAAACCATGTTCTCTGATGCTTTATTCTTATCTTGTAAAATAATCTGATGTCTTATGTATCCCCCCCCCCCCCGCTGCTTATATAAGACAAAACCCATTTCCATGACAAGGGCTGGATCACGCAGTTACCAATGTCATTTTACAATAATCATCACCTGGTGAAGGAGGCATTTAGCCATGAGTAACACCTTAATGTTTCACTAAAATTATATCAGGGAAATATCACCCATATGGCAGCTTACATCTGTAGCCTTGTACAAATAACAGGCTTAAAAACATTTATAATAGCCTTCTCTGTTACTAAGGACACCTCTGAGGATGCAGAGAGTTCAGAAGTAGCTAGGTGTAATCTGTGGGAAATGCCTGTGGCAACCAGCAGGTAAAACAACTCCTTGAGCATTATACTTCTTTTCTTCTGTCCTCCTCCCTCGTTTTCTGTACATCACAAGCTCTCCTCTTCTAAGGATCACTGACAATAATGGGTTGGATCCAGATTTAGTCATACTTACGGTAGATCCATTGAAATCCATTAAGTATGACTAAGTCCCATTATTTTTATCTCTTCTTATAGTTTTAAAACACATGCCAGGAGATAGCCAGAAATTGGCTATAGACCAGGGGAGGGGGGCAACTTTGAATCCGCCAGACCCGACCAGGAGCTGCACCCTTCCCCTTGCCACTACTGAATTTGGGACCTTTTCTGAGACTGCAGAAAAGGCCAGGAGGTGGTGCCCACCTCTGCTACAGACAGACAGACATGTTTGGTAGGTCAAGTTTGGATAGTTTTTTCAGGATGCATGCTTTATAAAAGTGAAATAAATGAATAAATCATGAAATCTTATGGCTGTTTCATCACAGCTTCCTAACAGAGCAGGTGGGTGGTTGTACAGGTGGTAGGCACCATTCCAAATCAGGCCTGCAAAAGTTATATGAACCACCAAGCCAAAAGCAGCCACGTATTGCAGCCTGCAGCCAGCCAGGCAGCAAAACCAGGAAAAGTTGAGAGCTCTAGTGGGCCACCCACCATACAAGGCTGATGAGCTACTTCAGCTTTCTGAATCACAAGTTATGCAGTTTTCAGGGCAGATATGGCTGGGCATCTCCTGAGAGCCCATACCCCATCTGGGGCCCATTGACAAGAGCCCCCTGGAGTTGGTTCTCCTCTCTACCATCGCACCCTGCTCGTTCTTCAGCCTCTTGTTCTGGCCCAGGCAACAGTGGTGGTGAGAAGCAGTAGAAGCCATTGCCTACTTTCTCACTGGCTGTCTGCCTGTCAAGCAAGCAAGTGGTAGCAGTGATGAGAAGGAGGCTGAGGAGCAACAGCAACAGGTGACAATGGCAACGAGAAGGTAGACTCACTGAGGGAGGGGGCCCATTGAGGGTGTCTTGCCCACAGGCCCTCAGAAACCTGAAACTAGCCCTAGCAGTTGTCCAAATGTTCTGAAGAACTGTTTTCTTTAGGTTGAATGAGTGAAGTGACAGGTAGGGCTGCGACGAGCTCTCAAAATATTTTTGCTCATGTTGTACAATGAAATATTATTACAGCTTAAAAAGGCAATGCTTAACATTACAGCTCTGGAATCATCTGTTTTCATTTGTAACAGAAAGCATATTTCTACTTCTCATTTTTTCAGCAAAATGCTTGCACAATACAAGGTTTTTTTTCAACTTTATCACTGAATGCAGAATTAATGATTAGGAGTGCTAGCAAAAAAAAGAAAAAAAAACTCTCTTGGAAAGCTACCTGTTGCTTACTGTGTTTGGTAGTGTCTGAAATGCCTGGTAGCTTCATTTTTTTTCAGCAATCCCAGGTGGCCTGTGTGCTTTTTCTCTCCCGCCCCCCTCCCCGCACCCGCAGGTTGACTGCTTGATATTTTAATGAACTATCAGTTACCATCACTGTTGCCTGCAGCTTCAAACTTTCTTTAAACAAGTTTATGTGTTTAAAGGGATTTTACCGAGAATGCGGGCACCGTTCCATCTCACTCAGAATGCTGACTGTGGAGTTGTCTCATAACACTTCATTAGCTTGGCCACTTTTTTAAAAAACAAAACCCTAAGCATCTGGCAAAATGGATCTGCAAGAGTGAAGTGGATGGTACAGTTTTATCTCTCAAAGTAGAAGCCTATTTCTGGAGAGATTTGAGGGCGACAAGCATCACGACTCATGCCTTTTCTCTAGCGTACAATGTTTCTATTCTATGAAAGGCTGTTGTGAAATCAGCATCCAATGGGACAAAAGAACCATGAGGCAACTGAGTAATATTTTATGTTAATATTTGGGAGACTAGGCAATACAGGCTCTGGCCTTTTGAACCAGAAGTAACACATGTTCAGATGCCAAATTCTCTCTGACCTTCATACTACATGTGCTGTTGATTTATCTTTGCAATATCAGGCCTCTGGACTGTTGGAATATACAAATAACCTATATGTTTTTATGACTTAATACACATGCACACACCTCTTATATATGCTGTATAACTTGTATTTTCATTCTTTCATTAGACAGTGAGCTCCGACTTAGGCTATTTTACTCTAGCCATTCCATATTCATATTGATGATAGACTCCTCGTGTTTATTTGTATGTCACTTTTTCAAATTATCTTCAAAGTGGCTCACAAAAATATATATAGAGAGAAAGGAGCGGGGGAGGTGTGAAGCAGCTCAACAGCAAAGCAACAAGGAGGCTCTGGACTCACTGTGGATGAAGTCAGGCTTAAGGTAAAATGTATACAAAAGACAGGAAGTCTAACAACAGAGTATTCAAAAATATATATAAGCTAAACGTTTCAGCTTCCTTACTGATGAGGGCAGAAGCCGAAATATTTAGCTTAAATATATTTTTGAATACTCTGTTGTTAGTCTCTCTATCTTTCATATGTGTGTGTGCATGTGTGTGTGTGCACAACCAAAATATAGAGAACTGTAAATATATCAAAAACATTAAGGGTGAAATCAGATGTGTGTTTAGGCAGAAAAAAGTCCTACAACTCCCAGCATCTTAATTTTGCCCTTAATGTTATATCTACATTAGCAACCTAACAAACATGCTGCAATTAAAATTTCACTAAATATATGGAAAGTTGGAAACACATTTCTTTCATAATAACGCTTACCCCCCCGCCCCAATATTCATATTTAGCTGGCAAACTATTTAATGCACATCAATAATATATCAATAGAACATCCGTATCAAAATATTACAGTTAAATCCACAAGAACATAAGAAGAACCATGCGGGATCAGACCAAGGGTCCATCTCTCGTCTAGCATTCTGTTCACACGGTGGCAGAGCAACTGCCTGTGGGAAAACCCCAAGCAGGACATGAGTGCAGTAGCACCCTCCCGGTTGGGGGCCCCACCATTTGGTGCACATAGGCATACTGCCTCTGAAACTGGAGGTAGCATATGGCCGTCAGGATTAGCAATCATTGACAGCCTTATCTTTCATGAATTTATCTAACCGCTTTTAAAACTATGTAACATCTTGTGGTAGATTATTAGATGGGAGTGTAGTCCTCTGCAGCGAAAAATCCACTATGCAAACAGTTGTTCATGCATAAGCTTCCATACATTGAGGACGGGTCACCTTATTGCACCAGCGTGTCAGTTGTGGTCTGTGTGCAAGCAGCTGATTCCACACTGCAATCAACTAGTTAACGCACAGAAATCTGGAGGCAGGGGCAGGCAGCGCGCCCGATGCTGAAAGTGGGACCAGGAGCATGGCCCCAGTCTCCAGTAACCACTTTGTGTCCCTTTCATGCAAGTAATATATGAAGGCGGCTAGTGGCATACTTTTGATTTTTGTGCAGCACTACAAAACAGATTTTTCCACTTGGGAGTAAGTTCATTAAAAGTAGACTCCTGAGCTAAGATTGAGTTTGTTGCATTTGTTTGTTTGAATTCGTTGTTTAAGCTCTGGTGCAAATTCCTATGGCTAAATTCCTATGGATTTTGTAATGGTACTACTGGTGCTATCTTAACTGTAGTGCAGCCAGCAGGCTAGCTGTGTGATGAATAAGAAGTTGCATTTCCATTCCCAGAGTGTTAACTTGTTGTACAAAAAGCAACATCAAAGTAGTTGTTCAGACAACAAAATAGGAGGCTCACCAAATTGCACCATAAATTTCTCAGGGGAAAGAAGTGAATTTAATTAATTCATCTGGATGGTTTCATATGCTAATACCGTGCTTTTAGGCCTTATGAGTCATCTTCCAAATCCCTGATTTATGTGATGAATTGTGTAGTTCATGATGTAGTCCCTCTTTTGTGAATAGTGACATTGACTCATGAAACTTGTAAGGCAGTAAATCAATAAGACCGTTCAGAAGTCTATCCATTCATATCTGTTTGTAGACAGACTACATTTGAGAGGCCAAGATTAAATAAGCTTAATTTATTTTAAATTTCAGTTTGTTTCCATGCACACAGTGCTTTCTGGAAGTTTTTTCCCCCCGCTGAAAAACATCCGCAGGATAACCTCTTCACCTTTGTGTACTTGAAAGCATGTAAGCAAACAACGCCATTTTGAACAGAAGACTGCCTCACCACTTCTTAAAAATTCAAATTTTATTCTATAAACATAGAAAAAAAAGAACTACAAAGGCGACTGATTCCATATACTAACATAAACAATGAGTACAGACGTATCACCCCTTATTTATATTGCTCTAAAAGCTAAAATAGGTCAAAGTTTTGAGCTAAGGGAACACTTACTTATGAAGGTACACACACCCTGTGAGGAACAGTCAGTTTTGCCATATGCACAGTGTCTCTTACAGGTATGGATATAACCCGAGTCCATGATTTCAATCTTCGCATTGTTTAAGAACTGGAAATTAAGCGGCTATGCTTTAAGGTAACAGCCTTGCAAATATTTACACATATGCTTAACCTCACTTCCTGAGTAGCTCTGAGGCAATCCCATAAACTTCTAACACAGAAAAGGATTGTTTGAGATTATCTGAGCAAAAGATCCAGTCAGCCAAATGTAATGTATGCCCCTCTCTCTCTCTCTCTCTCTCTCTCTCTCTCTCTCTCTCTGGAGCGAATAGGTAAAAAATGATCAGACTTAACATCTTTATAATTTCAGTAAACCCATTAAGGGTAAAGAGGAATTTACCCTAGAATATGTAGATTTGTTGGATTTGCAACTTTAAGAACATAAGAAGAGCTGTGCTGGATCAGACCAAAGGCCTATCTACTCCAGCATCCTGTTTCCCACAGTGGCCAACCAGATGCTTATGGGAAGCCCACAAGCAGTTCATGAAGGCCTTCTGTTTGCCTCAATTTTACAACTGTGTAAACAGACAGGGACCGCCTACGTTGTCCTCCTGGAATAGGAGGAATCAGAACATAGGATGGAGGTTCTTTTGTGGTCTGAAAGATTTGTTTCTGGCCCCATCTCACTTTTGGACAGTATACTAGAGTAGAAAATGTGAATCTAACATATAAAAATAAATATTTTTCTTTCCCACAACCTTCTGTCCACCTGTCACAAATTGTTAAGATATCTAGTCCAAGTATCTCCTTGCATATGGCAGAGAACTAAGATGTGCACATCAAACTCATAACATGAGTGTCCCATTCACTTGAATGGAAAGGGAAGCTTCATGTGTGTCTCCCTTTCCCTAGATGGAGCTGCCCTCCCAATGAAGTGAAAGGAGGATCCTTGTCAAGTGAGATTCTTTATGTCACTGAAGCAAGCAAAGAACACTGAATTGTGAACCTACAGTCTTGCGTCAACCTTGAGAGCCAGTGTGGTGTAATGGTTTAGAGTGTTGGACTGGGAGCTGGGAGATCTGGGTTCTATTCCCCACTCAGCCATGGAAGCTCACTGAGTGACTTTGGGACAGTCACAGACTTTCAGCCCAGCCTAGCTCACGGGGTTGTTGTTGTGAGGATAAAATGGAGAGGAGGAGGATTGTGTATGTTGCCTTGGGTTCCTTAGGAGGAAAAAAGGTGAGATATAAATGTAATAAATAATAAATAACCTAAAGGCCAGATTGATTGATTGATTTTAAGTGGCTCATTTTTTTCCTAGCCATAGCAACTATTGTAGGACTTTTGTCTTGGCAAACGCGAATCATTGAATGATTCAACTGCTGTAAGCAGAACCTACAATTTTGAGTGACAAACACACACACCAAACTTAATGCAAATTAAGCACTGGAATACAAAATTTCACATTGTACTCAAGGTGAATGAATCAAACAAAATATCTCATATTCTATGAGCAAGGAGCCACTGGTAGCCCGCATGGGAAAAGCATGGGTTTTTATGGTATGATTTTCAAAGTTCATGCCACAAAAAACAATTCAATTAGTTACCATGAGTGATGGGCAAATTTACCCTAAGAGACACTGTAATTTCCTTGCCAGGTTCCAAATTCCTCTGTCAAATCTTGGATGAAAGTTGAATGCTCATTTTGTCTATATGAAGTGCTATGCAAGCACAGATCTCTTCCTTGCTAGCCAGCCACCCCAGGAGGCATTGCTTCCCTCTGAACCTCCTCTTCCTTGAAACACCATGCGCACGCGCTCCTGGCAAGTGTGACTGTCTTCAGAGATAGTGTTTCAGCCAGGCAGCACTTCCTGTAATGCCCATGTGATGTGTCCTCCTGAAATGCTTTTCTCTGAAAATAACCATGCTGCTACAAGCACAAAAGGAGGTTCTCTAAAGTAGTAAGAAATTTAGAAAAGCTCATTTCTAGTTGAAAGGACTGAGAAAGAAGTCATGCAGATCACGCAGGCACTCATAATCAATCTCAGTTTGAATAACAAAGTTTGTTGGATAGCCATCCAAGCTCCGTACACAGATGAGTATTACAAACATTGAAGATTCGACTTCTGAGCCACCACTGGTTACCACTGCATGTGGGTTTGCCTCCTCAAAAATGAGTGCTAGAATTAGGTCTCATTCTGTGAACTTCACCAGCATACACCAGTCCAAAGATGTAGAGCAGCAGCACTGGAAAGACCATAGACTTTGAACAACCACTCACAGTGAGAGAGAGAGAGAGAGAGAGAGAGAGAGAGAGCTGTATTGAAGCTAAGGTTAGAAAAGCTACCTTCAAGAAACCCTTAAAACTGCCTTCTCCAACCTGGTGTTCTCCAGTTGTTTTGGATGAAACTCCCATAATCCCTGACCATTGTCTATGTTGGCTGGGGATGATGAGAATTGTAATGCAAAACATCTAGATGGCACTAGGCTAGAGAAGGCTGCTTTAGAAATATTTACAGATTCAATTTTTATTTACAGATTCCTAACATTTATATTATTATTACTATTACTATTATTACTACTATTTTCCAATTTCTTAGATGCCTTTCTCAATAACAAAAAAGACTCAACAACTTAAAAGACTCAGCATCTTAACAACAGGGATTAAAACATACAACAATTCAGAACAACAGCATTAACAAATATTTATAACTTATACTAAACTAGAATAAGCATACATTTCCACTTGCTCATTACTTGGATTTGACAAGTGGAAAGTTTTCATATTTAGTGAGTAACTTGATGCTACTTTACTTAATTCACATCTTTCATATAAGTCACCTATTTATTAAGCAAACTCTTCAATGACACTTGAAAGCTGAAAGAAGTTCTTTTAACTGGTGATATTCACACTTCCTGAAAAACCACAAAGCTCCAGTCAACAATCCAATGATGAAAGAATCAACATGGAATTAACCTCAAAGGGAAGGGAAGGGCAGATCAAAGGTTACTCTAGGGCAGCCTTTCCACAACTGATGTCTACAGATGTTTAGGACTTCAACTCCCATCACCTTCAGCCAGCATTGCCAATGGTCAGGAATGCTAGAAACAGCTGGAGGACACCAAATAGGGAAAGGTGTTTTTCTTCTGTTTCTCCTCCTGTTTTCTCCTAAGGTGTTTTTCTCCTGTTACAGAATAATGTAGCTGCTCTTCGGGAATTGGCCCAAACTACTAACACTTTTCAGTGTGAAGGAAATGATTTAGTATTCACAAGGTGACTTCTGTAGGACTCCTTGCATAATTCATGCTATATTTAAGAGAAACCTGTTCAGAAATATTATTGCAATAGACTTTAGTATTTATTCTTCCTACCTTTCCATGCAGCTATTAGCCTCCAGTCCCATTTCCAACTAACACAATCGGGGAGAAATCTGTTTGGTTCACATTTTAATGTAAACATAACTAATTTCACACCTTTGATCCAATATGGAAACCTAAACTCATTTATCTTTCAAAATTTGCAGGTTTCCTCATTTTGCAATGGATTTCTTCAATCACAAAATGCATATGAAGATGTTCATATTTGTGAAAATAATGTTTATATGCATTATATTAGGAAAATTGCTTGCAAAAAATATACATTGGGAACAATTGTGTACAAAAATGCATGTGTTAAGTGAAATGAGCACGAAAATGTGTGCAAATCTTCATTTGAACTTTAAAAATAATTTCAACTTTCAAGATGAACAAAACTTAAGATTGAAAAAAGGAGAAACTGAGAGAAACCAGAATTCAAGATTTGTCCATCTGTTCCTACTTCCTACCACCCACCCACCCACCCACCCACCTGTAAATGTCATAGTAACACTCTGGATAAGTGTTCTCTCCCTTCATCTCTCCCACCATCACTCCCAGAGCAGTGGTTACCAGGTAAGTGTGTGGGAGGGCCCGGAGGATGCTCAGAGTTGTAAGACCTGTTTTCTGTCTAAACAAACATGCATATGATTGCGCCCTCAAACTACAGGAGGATCAATTTCAGTTGAACATTAGGATTAGGGATGTCAGAGAATTCCGCCACGGATCTCGGTGAGGCCAAATGCCAGTGCATTCGGCCCCCTGAAATCTGTGGCGGAAAGAAGCCCCCTGCCCCACCACCCCGCGAAAGGTGCGCGAAATGCGACACCTGGTGCCGTTCGTGCTGTTTTGCGAATGGTGGCCACATCTGCAGCTGCCATTCGCTTCCCTATTTTTGCCATGATAGGCTACATAAATACGCCATTTGCATCCCTGCGGAGGCCGTGATAGGCTACGTAAATATTTACATAGCCTATCACAGCAAAAAGAAAGGGAACGCAAATGGCGGCCACCTCTTTTTGCCATGATAGACTACGTAAATATTTATGTAGCCTATCATGGCGAAAGACAGGGGCGTAAATGGTGGCTGCTATGCCATTTGCACCCCTGGTTTTTTGCCGTGATAGGCTACATAAATATTTACATAGCCCATCACGGCCAAAAAACAGGAATGCAAATGGTGGCCGCCTTAGCCGCCGCCATTTGCGTCCGCAGGCTCCACACGGTGCCTGCGAATGCACCCGGCCGGAGGCTCTGCAGAGTTGCCGTGGAGCGGAGCTGGACAGGTTAGGATTTCAGGGGGAGTTGTGGAGCGCTTCCCCCCCACCGCGAATCACCCCGTCAAAAAGGTAAGTGACTTTCGTACATCCCTAATTAATTTCACTTGGATATTATAAGAATCTCCTTGATGTAAAAACAGTTCCACAACGGAGCCCATTACCTGGGGTAGGGGATGGGCTCTCCCTTGTTGGGGGTCTTTGAGCAGAGGCTGGACAGCCATCTGTTGAGGATTTCCCACATTGAGCAGGAGGCTTGACTGGATTGCCTCCAAGGACCCCTCAAATTCTGTGATTCCATAATTTATCATCTGTATTAACTGAATTATTCCTGCTTATACCTGACTGACTAGTGGATTTGGCCATTTTGTACTGTGTTTTGAACTATCTCATGATAATCTAAAACTTCTCCAACCATGTTCTAAAGCAGTTAGGACCATGTGCGAGCTCTAGTGTACTGCTTTTGGGTGCAATCCTATCCAGATAGTCACCAGCCTCCAAAATCGGAGGCTGCTGACTATCCTGTGCAGGGTGGATGGAGCACAGTAGGGGATCCTCTCCTCCATGCTCTGGCCGCTAGGGATGTAAGAAGTCACCCTAGTTTGGGTTCTCTAGGCACTCACCGAAGCAGTGCCCCTGCTTGCATCCCCCCAAACCTGCGCTCAAACCACCCACGAGTTTGGTGAATTCCCCAGTGCTCACCACGAACCCGTTGGGTGAGCACTGCCATTTTTGCGCCTTTGATTTCTGCGTAAAACAGGAAGTTAAAAAAATTATCATATTCAAATATGCGCAGTTTGGAGCTGGGAAAACTAAGTAAGTGCAATATTAGAGGGATTATATTATAAGCACTAATATTGAGCATATTTAGCTTTCACAGCTCCAAACTGCGCATACTTGAACATGCACATTTTTTAAACTTCTGGTTTTATGCAGAAATCAAAGGCACGAAAATGGCGGCACTCACCGAATGGGTTCACGGTGAGTACTGGGGAGCGTGAGCAGGCATGAGCAGGGGGCAAACAAGGATAGCATCTCAGCGGGCGCAGTTTGGGGGTCGTGGACAGGGGTTGCTCGATGAATTCCCAAACCCCAAACTGCGTTCGTGATATCCCTACTGGCCACCCTGCATTTTTAGCTAGTTGGCCAATTTCCACTCTCTAGCTGTGGTTTCAGGGAGGGGGAGGGAAGGAGGCCATGTGGTGCATAGGAAACTGCCTAAAGCAGTTTCTGTGGTCTCCTCCCCTCCCTGCCCCTGGGACTGCCCCCTTTTCCCCATCTCCGCTCTCTGTTTCCAAGCACAGAGAAGCAGCCAGTTCAGAGAGAACCGCGCTGGCTACGAGAGGGAGGGGAGCGCAGATTCTGGGAACCATATTCAGAGCCCTAGCCCTGACCTTGGTTCACAGAACCTGAACAATCCTACGGCCTACTAAACAGTGTCTAGTGGCCATAGAATTGCTCTCTCCATTCATTTAATATTGATAGAAAGAGAACGAATGATTTGCACAATCTGAGACATGTTACATGATGGAAGTGACTTACTCCGGTTCGTCAATCATTATTAATTAAAAGAACCTTAAAAACCCCAACTTTATTAGTGTGGAAAGGTGTGAACTCTCTTGCGTAGGGATGTACGAAACTCACCTGTTCGCGGATGTGATTTGCGGTGGGGGGGGAGGCACTCCGTCCCTCCCCCCGGAATCCTCGATGGGGGGGAGGAGATCCGGTCCTCCCACCCTGAATCCTGCCTGGCCAGCTCCACTCCGCCGCAGCTCCGTGGAGCAGCCGGCCAGGGCTGTCGGCAGCCAGACTTCTGGCTGCGGACGGGCTGCTGCGGATGCAAATGGCAGCCGCCGTAGCGGCTGCCATTTGCATCTAGCCAAGCTGCTGTGATAGGCTATGTAAGTATTTACATAGCCTATCACGGCTAACCTCCCCCCAAAAAAGCAGTGTACGCAAATGGCGGCGGCTACGGCGGCTGCCATTTGCGTTCTCTATTTTTTGCCGTTCTAGCCTACGTAAATATTTACATAGGCTAGAACGGCGGGGAAAAAAAGGAACGCAAATAGCGCCCACTACGCTATTTGCGTTCCCCTTTTCTTCGCCGTAATAGCCTACGTAAATATTTACGTAGGCTAGAACAGCAAAAAATAGGGAACGCAAATGGCGGCCGCCGTAGCCACCGCCATTTGCGTACGCTGCTTTTTTGGGGGGAGGTTAGCCATGATAGGCTATGTAAATACTTATGGAGCCTATCACAGCTGCAGGGAGGATGCCAATGGCGGCTGCAGCAGCCCGGCCGCAGCCGGCCAGAAGACCAGCTGCTGGAGCCGCCACCACCAAATCTGCCACATCTGCCCCAGGTAAGTGCCATCCCAGGGGATTCTGCGGGGGGGGGGGGGCAGGAGGCCGTTCCGCCATGGATTCGCCATGGATTCGGGGATTCTTTAGAATCTGGCCTCACTGGAATCCGTGGCAGAATTCTCTGCCATCCCTACTCTTGCGTACTTACTAAAGCAGCAAGTGAATAGGATCATCTGCTTCTCACTGTGCACCAGGATATCTTTTTCTCCACTAAGATGGGAACCCTTAGGCCTTAGGGAAACTGCAGGCTGTCAAGCTACTTTCTAAACGTACTAATCACCTCTAAGTCATGCTGGATAAAAACAGGAAGGCAGAGGCAGTTTGGCAATGTAACTGAGAGCTAGAAGCATTAATATGGACATTTGTCACAGCAAACTGTGGTTCAAGATAACTTTTTTATAAAGTCATTGGGCAGTATCCACTGTGTCATTCTGTTAGCATAAATGACGTTGTGCTGGCAGAAACTAGGTTCTGAACTTTCTGCAAGAGGAGAATCCAACTGAAGTTACATTTGTGCAAGTGTGGTTGTGCACGCAGTTGCACAAGTGGTTGTGCATCACACTTGCACAGCTGGTTGTGCAACAAGTTGTGCATTATGCTTGCACAAACCCTTGTGCAACCAGTTGCGCATTTCACTTCTGCAACCCATTGTGCAACCAGTTGCACAACTGCTTGCACAACCAGTTATGTGTTTATTTTATTTTATTTTATTTTATTACATTTCCAGTAGCCAAAACTATTGTGCAACTTCTTGCATAACACTAACAGAAAGATTTGGCGGAGCTCCGCTAGTGCTATTCGAGTTTGCGGAATGATACCATTGGATACTGCCCATATTCAAGACAAAAATGCTGAGCAGTACTACACCTCTAGAGCAGGGGCGGGAAGCTGTTTTTTTGGGGGGGAGGTTACCCCAAGGGCTAAATGTAGTGCTGATGAGTCAAGGACTGCACATGTGTGTATATATGTGCACATCTGCACTCATGCAGGCATGCATACCACACACAAACACATGTATGCACACATGCACAGACACACACATGGGAGGGAGAAGTAAAGCCTCTCTCATTCCCCCCCCCAGTGGTCCCAATTAGGACCACTATTAGCACGTAGGGTCAGTCTTCCACACAAGCCCAATTCATCAGCACAATCAGGCTCCCAGCAAATAGAAGGCTGCTTGCACTTTACTGTGTGAGTTGGCTTCCAGTCTACGACAGAACTGATTTGGTCCTGAAATAAGATTC
Source organism: Heloderma suspectum (assembly GCF_057233095.1). Lineage (NCBI taxonomy): Eukaryota > Metazoa > Chordata > Lepidosauria > Squamata > Helodermatidae > Heloderma > Heloderma suspectum. The sequence goes on from NC_139458.1 coordinate 302,584,400, forward strand.
CTTTTTTTCTCACCACAATTTATAAGATAGATAATATCTTGCTGTTGATCCATTCACTGGGTTCGATGCAAACTTAGTCATGGTTAGAGTTGGCCCATTGAAAACAATGGGTCATGACTAACTTTAGTCACATTGATTTCAGTGGATCTACTCTAAGCATGATGAAGTCTGAATCCAATCCCCTGTCTCCTTTTATTTGTGATCATTGGGTACCAACATTGTCCTTGGAGTCAGGTCTGCATTATTGTGTTACTCTTGCGCTGTGTGTTCTGCCACGCTGCCTATTCAGTGTGGAATAGCATTGCCACTTGACGTCTACACTCCTTGAGACGTGAGAGTCATAAGCTTTGGCATTTTGTTGTGAACTAGTTTGAGTTAAAGCTTGTGAGAACAAGTCATGGTTTGTATGTGGTTCATGTGATTGTGTGGTACACTGTAGGGCACCATCACTGCATGGCAATTGAGAGGGAATGATCTATGGTAGGGATGGGGAATATGTGGCTCTCCAGATGTTATTGAACTGCAACTCCCATCATTCCTCAGCATTGGCTATGCTGGCTAGGGCTGATGGGAGTTGCAGTCCAACAACAGCCTGGAGGTACACGTTTCCCACCCCTGATCTAGAGTACTCCATGCATGTACCAAGGATCTTCATGTTGGTGACTTGCCACAGCTGCCCTCTGGGGGCCTGATGGAGTAGGGCTAGGAGAACCCTGAAGTCGTCACTGTCAAGCCAATTTCACAGCCCAGTTGTGACCTGGTTGCTCTGGCAATGATGCCGGCATCTCCACGGGCAGTGGCCAAGTTGGGCAGCAGCAGGGCAGGGAGAAGCAACTTCATTGCCAAGATGAAGAGCTCTTGCCCCAGGTGCCTCACCAGAGAGGGAAGAAGGATGGCGCATTTGTCAAGCACACCGGTGGACATGGAAACGCCAGGCAGGCTAGAGGCCAGGGAGGTTTCCCTTCAGCTCTCAGTATGCACAGAAAAAGAATAGGATCATGGGGAAGAGAAGAGGTGGAACAAAGGTGCTCGAGCCTTCTTCCCTCTAGATCTGAAGCCAAGCAGAGAGTTGGGCAGGAGCAGGTAGTGGTAGCACAGTGGCACTAATCTGCCACAATGCACATGTGCAAAATCCTGCTGTATTCTTCTTTCCAAAGAAAAGATGTGGTTACCGCGTTGCTGAATAGAAAACATTTGTGCATGCATCAGCTACCAATGCATGTGCAGGGATGTTTACTAGGCTGTATTCCTCACTACTCTTCCTTCTCACTTTTGCGTTACCTGAAAAAGAGAAATGAGATCATGTACCCATAAAACATAAGCTAACAGAGAAAAGGACTCGGCAACACACAGGAGCCAAGAAAATAAAACCAATATGGATCAGGAGCACAATAACTTTAAAACCAATATGCAGATCCAGAGCAAACCAGCCACATTGCATAGTCTGGCCAGCGAATGCTGTTGTTGTTCAGTCGTGCCCAACTCTTCGTGACCCCACGGACCATAGCATGCCAGGCCTTCCTGTCCTCCACTCTCTCCCGGAGTGTGCTCAAGTTCATATTCATTGCATCGGTGATGCTATCTAGCCATCTCATCGTCTGCCGTCCCCTTCTCCTTTTGCCTTCAATCTTTCCCAGCATCAGGGTCTTTCCGGTGACTTTTCTCTTCACATTAGGTAGCCAAAATATGTGAGCTTCAGCTTCAGTATCTGTCCTTCCAATGAGCACTCAGGATTGATTTCCTTTAGGATGGACTGATTTGACCTCCTTGCAGTCCAGGGGACTCGTAAGAGTCTTCTCCAGCACCACAGCTCGAAAGCATCAATTCTTCAGCGCTCAGCCTTCCTTGTAGTCCAGCTCTCACAGCCATACATTACTACTGGGAAAACCATAGCTTTGATTAGACGGACCTTTGTCGGCAAGGTGATGTCTCTGCTTCTTACTATGCTGTCTAGGTTTGCCATAGCTTTCCTCCCAAGGAGCAAGCATCTTTTAATTTCATGGCTACAGTCACCGTCTGTGGTGATCTTGGAGCCCAAGAAAATAAAATCTGTCACTGCTTCCATTTCTTCCCCTTCTATATGCCAGGAAGTGATGGGGCCAGATGCCATGATCTTAGTTTTTTTAATGTTGAGTTTCAGACCAGCTTTTGCACTCTCCACTTTCACCCTCAACAAGAGGCTCTTGAGATCCTCTTCACTTTCTGCCATTAGGGTGGTATCGTCTGAATATCTGAGATTGTTGATAATTCTCCCGGCAATCTTAATTCTGACGTGTGATTCATCCAACCTGGCGTTTCTCATGATGTACTCTACATATAAGTTAAATAAGAAAAAATAACTTGACCAGGACATTCTTGAAAGGTTCTTCTATATCTCCAGGGAATACTGATTAGCAGAATACTTCTCTGGCTCATAAAACTGGGGAATAATGAATTAATCCACACATGTGCACGCATACGCGTGCACATGCAATCACATTCAATTAACAAAAAACCTTTCACTTCAAAATATTATGTTAAGGACTTTCCATGTTCACTCAGGCCAAGTTCCAACATGTTGGGGAATTACAGCTGTTAAGGCCCATGCCCTTAACAGATAAACTTATTTATTTACAATATTTATATACCGCTTCATATCTAGAACAGATTTTGGAGAGGTGAACACAAGAGATAAAACAGTAAAAGAATAACAAGATTGAAAGAATAACCAGATAAAACAGTAAAAGAATAACAAGATCAAGTACCTTTCATGAATGTCCTGATGAAGTTATTTTTTCTTATTTAACTTATATGCAGAGTGCATCATGGGAAACGCCAGGTTGGATGAATCACAGGTCGGAATTAAGATTGCTGGGAGAATTATCGACAACCTCAGATACGCAGACGATACCACCCTAATGGCAGAAAGCGAAGAGGATAATTGAAACACCAGATTACAATTATGCTATTTTAAAAAACAGAATACCAATAAAAACCATGCCCAGTCAATTAAGGAATGCCTTCTAGAACAGTGCTGTTTTCCAGGAGGCGCCAGAAGCAGCACAGTGTTGGTGCCTGTCTGACCTCCAGAGGCAGGGAATTCCAAAGAAGGGAGGCCACCCCACTAAAGGCTCTTCCCCGTGGGACAGCAGTCGGGCCATGGATCCATGTGGAACCGCCAGGAACATGCCCTCTGATGACCTCAGTGACCAGGCAGGTTGGTAAAGAAGAAGGCTTTCTCTCTCTCAGGTATCCTGGTCCCAAGTTGTTTAGGGCTTCGTACATATTATTTAGGCAACATGGATGTAGATATGGCATGGCATCCTATGCTCTGGTTAGTTCCAGCTTCACCACCACCTTGGAGCTGGATGTCTGTCAGTGGCAGAGTGGTGGACCTAAGTTCCAGATTTGTCCTTTCACTGAAATTAGCACATGGACTCTGTGGAAGTGAAGCTACCCTGCAAATGAAGCTACCATCCCAGGTTACACGTACCCACCTGGCAACCAGTAACATCCACATACAATGACACGGTTGGAAGGGACCCTGGAGAGCCACTGCCAGTCAATGTAGACCAGAGTGGGCAACTTCTGGCAGTCGAGGCCCTGCATTGTCTCCTGTACCCCACTGGGGGAGCACCCATCCCCCCCTCCTGCCACCCCCTCACCACCAACATTCAGTGGAATCATGGCGGTAGCAGCAGGGAAACAAGTGGTGATTTTTCTTGAAAGCAAGGCTTTGGGGGAGCAAAATCAACGCTTCTGAACACACGATTCCGCTTCAAAACAAGGTGCCTGCTCCTGGTGCACTTTCTTTTAAAGAAAAAATGCTGCTTTTTTGCTAGCACCACCACAGCAGCACATTTTGTGGCAGGAGGCTCCAAAAAGGTCAAGGAGGCTGCATCCAGCCTGCAGACCACGTATTGCTCACCCCGGCCAGTGTAGACAGTACTGAGCTAGATAGAAAAATATTTTGGCCTGGAATAAGGCAGCTTCCTATGTTCCAAGTTCAAATCCCTGGCTTTCTCCTACCAAAGAATATAGAGAAGTAGGACTAGGGAAGAACTCTCCTGGAATGTTGAAGAGCTGTTGCCAGTGAGGCACTAACAACACCGGCCTAGGTGTACTACTGGTTTAACGTAGACCAATGTCTACAGCACAGGATCTATGGCTTTGGTTTTGCATTCTAAATCTTTGGATGTCTGTCTGAAGGGGTGCTGTTCATCAGAGTAACATAATGACTACAGCTGTATTCAGGTGAACTGGTTCTAATACAAATGAACTAAGAAAACAGCAGACGGAAGAGAAAATGGGAAATTCCCAGTTGCAGGCAAAGTTTAAAGAAATGATATTGAGAAGGAAGTAACCTTTAAAAATGATCTTTGAACTAACTTAATTAACATAAGACTTAAACTTAAAAACTTAAAAAACAACAATAACCCTAAACTAAAACTAAAAAAATTGAACACATTCAAGCAGGAGGGCTATATCTTAGTATTTGTAATGATCTGTAAAGTTTATGCTTTTAGGAGAAATGAATAGCTGCTAGGGGTGGATGGATCTGACCATATACATATAGGATCGCACTGCAAATGTACTTTCTCTCAACTAGGGTTGGGAGAACCGGGGATGCTTGAGCTTGCTGAGATTCTCCAAACTCACTTCAAAGCTCAGTTTGCCTTGCTCCCATTTTTGTCTGCAACCTGTTTTTTCTCAAATGGGAGAACTGTCCCGTTGACTACTGTGTGTAAATGCTTTTTAAAAAATGCACATTTTAAAATTAAATTTTAAAAAATACATTTTTTCCCCGAATGTGATCACAAGTTCAGGAATGTGTGCATTTTTTTCTGAAAAATGTGCTCCACTGGTGTTTACATTGAGGGTTGTGAACAGGGCATGTTCTGGTAATTTGCAAACTGAAACCAAATACTTGTACATCCCTGCTCTCAACATACACATTTTAAATACATGTTCAGGCTTTCGAGTCAAGAATTATGTCACAACATTCAGAAAGGCGTAAAATTATATAGATCACTATGTTCAGATTGCCCTGCACTGGCGTCTTTAGGTAGGGCTGGGAAAGAATCCTGCCTGAAACCCCAGAGAGCCGCTGCCAGTCAGCGTCAACAATACTGGGCTAGATGGACCAAGGGTCTGACCCAGTATAAAGCCACTTCCTATGTTTCTATGTTCCACATTAATCTGGAAGGTGCACTTTGGGTATGCTTGCATCAGAATTTCCAGGGATTACATTCCTCAAGGAACCCTAATAACTGCTGTCAAATTCCACTTCCATATTGTCATGGGCTGAAAAATGTGGAATGTTGCTTAACAAAACTCAGTGCCCATGGTATTGATAGAATTGGTGGTGGTGTGTGTGTGTGTAAAACAGTTTGCACAGATTAGGAATTCAGCAACATTTTACTTAGAAGTTACATTTGCCTGTTTGGAATTTCAGTCATTTTCAATTTGGAAAATGGATTTTGAAGAATAATGTTAAAGGACAATCCGCCCTCTGCCATATGCACATAGGGAAGTAGATCTCTACAGCAGGACTCATGTCCTTCCCTTCCCAACTGGGTACACACGGGACTACTTGTGCCCTGCACATGTGGCACCAGAGCCTCTGGATACACATTTGGAGGGGCACATCATGACTTGGCACACTGCAGCATGCCTAGCAATATGGCGGGTTTGAAGCAGTATCGGCAGCAAGTGTGGCATCATCATCATTTATTTATTTATTTATATGCCACTTCTCCACAAAATTGTGCCCAAAGAAGCACACAACATAACAAACAGCATTAAATATAATTTACAACCATGTGTCAAACAGCAGTGAGCATAACAACATTAAAAATACAATAGGAACAATTTCAAATAGCCATAATGTTGGCAGAGAGATGCATAATAGAAATATCAATACATACAATATCCAATAAAACAGCACAAATAAATTTACCTAATCAGACAGCTGAACACTAAACGGGAGAGAGAATAAAGGGTGACACAGAAATAAGAAACGCTCCCTACAAGGAGGAATGAATCTCCATTCTATGTGGAGTTCTTCACAATTAGCCTACAGATGCTGGTTGGCAGGCACACCTCTCACTTGTAGCAGCCTTCCTTCCTCCCAGCTCTCACTTGGGTCCCCTCTCATAGTCCCTTCTCCATCTCCCACCTGGGGAGATAAAGCTTGCCAGCCCTCCTTCATACCCCACATACTCTCAAAGTTTTGACATTACTCCGTCTCTCTCCACCAAATACTCCTTCCAAAACTGGTATTCATGCTGCAGGCTTTATGGGGCTCCAAGGTGGTGTGGTGAGGTCAGATGGAAATGGTCAACCCATTGATATTAGTCCCTCTCCACCAAACAGTCCTTCCAGCATGGCAATGATGGCCACTGCAGCCAGCCTGGTGGAGCAGCATCACCAGCAGGAGGGCTGGAGGAAGTTTATATACATAACTGTCCCACCTCAGTCACAGTGTGTCTAGTCGTTGTGTTCTCTCACTGTTCTAAAGGCTGCAAACCATTGAGACTATCTGCCCAGAGCGGCAATAGCAGCAGGAACACCAAGTGGACTGGGGAGAGGACTGTGAAGAACATCTGTACCCAGTTCTCCCCACCCCTCTCTTCTGCCACCACATTTCCGGAGAGCAAGAGCCACAAAATACTAGGGGTGCACGAAAGTCACTTACCTGGTCTCGCAGCTTGCTTGGCGGTGGCGGGGAGGCGCTTCACTGCTCCCCCCGAAATTCAGGCCGGCGGGGGAGGCTTCCCACCTCGCCCGGCCGAAATTCAGGCTGGGGAGGAGGTGCCTCGCCTCGCCTGGCCGCGAAATAAAAAGTAAAAAAAAAACGCCCCCGCGATAGGCTACGTGACGATTTACGTAGCCTATCACGGCTAGATCTGCAAAGTCAGCCGTGATAGGCTACGTTAATCGTCATGTAGCCTATCACAGGTGACTTTAAAAAAAAAAAAAAGCGCGTACGCAAATGGCGGCCCCCATAGGGAGCCGCCATTTACGTTCCTTATTTGGTCGCTGTAGTCTACGTAAATCTTTACGTAGACTACGGCGAAAATAAGGGCAACGCAAATAACGTTGCCCTTATTTTCGCCGTAGTCTACGTAACCATCTCCCTATATGCCTGATTTGAGAACTATTATGGCTGGAAATATTATACAATTATTGTAAAATAAAATAAAAATAAGAAAGAAAATCTCTTAGAAGGAGGATGAAACATGTCCCTAAATCTTAAATCTCCAAGTGTGTTAAGGCAATTTGGCTTAATATTTTTACACATTTCATTAACCCCCACCCCCACCTGGCCAGTTCAACAGTACAGTATACAGAAAGGTTGTTAGAACTCACACATTTCTTTGTATTGAAAAAGACTGAAAATAAAAGAAGAAAAAGCATAGAGTTTTTTAAAATAATAAAATGAGCAGTAAAAGCAAAAAGCTTGGACCAGCAAAATAGATGATTGTTAAAGCACTAAGCTAAGACCAGTCAAGTTATGTCTCTTGTAAAAGAATATAAAATTTAGGAGAAGAGACAGACAGAATAAAAACAAAATTAAAAACACAACCATAATATAAAAAGGAGAGGAAAAAATAAAGTGAGTAGCTGTTCTTCTGGAAAAATAAAGTTTTCATGCAAATAAAAGCATGAGCAAAAAAAAAAAAATGGCATGCATATCTAGAAAAATTGGAAGCATGTGTGTGTTGTCTTATGATATTCTATTGAAACAGAATCTGTTTCATTACAGAATCTGTGTATTAACAATAGAGCTTATTTCCAGGTAACTGTGCACAGAATTGCAGCTTTAGATTGCAGACCTTTACCTTCTTACCTGGGAGTAAGCCCCATTGAACTCAAAGGTACTTCTGAGTAAACATGTATAGGATTGCAGTGTAAATGTACTAGGCATGCAGCCTAATCCTATGCATGTTTGCTAAGAAGTTATCCTACTGTATTCAATGGGATTTCCTCCCAAGTAAGGCTGCAGACCAGTCTTAACATGCATATGAGATAGTAGGTAACACTAGGGATGTAAGAACTCACCCTAGTTTGGGTCCTCGAGGCACTCGCTGAAGCAGCGCCCCTGCTCGCATCCCCCCAAACCTGCGCTCGAGCCACCCACGAGTTCGGTGAATTCCCCAGTGCTCACTGTGAACCCGTCCGGTGAGTGCTGCCACTTTCATGCCTTTGATTTCTGCATAACAGGAAGTTAAAAAAAATGTGCATATTCAAATATGAGCAGTTTGGAACTGAGAAAGCTAAATAAGCGCAATATTAGAGGAATTGTACCTCTAATATTGTGCGTATTTAGCTTTCCCAGCTCCAAACTCTGCATATTTGAATATGCACATTTTTAAATGTCCTGTTTTATGCAGAAATCAAAGGCACAAAAATGGCAGCACTCACCAAACGGGTTCACGGTGAGTACTGGGGAGCGCGAGTGGGCACGAGTGGGGGGCAAACAAGGACAGCGTCTCGGCGGGCGCAGTTCAGGGGTCGTGGGCAGGGCTTGCTCGACGAATTCCCGAACCCTGAACTGTGCTTGCAACATCCCTAGCACTGACTAGGGATGTTGCGGGTGCCCCACTGGGTCCGGGAGTCCATCAGGGGCCCCCCAGCTCACGACTCCTGGACTGTGCTTGCTGAGACACTCTCCTCACTTGCACCCTGCTCGCACCCACTCCCACCCTGCTCATGTCCTCCAGGACTCACCACAATCCCATCTAGTGAGCACCTGCCATTTTCCTGCCTTTGCTGTGCACGCAAAAAAGAAGTTTAAAAAACACTCATATTTGAATATGCCTGGTTTGGGGCCAGGAAAGCTTAATGTGTGCAATATTAGAGGCATAATGCCTCTAATATTGCACGTATTAAGCTTCCCTGGCCCCCAAACTGCACATATTTAAATATGCACATTTTTAACTTCTTTTTGTGCAGACAACAAAGGCGGGAAATGGCGGGTGCTCACTGGACAGGATCGTGGTGAGTCCAGGCAATTCGCTGAGCTCATGGGCGGCCTGAGCACAGGTTAGGGAGGGCAAGACAGGGGGGCACACTTCTTCAGGTGTCTGGAGAATCCGAGCTGGAATGGATTCTCACATCCCTAACACTGACCACGGTGGGACTTACTTCCAATTAAATATGCATAGGATTGTACTCTAAGTGTGCACTGAATGGTAGGCTTAGCTTTCTTCACCAAGTCATAGTTGACACAGTGAAGTGTAATTTGAACCTGTGCTAACCCTTAAGGAGAATTAAGCAACATCTTCAGTGAAGCAGATATCTATATGTTAGGGATGTATGGATTCCCCACCATCTGTTCCGGTGGGGAATCCGTGTGGGGGGGGAGGTAATCCATTCCTCCCCCCCGGAATCCTCCAGAGCAGTTCCGCTCAGCTCGGATTCCGGGGCAGGGGACTGGCTTGGGGGCGCTTATCTTCCCTCCTGCCAGCCAGAGCCATTCGCCTCCTCCCTGTCCCTGCCGATTGCCATGTCTTTAAAAAAAAAAAAGCGACCAGGAGGATGTGCCCATAGACTTATATGCAAATAGAGTCATGAATCCTGCGTATAAGTCTATGTGTCCATAGGTTTATATGCAAGATTCACGGCTCTATTTTGTGTATAAGTCTATGGCACATCCTGCTGATCGCATCTGCCCATGTATATGCAAAATAGAGCCGTGAATCTTGTGTATAAGCCTATGGACACGTAGACTTATATGCAAGATTCATTACTCTATTTGCATATATGTTTATGGGCACATCCTCCCGATAGCCTTTTTTTTTTTTTTTAAAGACATGACAATCGGCAGGGACAGGGAGGAAGTGAACGGCTCTGGCTGGCAAGAAGCAGCCGAGTGCCGTTCCGCCTCCAGTCCTCCTGGAGCGGAGGTAAGTGGTCCTGATCTGCTGCGGATTCCTGATGCCGGATTCCAAAGAATCCGGCCTCATTTGAATCCGCAGTGCATTTCTCTGACATCCCTACTATATGTGCAAGAGCAGAGTTGGAGGGTTTCAGTATAAATGGCCTAACATGGGGGTGGGAGAAAGTAGAATCTCAGGTGTTTTGGACTTCAACTCCCAGCATTGTTGACCACTGGACATGCTGGCAGGAGCTTCTGGGAGCTGAAATCCAAAACCTCTGGAGATCTGCCCACCCCTGGTCTAACAGGTTGATCGATAAACAGTCATCTTTCATCATTCATGTTAGAAAATATGTCACTTACTCATGCTGCATATTTATCCACTCTGACGTCCCTATGAAATATATCTTTTCTTGGGAAAAACACCATCTGAATACATCTCATAATTGATCATAATAGCAAAAACCAATATGAAATTAAAAAGTAATGAGGAGCCTAAACTTAGTCATGTTTAGAGAGTTGCAGCCTGAGCTTATACATGTTGACTCAAAAGTAGGGATGTTAGAGAAATCTGCCATGGATTCAAGTGAAGCTGCCGCTGGATTCTTTGGAATCCAGCCTCTGGAATCCGCATCAGATCAGCCCCACTTACCTCCACTCCAGGAGGATTCCACACAGAATGGCACTCAGCTGCTTGCTCAACTGGAGCCATTCCCTCTGCGCCAATTGCCATTTTTTATTTAAAAAATGGCAATTGGCAGGATGTGCCCATAGATTTATATGCAAAATAGAGCCGTGAATCTTGTGTCCATAGACTTATATGCAAGATTCACAGCTCTATTTTACGTATAAGTCTATGGGCACATCCTGCTGATTGCCATTTAAAACAAAAACAAAAACGGAATGGATGGTGGGGACTCCATACACCCCTACTCAGAAGTAAGACTTTGTTCAATGGCTCTTATGTAAGTCTGCATAGGTTTTCAGCCTGATTTCATAATAGGTATGCTTATTGTCAGTATGTCCCTTTCTTACATAGGAGAAACCCGGAGTCACGGTTAAAATGTTGTAAAACTCAGTTTGCTCTGTCTTCGCTATGATCCCACCAACCTTCTCCCCAGCTTCCTGAATTGACTCCCAAACTCCATACCAGGTTTGAAGTCCAAGACTTAATATCGAAAGCTTCCCACTGGGAGTCTCACCTATAACTTATAGGGAAGTCCTTCACACAGCACATAGTCATACTATGGGATTTGCTACCACAGGACGTTGTGATGGCCACCAACTTGGACAGCTTCAAAAGGGGACTGGACAAATTCATGGAATATACGGCTATCAAGGGCTACTAGTCATGATGGCTATATATTATCTCCACTATCAGAGGCAGTAAGGCTTTGAATACTGGCCACTGCAGAATGTGAGTCGAAGAAGGGTGCTATAGCGCTCATATCCTACTTATGGACTTCCCATGGGCATCTGATTGGCCACTGTGCAAACAGAATGCTGGAGTAGATAGGCCATTGGTCTGATCCAGCATGGCTCTTAAGTGTATCTGTTCCCCCATTCATGTCCTTCTATCCCTTTCTCTCTATGCAATAGAAATCTATCTACCATCAGAACCTTCGGTTTCTGACCTTCTCCCACTTCTGCAGAGTCAAAATATCACTTCCCCTGTGAAGACTAATTGGAAAGGTTTTGATTCATTTTCTGTGGTCCATTTCATCACCAGTTTAAGGAATTTTTGTCCTAGTGGCATGTTTCAGAGGGTGTTCCTTCTTTCCTCCTACTCTTTGTTTATAGCACACTATGGTTTGGATTATATTGGTTGAAGCCAGCTAATCTTCCTATGTGGCAAAGGATTGGACCTGATAATCTTCCAGCCTTATGAGTTATTTTTAGAACATTCAGTGGATGGAAAAGCCAAATGAACATTCTGGAAAGCCTAACAGGGCCTTCATGTGAAGACAAAAATGATAAGCTGTTATGTTAACATAGGAAGCCAACAATGATTTTCTGCTGATATCGTAGCACTCACTAAGATTGGGATCTACAAACATGGCTGTATATCTTTTCCATTTTTTAAAAAATCACACCCTCATGGCTGAAGATGCTGACCAAGATTCCTGTTCACCACACTGTTATTTCTCATGTCTGACTCTTAACCAGTTTTGTGTGTGATGCTTTGGCAGCCAACTGTTCGATAACCTCTATTCAAATATTTGTACTGAGACAGCATAATCAAAAACGGACAATTCCATTCATGGCTAAGTTTGCTCATTTTCTTTAAAACCATGTGGGAAGTTCCTCAGTGTACTTTACCATGCCTTTATGGTACATCTCCATTGAAAAGGATTGTGCATTTGAAGTGACATTATTGAGTAAGGACAAAATGACACATGAAGACAAATGTGCTGCCTCCAGAGCCATCTGAGGTTTAATTTTTTTAATAGTGAGTGCAGAGGGAGGATCTTTTTTGAATCAGGACCACAGTGTGCAGGAGATGGGGCTTAAGCCTTCCATCCTCTGCTGCAACCCTGACAAAAATTGCCCCTTGCAGTAATTGTAGTACAAGGGGCACCAATTGGAGCTCCCCCCCCATCACTAATTGCAGCATGGAGAGGTGGTTTTTGTCAGGAGGACCATGATAATGGAGGGAAGACTTAATCCTCCCCACCCTGTGTACTGTGGTCCTGACTCAAAATGGACCGTCGCACCCACACACTACTTTTTAACAACCCACTTGCCTCTGGCCCTTTACTCCTCATTTGCCTGATCTGGTGCCTCACTCCAGCTGAGCTGTGAACACATCAGTTGTCTTACAGATCTTTGCCCTCTCACACCTGACCAGCTACAGCCTGTCTCAGAGCTAGGCCAAAGCCTGATGGGAAAAGAGGGGCTTAAGCTCAGTGGTTGAGTGCGTGCTTTTCATGCAGAGGTCCCAGGTTCAATCCCCAGCATCTCCATCTGACAGGATCAAGTCTCAGGTGCTGGGAAAGGCCTCTGCCTGGAGGCCCTGGAGAGATGCTGCTCATCTGAGGAAAGAAATATCCAGTTCTACTAGTTAGTCATGTCTAGAAACAGGAACCATTCAGTTAATCATTTCCAAGATTTGAAGATAATGTACAGCCTTGTAATATAGAATGACAGTATCTTCAATTTAGGCATTTTCAGATATTAAAAGAACAACACCCTTCTCTGTGTGATGTGCCCACATATATAGTTAAGAGCTAGAGCCCTCCTCTCGAGGAATAGAAGCCATGGAAATGGCTTGCTGATTTGACTGACTTGAACCCTAACATCCCATAAAGGTTATCCTCTTATATTCAGCAAAATGCTGATGGCTACGTGAACTACAATAACTTCAGCACTACCAAAAAGAAAAGAGAGCCTAGTATGTGTATATAGGTTCAGATGAAGGTCAGAACGAATCATTGTCGGGGCTCCATAAAAACAAACTCAGAGTTCCTGAAACTTGCAAAAGCAGCACTGTTAGCAACAAGGAAAGTAACACACCCCATGGGCCAGGCTTAACACTTCGTAATGGTTCACAGAACCCTCAGGTGTACAAAGAAATGAAGCGTTGCAAAGGAAGGTGATGAAAACCTGCCACACTGGCATGGAGCAGAACACCGAGAAGAACAGGATAAATACCCACTCGCTCGGCCAGATCAGGTCAGGTGCATAACCTAAGCCCCATTACTGACAGATAAATGTCACTGAGAAAGGAACTTACATTGATTATTTGTACTGCGATAGGCTCACAAATGTCTGTTGTAAGGAACAGGCAGCGGAGGACTTTTTTTTATTTTGCAAGGACTGTTCCATTAACTGCAAGATAAGGATCACTTGCTCTTTCTTTCTCTCTCTCTTTCACTCTTTCTTTCTTGCCCCCTCACCCCCCCAATTTTTAATTATACACATATTGACAGACTAGCTTCAAATGGGGTGAGGTTGTGTTTTTTAATTATTATTTTCTTTTACAACTCTCATAGCAGCTTCATTTCAAAATTTGTCGTCCTTGACCCCAAACTAACTAACAGGATGCTATGTGCTGACCTATTCCTTATCATTTGCAAAGTCTGAAAAACCTTGTTCTTTTTGTCTAAAACATACACAAAACATCAGTAAAGACATTAGTATCTAATCTGTACTTAACTGAGGCAGGCTTCTTCTGGTTCTTTCCCAGAGCACCTCCACCAGGCAGCTTCCCACAGCAATGGTTATACACAATTGAAAGGGTGTATGCAATTGAGAACATGGAAGGTAGGGTTCCTGGAGAACATGTGTATGTCTGCCCTGAGATGCCATCATGCCAAAAAGCAAGAAGCGAAGTGTGCAAACTACTTTGCCCATACCAGTCTCTCTCAGCCTTGTGGACAAATAGAGAACCAGTGCAGAGAACTGACCCATGATGTGAATGTACAGTGTGGGGTTTGCATGTACTGAAACTGCATGCACAAGCTTCTAAATAAGAGAGATGTGGAGTCGTGAACACACCCACAGAGAGATAGCCACTGCTTTATACTTGAGATAGCACAGGTAGTATGAAAAGTATATGTAAATCAAAGGCAGTAACCTATTCAATGCTAGCGCTAACATAAATTACATCGTGCTAGCGCTAGCAAACTTTAGCCCAATGCCAATAGCATTTGCTGGTGTGATGGATTTGGTGGAGAAACCTGGGTTGGAGGGACTAGGACCTGAACTTAAAGGATTCATATGTACCTGAGTGAGGCGGACGGGATCTCTGGGAGATCGTTCTGCCTTTTTCCTTGTATCCTCCCTCTACTTTTCTCTCTTCTTCCTTCTTCCTCCTGCAAGGGATGCTGGCCAGGGGGCTGACCTCAGCCAACTTACCTTGAGATGTAAGTTTGTTGTATCTCCAGTAAAGTCTGAATGATCCTAACCCACCACTGGAGTGTGTTTTGTCTACATCTGTGGCTACTGACAGGGGGCTGATTTGGACTTCAACCTGTTGTGCCAGAAAATGCTGCTGGCATTGCGCTAAAGACTGCTTACTCTAGTGCAACATAATTTACATTAGCACTAATGTCGAATAAGATGCTATCCCTTGGCTATAAATTGATCGTGACTTATTATTTATTTATTTATTTATTTATTTATTTATTAATCGCCCATCTGACTGGTCACCCAGCCACTCTGGGCGATGTACAACCCCCATAAAACAATTTAAAACAATAAAATTTTACCATATATTTTTTTTTTAAATACCCTAACCCACCCCAAATGCTTGCCTGAACAACCACGTTTTTAATGCATGACAGAAGCTCATTAAAGAGGGGGCATGACGGAGTTCCCTAGGGAGGGAGTTCCACAGAGTGGGGGCCACCACAGAGAAGGCCCTCTCCCTCGTCCCCACCAGTCTAGCTGTCCTGGCTGATGGGACAGAGAGAAGGCCATCTGAGGCTGATCTTGTTAAGCGGCCTGTCTGGTGTTGCTGGAGGCGCTCCTTAAGATAGGCTGGGCCGGAACCATATAGGGTTTTAAAGGTCAAAACCAACACCTTGAATTTGGCCCGGAAAACAACTGGTAACCAGTGCAACTCCTTCAGCACTGGAGTGATGTGATCTCACCGGCGGCTGCCTTTAATCAGGCGAGCCGCCGCGTTCTGTACCAGCTGCAGCTTCCGAACGGTCTTCAAGGGTAACCCCACGTAGAGTGCATTACAGTAGTCTAAACGAGAGGAGACCAGGGCATGTACTACCGATGGAAGCAGATGGTCGGGAAGGAAGGGGCGCAGCCGCCTTATCAGATGGAGTTGATACAGCGCTGTCCGGCTCACAGCTGACACCTGAGCCTCCATGGACAGCTAGGAGTCCAAAATGACCCCCAGGCTGCGGACCTGGTCTTTCAAGGGTAGCCGTACCCCATTCAACACCAGGTCAACATCCCCCAGCCTCCTCTTGTCTCCCACCAAAAGTACCTCGGTCTTGTCAGGGTTGAGCTTCAGCTTATTCCTCCCCATCCAGCCACTCACCGTCTCCAGACATTTGGACAGGGATTCTACGGCCAACCTTGGTGAAGATTTGAACGAGAGGTAGAGCTGCGTGTCATCCGCATATTGATGACACTGCACCCCAAACCTCCTGATGATAGCCCCCAGTGGCTTCACATAGATGTTAAATAGCATCGGGGAGAGGATGGAACCCTGTGGCACCCCACAAGTAAGTGGCCACGGGTCCGAAACCTCCTCTCCCAGTGCTATCCTCTGGTACCTGCCAGAGAGGAAGGACTGGAACCACCGCAATACAGTGTCTCCAATGCCCAACCCCTCCAGGCGGTCCAGGAGGATACCGTGGTCAACGGTATCAAAAGCCACTGAGAGGTCGAGGAGAACAAGGAAGGAGCATTCACCCCTATCCAGAGCCCTCCTCATATCATCCACCAAGGCGACCAAGGCTGTTTCTGTCCCATGCCCAGGCCTGAAGCCCGACTGAAATGGGTCTAGATAATCAGTTTCTTCCAAGTGTGCCTTCAACTCCACCGCCACCACCCGCTCAATCACCTTGCCCCAAAATGGCAGATTTGAGACTGGGTGAAAGTTGTTCAGAACTTGAGGATCCAAGGAGGGCTTCTTTAAGAGCGGTCTTATCACTGCCTCCTTGAGGGCTGATGGCATCACTCCCTCCTCAAGGGAGGTGTTCACCACCGCCCTGATCCCTTCACCCAGTCTCTCTCTGCAGCTCATAATGAGCCAAGATGGGCAAGGATCAAGTAAGCAGGTGGTTGGCCTTACAGATGAAAGCACCTTGTCCACTTCATCAGGAGGAAGAAGCTGGAACCGATCCCACAAAACCGGTTTGCCACAGGCCGCCTCTTGCTCACTAACTGTATCCACAGTGTGCAGAGTAACACACCTAATCTGATCAAAGTCCACAAGGAAGGCCTGGTGGTGGTGGCAGCGGCGGCAGCGGCAGGCCCAGCGGCGGCAAGCACGCCTCTTCCCCGGTGGTGGTGGCTTCTCCTGCAGGCCCTGGCTCTCCCAGGCCACCTCAGCCAGCCAGCTTATGTAGCCTCTCCAGGGAGGGGCAGGTGGAACAGCACAGCTGGCTCGGTACCTGGGGGCCTGGTCCTGCAGGGACTGGCGGTCTGCCAGGCAGAAGTCCACAAGGAAGGCCTGGTGGTGGTGGCAGCGGCAGCAGCGGCAGGCCCAGCGGCGGCAGCGGCAGGCCCAGCGGCGGCAAGCACGCCTCTTCCCTGGTGGTGGTGGTGGTGGCTTCTCCTGCAGGCCCTGGCTCTCCTTCTGTTCACATATGTCCAAAATCTATCAAATCTATCAACATTTGAAATTAATTTTTTTTAAAAAGTTTTAGACTTAGGCTTGGATCCTCTGGTATTGGGCAACCCCCCCTACCCCAGCAGCCCACTCCACATTGTTCAAGAGAACACACCCACCCTCCAGAGGATGCTGGGGGAGGAGGGAACTGGAAACTTCCCTTCTGTGCACTTCCTAAAATTAACTTACCTTTGGATCCAACCTTGGCCACAGAGATTGAAGCCTTGATGAGCACAACCCTGTATACATACATACATACATACATACATATCACAAATGCAAAATTCAAATGTTTAGATGAAAAATCCAAATGCAGGTTAGGAAATCAGAATGCAAAGTTTTTCTCAAAATATCTTAAGCTCTGGTGATTCCACAATGCTCCCCTCATCCCCGCACACGCCCGCACATGCCCGCACACGCACACATAGCCTTATAATGCTTAAGCCAAATATCCTTAATCTGGGCTGTGTGTTAGGATGCAATCCTATGCACATTTAGACAGAAAAAAGTCCTACAACTCCCAGCATTCCCCAGCCGCGGAGTGGAGCCAGCCAGGCAGGATTCCAGGGGGGAGGAACGGATTGCCTCCCCCTCCATCGAGGATTCCAGGGGGAGGAACGGATCGCCTCCCCCCACCTGCAGAACCTGGCGGAGCCAGGTAAGCGGGGTTTCATACACCCCTAGCGGTCATCCACTTTAGTTGTCTTCCGTGGTCTTCCAGGCCTTTTGCTGTTGCTGAGCTTGCCAGTTAAGTCCTTCTTTTTCAGGATGTTCCAAACTGTTGTGTTGGCCACTCCCACTGTTTTTGCTATCTCTCTGATGGGTTCATTTTGCTTCCTCAGCCTAATGATGGCCTCCTTCACTCGCATGGACACCTCTTTGGACCTCATGTTGGGAGTTCCAGTGAACAGCTACCAAATGTAAATGTAACACTCAGAACCACCTCCAGGCCTTTTATCTGCTTGATTGGTCATGGGGTACCCAGGAAACAGGCCACACCTGGCCATGCAGCTGCTTGTCAGCCATTTGTTCCATTACTTATGAGCCACCAAGGATGGGTGTGTGTGTATGCCACTGGCTGTCCTTCCTGAATGGTTAGTGCCCCACTTTTGTCAACCCCCTTGAATTACAGCTGAAAGTCCTGACTTCGCTCCCATCTGGGTGTGTTTCCTTTCAACTTCAGTGTGGTGGTGTACAGAGGTCAACTGCCAAAACAGTTATCCTTGTTCCAATATTTCTGGCCCTGACTGTATATTGGGTTATATTGGCTTCTGGGGGTAGTATTATTCCCTATGTAAGCACAATACATTCCCCACAATATGGTGGCAGGGTGGATGGATGGCCCTATTGATTGAATTTATCATGAAATACGTCTTCAGAATGCCTTCCTCTTGTTTTGGCCATAATAAGCGCAGGGTTTATAACATGGTATATAGTCTATTCCAAATCAGAAAACAGCAACTACTCTTTAATAGGTGGGAATTCCCTCAGCTGTGGACACAGATGGTATAGATTTCTTGCAGTGGAAGAACGGAAGCATTCCTCAATGCCATGTGAAAGTTCCGAGTGTGTGTTTACAATAAAGCCATGCCAAGGGCTTTATTAGGAGTGAAATGGAAGATTAATAAACTCCTGACACAGTAGCAGAAAGCTGATCCTTCTGTTACACAAGTTGCTCCCAGGTACTTGAATTTGGACCTGGAGTCATTTGCCTTTTGTAGGTCCATTCATCATTCTTGTGTGTTGTTTGACAGCCACATCAAAATGCATTTATAGGGCCAGAAAATAAATGCTCATGTCCTTTCAAGATAAACCCTGTGCACGTGCAGCTGTTCTGGGGATGTGACAATTCCCCTCTGTCTGGTAGTCACAGCCAGGGATGCTGGAGAAATCTGCCATGGACTCGAATGAGGTCAGATTCCAGAGCATCCAACCTGTGGAGTCCGCAGCAGACCAGCTCTCCCTTCCTGTGCATCCTCCGGATTTTGCACCGTTGTTTTTTCTTTAAACAGGACAAGATGCACCAATTGTGGCCACCATTACTGTATCTTGGACAAATTAGGGGCGTAATTTGCATATTTTACCCCATTTGTGACTGTAAAGAGCTTAGTTATATGTAACTTGTGGCCACAATTTACGCATAACTAAGCATTCCACGGGCGCAAATGGCATCAAGTATACTAATTATGGCCATAATTTGCCCAAGATACACTAACTGTGGCCACAGTTGGCATATCTTGCCCTGTTTAAAGAAAAAAAAATGGCACAAAATCTAGAGCATGTGCCAGGGGCTCCAGGGAAATCAGCTGAGCCCCAAGAGTGCCATATTTCCCATGGACCAGACATTGGGGACTTCGTACATCCCTAGTCATAGCTTGATATTCTCCACTTGCCACCACAGTATATTTGCCACTGTAACCCGTTGTTGTTGTTGTTGTTGTTTACATTTCTATTCCACCCCATAGCCAAAGCTCTTTGGGCACTTTACAAAAGTTAAAACATGAAAATACAATATACAAAGTTTTAAAACCATTTACATAAGACATACAGACAAACATATAACTAAAAACAACTTTGAACTAAAAACGTATTTTTTAAAAATCCAACAATAAAACACAACTTAAAACCATACTGCTTAAAACAGTATACAAAAGTCAGCAAAAGGAACAAGCATTCTAAAAAGGGAAGGCCTGCCGGAATAACAGCGTCTTTAATGCCTGCTTAAAGACCTTCAGCAAGGCCAGCAGCCACATTTCAATTGGGCGGCATCTCATTCCACAACTGAGGGGCGGCAAAGGAGAAGGTCCTCTTGCATGTGGCCAGTCTCATATTAGGCAGCCACAGCAGAGAGTCCTCAGAGGACTTTAGGAAGGCACTCCCTAGGCCATGAAAGGCTTTAAAGGTAAAAACCAGCACTTTATATTTTGCTCGGAAACAAATTGGCAGCCAGTGTAAAGATTTTAAAACCGGTGTAATATGGTCTTCACAGGGTGTCTCAGAGACCAACCTGGCTGCCATATTTTGTACTAGCTGAAGTTTCCGAACTAAATATGAAGGCAGCCCCAAGTACAGCGCATTGCAGAAATCAAGCCTAGAGGCTACCAGGGCATGCACCACCGTTACCAGGTCCACATGTTCCAGGAATGGGCGTAGCTGGAGTATCAGCCGAAGCTGATAACAGGCACTTCTCACTAGGGGTGCACGAAAGTCCCTTACCTGTCCTCGAAGCTTTTTGCGGTGGGGGGGAGGCGCTTCGCTGCTCCCCCCGCGAAGTTCAAGCCGGGGGGGGAGGCTTCCCGCCTCGCCCGGCCGAAATTCAGGCCGGGGAGGAGGCGCCTCGCCCGGCCGCGAACTAAACAGTTAAAAAAAAAACCACGCTCCCGTGATAGGCTACGTGACGATTAATGTAGCCTATCACGGCTAGATCTGCAAAGTCAGCCGTGATAGGCTACGTAAATCGTCACATAGCCTATCACGGGTGACTTAAAAAAAAGAAAGAAAAAAAAGCGCGTACACAAATGGCGGCCCCCATAGGGAGCCGCCATTCGCGTTCCTTATTTGGTCGCTGTAGTCTACGTAAAGGTTTATGTAGACTACAGCGAAAATAAGGGCAACGCTATTTATTTTCGCCGTAGTCTACGTAAACCTTTACGTAGACTACAGCGACCAAATAAGGAACGGGAATGGCGGCTCCCTATGGGAGCCGCCATTATCCGTACGCACTTTTTTTTTTTTAAAGTCACCCGTGATAGGCTACGTGATGATTTACGTAGCCTATCACGGCTGACTTTGCAAATCTAGCCGTGATAGGCTACGTTAATCGTCACGTAGCCTATCACGGGGGCGTTTTTTTTTTCTTTTATTGGAATGGCGGCGGCGGCAGCCGGTTGAAAGATCGGCTGCCGCCCCCGACCCTGACGAAGACCCGACGAACCGCCGGCCGGACCCGCCGCCGGGAGGGACATTCGCCAAAGGTAAGTCCCGTCCCGGGGGGAGTGCGGGGGGCAGGGGGGGTGCGGAGAATTTCTCCCTGAAACTTGTTTGGGGGGCCGAACACGTTGGCGCTCGGCCCCCCGAAGTTTCGGGGAGAAATTCTCCGCCAACCCTATTTCTCACTTTTTGCCTCCAGCTGGGGTGCCAGGAGCAGGGTTGGGTCAAGAAGGACCCCCAAGCTACGAACTTGCTCCCTCAGGGGGAGTGCAACCCCATCCAGAACTGATTGGCATACCTCAACACCTG
The DNA here is from genome assembly GCF_057233095.1 of Heloderma suspectum. Lineage (NCBI taxonomy): Eukaryota > Metazoa > Chordata > Lepidosauria > Squamata > Helodermatidae > Heloderma > Heloderma suspectum. Next base: position 302,605,798 of record NC_139458.1, read on the forward strand.
AATTAAGACCCTTCATGATGAGCACCTCTGTCTTGCCTGGATTCACTGCACACAGTGCACACACCCAGCTAGACAGCATCATCGGGGTGAGAAAAGACAATCAAAGTAAATATGCCTTGATTTTAAGGGGATTCCCAGTTTCCACCAACCTCTTGGGATAGTGATCAGTAGTGTGGGGACCTGATCAATCAGTTTTGAGGTCCCTGCTATCCCAGATGTGCAAAGGATAGTGAGAGAGGCAGGCTGGCTCATGGATATGTGTGGCTGCTGCCTGGATGGCCATTCATATCTTTGAAATGGGCTGCCTTCCTTTATCTGTGTCTCCTTACTTTGACACAGATCTGAGGTAGTTTGGGTGAAGAGGTGGACTGAACTAGTGTCTTGCCCATCATCTATGGCAGTGTCTTGGGCTTGCCATTGTCATGGATCTTGATTCCTCCCTACTGTGAGATTATTGTATAAGGGGAGATCATACTCCCCTTATACAAATCTAGGGTGCGACCAACACAGTTAGAATACTGTCTACAGTTCTGGTCACTGCAACTAAAAACGGATACTGTAAAGCTGGAAAAAGTGCAGAAAAGGGCAACTCGAATGATCAAGGGACTGGAGCAACTCCCCTATGAGGGAAGGTTATAGCATCTGGGATTGTTTAGCTTAGAAAAAAAAGGCAAATAAGGGGAGTCATAATAGAGGTGTACAAAATTTTGCATAGTGTGGAGAATGTGGACAGAAATACATTTTTCCCCCTCTTTCATAATACTAGAAACCAGGGTCATCCCATGATTCTACAAGATACAAGGTGGGAGATTCAGGACACAGAAAAGGAAGTACTTCTCCACAGGATGCATAGTTAAATTATGGAATTCACTACCATAAGACATAGTGATGGCCACCAATATGGATGGCTTTAAAAGGAGATTTGACAAATTCCTGGAAAAGAAGGCTAACAATGGCTACTAGTCCTGATGGCTATATGCTGCCTCCAGTATCCGAGGCAGTATGCCTATGTACAGTACACCCGCTGGGGAACATGGGCAGGAGGGTGCTGTTGCACTCATGTCCTGCACATGAGTTTCCTGGTTGACAGCTGGTTAGCCACTGTGGGAACAGAACGCTGGACTAGATGGACCCTTGGTCTGATCCAGCGTCGCTCTTCTTGTGTTCTTATGTTCTTATTTGCATCTTTGCACAAATCCAAAAGGAGGGATATTTCTGTTGTTGTCTTGAGGTTTGATTAATCCCCCTTGAACAAAACTGATATTCTGCCTATTACTGTTTCCCTCTGTCACCACTTCCTATTCTTTCCTGCTAAGAATGGTTCAAGATGCACGCTTGTGCTACATCCATGTTGTGTGAAGTCTTCTGCTAGCTCTTGCACAACAGTTTCAGAACACCACCACTGCCAAAAACATTTCCAATGGGATATCTCTGGATCCAACCATTGTTTATACCTGTGAACTCCAATTATTTTTTTCAAGTGAAGCTTTATTTTAAAACATAGCCTTAATTTTACAATCCCAAAGTCAGAGTCCTCTTGTGTTTTGGCTTACTTTTGGAAATAAGAATGAAATGTTCATAACATTCTCCTTGTAGAATCCGGCGATTTAAGAACCCACACTGCAATAGTGTAACTGACTAATTAAATTATGCAAATTAAAAACATAAGCAGTAATGATTAGGTTTCCCCACATCAGTGTCTAAATTAACAGTAAGAAGATGTTCACTGAAAATCCCCAAACCTCAGTACATGTTTAATTTTAATTAAGGGTTTGCAGACAGCTGACTGCTATTTATTTAAGTCAGTACAACAGAACCTTTATAAGAGAGAAGCTCACCAGAGAGAAATGGAAGGTCAGCAAGGAATTAGGAGAGTATTTTTGTATCTACTAACTAGCAAAACAGGCATATATTATATGCATGGACTGCAGATGTGAAATAAAACTTTATGCTATTGTTTGTTGGCTGGTGATATAGATTATGTCTGTTTCAATGAATAAATATTACTTGATCAATATTTGCATGCCCCATTTCTTCCATATGTGTAGTTGGTATCTTGAAAAAGTGGAAACCCTTATCAGACCTTTATAGTAAACTTTTTTGCCACTGAAAAAGCTGCTAAAGGGGAAGGTCATTTAGATGCAATTGTTTGGCCTATGTGAGAAATAATATATTGGAATATTCTGCACTGAACCTAGCAGAGTTGGCTTGGCTCCAGGTTTTTGAAGACTCTTGGGTACAACACCCTCAATGGGCCCCCTCCCTCAGTAAGCCTACCTTCTCACCACCACTGTCACTAACTTCTATTTCTCCTCCTCCTTTTTCTCATCATTGCTAGCACTGGCTTGTTTGACAGGCAGAGAGCCAGTGAGCACGTAGGAGGGGCATCTACTGCTCCTCCCTCTGCCACCATCATTGTCAGGGCCTAAGGGAGAGGCAGGTGAACATGCAGCTTGCAGTGATGAAGAAGAGGAACAACTCCAGTCCACAGTGTTCTTGTCAGTGGGCCCCTGCTGGAACATGTGTGCTCTTGGCAGGTGCCTGACTATGCTTACCCTAGATGCTGTCCCTGGAACCAAGTCAACTTTAAAGAGCGTTTGAAGAGCTGAGTATGCTCAGCTACATGCTTTTCATATCTTTATAAGAGATCGATCCTCAATGCAAAATGTACCATTCACTGACTCTAACTTAGAACTCTGGGAACCTGTTGCAATCTAATGATACGTTGCCATGGATTAGATGTTTGTCAGTCATTTAAAATCTTTCTCCATAATATAATAGAAGAGTTTTAGAAAGTAAAACTATTTTCTCTCCCACCCCAACTCCAAATCTGACCTTTGGTTTCAGTCTAACAAAGATTTAGGAATGCGGTTAGCATGTTGTGAGTAATCCCACAAAAATCCCTAAAGATATACACCATATTACTTGGCAAGCATACACCGAACAACAACGATCAATCAAATCAGTTTTGTTTGAAAGTTGTCAGCCATATCTATTTCCCTAGGCAAAGAACGGTTGATTCTAGACCGACATTGCAATATCTAGGAGATGTGGCACTACCTGAATGACTTCTTTTCAAGTGCTTTATTGCAGCTCAGGATACTTCAGTGCCAACCAAAATTCCCCTGTATACGACATGCTACATTTCACTCTTTTCCTGTAGCAAGGTCTCAATTATTTAAGCTGCCAAAGCAGACATGTCATAAAGCAGACGAAGCCTAGCGGAGAAGGCTTGCTTTTAGGAGGGTCATGTGATAAGTAGATCAAAAGGAGCAATGGAGGGTACAGTTTGACAATGGTCAATACCCACAAGCATTAATCTTTTAGCACCTCACGGTCCTGTCAATGTTGAGTCATCAGTTTAAGCCCACTAAAGTCAACTGTATTAAGCAATTACAGAACACAGAAATAGCATCTGCGAAGCCCTAAATGAAAACTAATAAAACTCAAGGAACCTTCTAATAAAGGTTTGATGCTATTTCTGTTCACCTACAGCCGCTATAAGGCAGTAGCAGACAAAAAGTGCAGACTTAAGGTAGCTTACCCTGGGCGTTTTGAACTGATGTAAACACTTAAAACCATCTTTCTTTCCATGTTGTCCCTCTGAACAACACCGCATCATCCCATAGTATTGTTTTCCCGGGAGCATTTGAGACTCCAGTTTCAAAGTGCACAAGAAGTCTCAACTTGCCTTTAAAGTATAACTATAAAAGGAACACAAATTTGTTTTAAAAGCTATCGGACCACCTCATCAAAACTGGAACCTTAAATCCTCCTACCTGAACATTTTTATTTAATTTATTTAAAATATTTCTAGTCTGCCTTTCAGGGCACCTGCCTTCTCCCAACCTTTATGAGGGGCTTTGCTCTCCATGATCCTCCTGAAAGTGGAGAAATTGGGTGGGGCAGTCAGAAATTCTGAGAAAAATGGATGGTGGGATTTTGAGCAGGAAAATTGCCAGAGAGGAAAGGCATAAGCCATTTCATCCATTCCTCAGCAGTTTGTCTGCTCAAATATCCCTCAACATAAAAAAAGAAAAAAAGAAAAAGGTTCATCATATGGTAGTAAAAATATTCATGTAAATTTAGGAAGTACAATTAATCAGGGCCAATCCTACTGTTAGGCAAAGGGAGGCAGTCACTTCAGTGGCAGATGTTGAGAGGTGGCAGCAATGTGTTGGCGGAGAGAGCTGTGTGTGCTACGCAGCTTGCTCTGTACCCTCTAAGCTAGCTTGCTGCCTTCCGGTGCAGTGGAGGATGCTGTCCCATTGGCAGCATTGTAGAAAGATTCAGCTGCCTGGCCAGTTAGCTTTTGCACATGGCATGGAAGGAGGCACCATCTTGGCCTTTGCCTCAGGGCAGGCAGCAAAATGTCTTGAGTAGTCCTGAACGTAATTAATTAATCATTTAACTGAAACTTTTAAAAATGAATAAATAAGGCCTTAAGTGATTGCTCCTACTAAACACCAATGACAATTTGTAATTTGCTAGCAAGGGCCTTTGTGGAGCTATGACAAGTAGGATGGTATACCCAAGATTTATACTGCTGCGTTCTATAAGCATGAATTACACACTTTCAAGCCCTGTTGCATCAAACTGGAAGTAGCTAAGGGTGCTGATGTTTCTAAATCAAACCCCAGATTCCCTGTCATGTACAATGAAAGAAGGAAGCCATTTTTTAACATAACATGTCTCACTCTTAGGATCAAGATGCTACCAAACAAGCCTGTTTCTCTGGAATTGCCATCCTTCATTCCTGCACTTTTCATGGTAGCAACTTCCAGAGAGGTAACCATGTAAGTCTGTTGCAGCAAAACCAATAAGGAGCATTCAGATAACGTTGGTTCCAAATTGTTCATTTCCAGTGGATTTATTTATTTATTTGTTTGTTTTTGCATTTCCCTCTAGTGTTTTTCCAAACATGATTTGTGGCTATTTTCTTTTTCGAAATAAAATACCATTGCAGCTTTTGCCAGTCCAGATAGATAAAACTCTACTAAGACTTTTTCAGGGCTTCTGTGCCTTTAAATGATACTTCATCTTTACAAATTTACTTTACAAATTTACTTCGTCTTTACTTCATCAGTCTGTTTCCCACCTCCCAGCTGAGCACAGCAGAGCAAAGCAGAGCAGAGGAAGCTGCTCCAGCTGGTCTAGGGACTACAGAAGCAAGCAAGCTCCCATAGAGCAAGCGATCAGAGTGAGTGAACAGGGGGAGCAAACAGGAGTTGGCCAGGGGAGGTCAAGGGGGAGGCCCCTAACATTTTTTCTTTAAAAAAAACATTTTTTTTCATTTATTTGACTTGTAACACACACTTCCATACCAGTGAGACTTTGTTTTTAACCTCCAGTGAGTAAGGGCCAGGCATAGGCTACTCTAGAATAATCAGAAAGCTAGACACAAAAAGGAAAACAGACTATGGAAGGACAAGACTCTCCAGTGGTGGTGACCTGCAAGGTCTATGCAATGTTTGTTTTCTTGCCTGAGATCAACATGGCCTACACTTGCAACAAGTGCAAGTTGATCACGCTGCTGGAAGAAAAAGTAAGAGGACTGGAGCGGCGACTGTCGAGTCGACCCTCCAGGGAATAAGAGAACATGAAGAGTTCTTGAACAGAACGGTGGAACTACAGCAGCAAAGCAAAGTACAAGAGCTAGAAGTGCAACAGCAAGCTGAGGCAGAAGAGGGAAATGCTGAGGTGAGGAAAAATGAAGTAGAGGATACTCCTTGGAAAAGGGTGACAGTTAGGAGAAGAAAAACTAGAAGCCACTCTGCACCAGTGGAGGCAGTGGAACTAGGGAACCATTTCCAGGTACTTGAGGATGGGACTGGAGAACAGCCTGCAGAGGAAGAGTTACAGGGGAACTTGCATGAGAGCGAGCAAGAGGCTGAAGGTCAGTCAAGCAGAGGCGATGAAACCAAGGCCTACAACAACAAGAAGAGAAGAGTAGTAGTAGTGGGAGACTCCTTGCTGCATGGGATCGAAACCCAAGTATGTCATGAAGACCCGTGGACTCACCAGGTATGCTGTCTCACAGGAGGATGGATTAGAGACGTGACTGAAGGGTTGTCTGCACTCATAAAGCCCACTGACAGGTATCCCTTTCTTCTCATACATGTGGGAACAAGTGATACTGCCAAGCGGAGCTACGAAGAAATCATGCCAGACTTTGAAGCTTTGGGAAGGAAATTCAAGAACGTTGGGGCCCAGATAGTTTTCTCGTCCATCCTTCCAGTAGTCAAAAGAGGGATAGAAAGGGAAAGAAAAATACTCTGGGTGAATGACTGGCTATGAAGGTGGTGCTGGCGAGAGAGATTTGGATTCTGGGACCACGGGCTATACTTCCTGGAAGATGGACTGTTGGCAAGGGATGGGTTGCACTTCACAAAGGATGGGAAGAATGTGTTTGGCCACAGCATGAAGAACTTCATCAGGAGGGCTTTAAACTGAATCCTATGGGGAAGGGAGATATAAAGTTGAGGGTAACAGTGGATGAAGGCTCATGCACTGCAATGGAGAGAACAGCCCTAATAGCACCCAATAACAGTCTTCACAAACATGTAGGAAGAAAGCCAGACCATGAAGCACATGGGGTTCGATGTCTATATACTAATGCCCAGAGTATGGGAAACAAACAGAATGAACTTGAACTCACAATACAGGAGGGAAATTATGACTTGATTGGTGTAACTGAGACTTGGTGGGATGACTCTCATGACTGGAATACAGCAATTGAAGGATATAACTTGTTCAAAAAGAACAGGAGGAACAGAAAGGGAGGTGGGGTTGCACTATATGTGAAAAATACATATCTCTGCACTGAAATACAGGAGGAAGAGCTTGGTAGCCCTATCGAGAGTATCTGGGTTGAAATAAATGGAGCAAAGAATAAAAGGAACCTGGTGGTCAGAGTCTACTACCGGCCACCCAATCAAGGAAAAGACGAGGATGAAACTTTTGTAAAGCAAATAGCCAATGTTTCAAGGAAGCATGATGTCGTACTAATGGGGGACTTCAATTTCCCCGATATTTGTTGGGAGACAAATTCTGCAAAACATGGCCCTTCCAGGAAATTCCTGACTTGTGTGGCGGATAACTTCCTCTTACAGAAAATAGAGGAAGGAACTAGAGGATCAGCTATCCTTGACTTGATCCTAACCAACAGAGATGACTTAGTGGATGAAGTAGCAGTTACAGGAACTCTGCGGGAAAGTAATCATGTTATATTTGAGTTCTTGGTTCTAAAGGAAGCAAAAGCTGAGTGTAGCCAAACGCGTACCCTGGGTTTTAAGAAAGCCGATTTTAATAAACTCAGAACAATGATAAGTGAGGTCCTATGGCAAGCGACTCTAATGAGAAAAGGAGTCCAAGATGGGTGAGAGTTTTTTAAAAAGGAAATTCTCAAGGCACAATTACAAACAATTCCAACAAGAAAAGAAGGTGGAAGACAACAGAAGAAGCTAATGTGGCTTCACAAAAAGCTTAGAGATGACCTGAAAACAAAAAAAGTACACATAAAGGAAGTTGAGAGAAGGCCAAGCAACAAAGGAAGAGTACAGGCAGGTTGCACAGAATTGCAGGAATGGCATCAGGAAGGCTAAAGCTGAGAACGAGCTGAGGTTAGCAAGGGATGCTAAAAGCAACAAAAAGGCTTTCTTCAGCTACCTGCATAGTAAAAGACAAAGGAAAGAAATGTTGGTTCAGCTATTAAACAAGGATGGCAAAATGATAACAGATGACAAAGAAAAGGCAGAAGTGCTCAATTCCTACTTTGGTTCAGTCTTCTCCCAAAAGAGGGTCTATGACCCCCCTTGCAAAGGTGAAGTATAGGCTGAAGAGGCAGGATTGCAGCTTGAGATGGATAGGCATATGGTCAAGGAACACCTAATTACTTTGAATTAGGGATGGTGGAGAATTCCGCCATGGATTTCAGTGAGGCCGAATGCACTGGCATTCAGCCCCTCGAAACCCGTGGTGGAACAGCCTCCCACCCCCTGCCACCCTGCAGAATCCCCCCGGGACAAAGCTTACCTGGGGCGGAGGCGGAGGTGGCGGTGGCTCCAGCGGCAGCTCCGGCGGCTGGTCTCTCGGCCGGCTGCTGCGGCCTCAAATGGTGGCCGTTGTAGCGGCCGCCATTTGTGTCCTGCCAGGCTGCCGTGAAAGGCTACGTAAATATTTACATAGCCTATCACGGCAAAGAGCAGGGACGCAAACAGCAGCCACTACGCCGTTCACACCGCTGTTCTTTCTGTGATAGGCTATGTAAGTATTTGTGTAGCCTATCACGGTAAAGGCAGCCACTCAAATGGTGACCACATTTGCGTGGCTGCCTTTACAGTGATAGGCTATGTAAATACTTACCTACCCTATCACGGAAAGAGCAGTGGTACAAACGGTGTAGCGGCCACCATTTGCATGCCTGCTCTTTGCCATTATAGGCTACGTAAATACTTACGTAGCCTATCAGGGCAGCCTGGCAGGATACAAATGGTGGCCGCTACGATGGCTGCCATTTGTGGCCGCAGCTGCCCGGCTGCGGCCAGAACGCAGAACTCTGCGGAGCCGGCCAAGGAGGATTCCGGGGGGACGGACGGAGCGCCTCCCCCCACCGCGGATCCCCCACCGCGGAGCCAGGTAAGGGATTTGTACATCCCTACTTTGAATGAGTTCAAATATCCAGGGCCAGATGAACTGCACCCTAGAGTAGTAAAGGAACTGGAAGAAGAACTCTCAGAACCGCTGTCTATTCTCTTTAAGAAATCATGGAGGACGAGTGAAGTGCCAGATGACTGGAGGAGGGCTAATGTGGTCCCTATCTTCAAAAAGGGTAAAAAGGAGGAACCTGGGAACTACAGACCAGTCAGTCTGACATCAATCCCTGGGAAAATTCTGGAGCAGATGATAAAGCAATGCATCTGGAAGCACCTTGAAAACAATGCAGTGATTACTCAAAACCAACATGGATTTGTCAAGAACAAATCCTGCCAGACGAACCTGATCTCATTTTTTGATCAAGTAACCTACCTTGTGGACTGTGGGAATACTGTGGACATCATATACCTCGACTTCAGCAAAGCTTTCGACAAAGTTCCCCATGATATCCTGGTGAGCAAACTAGCTCAAAGTGGGCTAGATGAAACAACTATCCGGTGGATCCACAGTTGGCTACAGAATCGGACTCAAAGAGTGCTTATCAATGGGACCTTCTCAAACTGGGGAGAGGTAACAAGCGGAGTACAGCAGGGCTCAGTCCTGGGCCCAGTGCTCTTCAACATTTGTAATAATGACTTGGAGGAGGAGGTGCAGGGAATGCTGATCAAATTTGCAGATGACACAAAATTGGGCGGGATAGCTAATACCCTGGAAGACAGAAACAAAAAGTGATCTTGATAGACTGGAGCACTGGGCAGAAAACAACAGAATGAAATTTAAAAGGGATAAATGCCAAGTTCTGCACCTAGGAAAATGAAACCAAAGGCACAGTTACAAGATGGGGGATACGTTGCTCAACAACACTACTAGTGAGAAGGATCTTGGAATTGTTGTCGATCACAAGCTGAATATGAGCCAACAATGTGATGTGGCTGCAAAAAAGGCAAGTGCTATTTTGGGCTGCATTAATAGAAGCATAGCTTCCAAATCCCATGAAGTACTAGTTCCGCTTTACTCAGCACTGGTTAGGCCTCATCTGGAGTACTGTGTCCAATTCTGGGCATCACACTTTAAGAAGGATGCAGACAAGCTGGGGAGGGTTCAGAGGAGGGCAACAAAGATGATCAGGGGACTGGAGACAAAGCCCTATGAAGAGAGACTGAAAGAACTGGGCATGTTTAACCTTGAGAAGAGAAGACTGAGGGGAGATATGATAGCGCTCTTCAAGTTCTTGAAAGGTTGTCACAGAGAGGGAGGCCAGCATCTCTTCTCGATCATCCCAGAGTGCAAGACACAGAATAATGGGCTCAAGTTACAGGAAGCCAGATTCCGGCTGAACTTCAGGAGAAACTTCCTGACTGTTAGAGCAATACAACAATGGAACCAATTCCCTAGGGAGGTGGTGGGCTCTCCTGGAGGCATTCAAGATGAAGCTGGACAGCCATCTGTCAGGGATGCTCTGACTTGGATTCCTGCACTGAGTAGGGTGTTGGACTGGATGGTCTTGTAGGCCCCTTCCAACCCTACCATTCTATGATTCTATTAAATTTAGCCCATTTTTTTCAACCTGGCTGGAAGATACATGAGTAGGGATGGAGGAGAATTTCTCCCCGAAACTTCGGGGGGCCAAGTGCCAACGCATTTGGCCCCCCCAAAATCGGCGGTGAAATTCTCCGCCACCCCCCCACCCCCCCCAGGGATGGGACTTACCTTTCACAAATGTCCCTCCCGGCAGCGGGTCCCAGCGGCGGTTCGTCGGGTCTTCGTCAGGGGTGGGGGCGGCAGCCGGTCTTTCGACCGGCTGCCATCGCCGCCATTACAAGGAAAGTAAAAAAAAGAACAAAACCCCGTGATAGGCTACGTAACGATTAACGTAGCCTATCACGGCTAGATCTCCAAAGTCAGCCGTGATAGGCTACGTGACGATTTACGTAGCCTATCACGGCTGACTTTGGAAATCTAGCCATGATAGGCTACATAAATCGTAACGTAGCTTATCACGGGGGTGTTTTTTTTTTAACTTTTTTTTCGCAGCCGGGTAGACGGGGCGCTTCTACCTGGCCTGAATTTCGCCGGTGAGGGATGGGGCGCCTCCCCCCCGGCCTGAATTTCGGCCGGGTGAGGCGGGGCGTCTCCCCTCCCTCACATGAACTTCGGGGGGAGAACCGAAGCGCCTCCCCCCCACCACGAAGCAAGCTTCGAGGACAGGTAAGGGACTTTCGTCCATCCCTATAATGAGTAATTTCCCCTTCAACATTCTCTTTGTGGCTCTTTGTGAGGAAGGGTGGGATATTAATATTAGATAGATAGATAGATAGATAGATAGATAGATAGATGATAGATAGATAGATAGATAGATAGATAGATAGATAGATAGATACATAGATAGATGATAGACTGACAGATAGACAGATAAATAAATGCTCCATGTCAGTTTCTGTTCCAGGGGGTGGAAACTTTAATTACTGATTTCCTCTCATTATTGAGACAGAGAGGCTTTCCAAGGGGAAATTGCTCTCAAATCTCCCAGCCAAGAGCAATTGGAAAAATAACCCTCTTCAGACATTTTTCTCACATGTAGGACCAATGAGTGAAGGGGGAGATGAAGGGGCTGCACTGATTAGCTCCAACCAAAACATTGTGTTCACCAAGTAGCCCCTCCCCCTGGCATCCATACACCAAGGGGGCCTTGTTCATACAGCTGTATGTGTGAAGCCCTCCCCACCCTCTGCCCCCATCCAGATAGTTGCATTGTACACAGACTGTGAGAAAAGGGGCTACATCGTGCAGCCCTCAGTATGTGAGTGAAAGGTCTGAAGAGGACTAATAAACAGGCTAAAGCTGCAACTCTTTGTGAAGTGCAAAATTTCAAAGGGACCTTTGTTGAATGGAACTTACTTGCAAGTAGACATTATAGAAGGATCTTGGCCATTTTATTTATTTATTTATTTACTTACTTACTTACTTACTTACTTATTTATTTATTTACAATATTTATATACCACTTCACATCAAAAGATTTCAAGTGATTAGGGGTGGGGGAAGGCAATGCTGTTTAATATAGCACTATATTAAATGATGTGTGGAACCTATATTTTAATTTCAGCTCATTGAGGGGGAAAAATAGCGCACTGCATGGGACCCCCGAGCTGCTACATATGCTGCTTCAGATCATCCAAAGCAAGCCAAATCAGCCTTGGACTGATTCGGACCCCTTCTGATCCGACTCAGATCAGAAACCGAAGCAAGATTCAGAAATCTGGACTTGCATGGGAAAACACAAATGGTCATAACTTTTTTAGATTTTATGAAACAGGCATGAAATGTGGGGACCTCTCCATGCCCATGGAGAGGAGGCCACCTGCAAAATTTCAGACAGTTTAGCCCAGAGGTTTTTGTGCTAGGTGAGTTGAAATCTGATGTTTTCCACCGAAACTCTCACACCAAAGAGCTGTAACTTCTCCCTATTTCCACACATGCATGTGACACCTTGGCCTCTCCCATGCCCCCTCCAGGGCATTGCACCCCAAAAGCCCAGGCAGTTTTGTCCACTGGCTTGTGTGCTAGGTGCATGTGAAATTTGATTTTTTTCCAGGAAAACTCCCAAAGCCAATAGCTGTAACTTCTCCCTGTTTCCACAGATGGGTGTTAAACCTGGGCTTCTCCCAGCCCCCCTCCAGGGCATGGCACCCCTCAAAGCCCAGGCAGTTTGGCCCACCAGCTTGTGTGCTAGGCACAGGTGAAATTTGAGTTTTTCCAGGAAAACTCCCAAAGCCAAGAGTAGGGATGTACGAAAGTCACTTACCTTTCGCTGATTATGTTGAGGGGGGGGGGAAGCGTTCTGTCCCTCCCCCGGGAATATTCAACGGGGGGGAGGCGCTCCGTTCCTCTCCCCTGGAATCCTCCGTGGCTGGCTGTGCTCCGCGGCAGCTCCGCGGAGCAGCCGGCCAGGCCCAGCCAGGCCAGAGCCGTCCGCAGCCGGATTTCCAGCCGCGGAGGGCTCTGGGTAAAAAACAAAAAACAAAAACCCATGTATGCAAATGGCAGCGGCTACAGCCGCCGCCATTTGCGTTCCTCATTTTTGCCCTCTTAATCTACGTAAATATTTACGTAGATTATGACGGCGAAAATAAAGGGGAACGCAAATAGTGTAGCGGGCGCTATTTGCGTCCCTTTTTGATTCCCCGTTTTAGCCTACGTAAATATTTACGTAGGCTAAAACGGGGAATCAAAAAGGGACGCAAATACAACCCACTATGCTATTTGCATTCCCCTTTATTTTCGCCATCATAGTCTACGTAAATATTTACATAGACTAAGACGGCCAAAAATAAGGAATGCAAATGGTGGCGGCCGTAGCCGCCCCCATTTGCATACGTGGTGTTGTTTTTTTTAACCCAGCCAGCCATGATAGGCTACATAAAGATTTACGTAGCCTATCACGTCGTGTTTTTTTTAAAAAAAACCTAGTCATGATGGGCTATGTAAATCTTTACGTAGCCTATCATGTCTTTTTTTTTTTTTTTTTACAAGCCTGGAAATGGTGGTGGCGGCAGCCGGTCGGAAGACCAGCTGCCGCAGCCGCCGCCACCGAAGCCGCCGCCGGAGCTGCCGCCACCCGGAAGATCCGTCCCAAGTGAGTCTCGTCCCGGGGCGGATCTGCGGGGTGGCGGCGGGGTGGCAGGCCGTTCCACCATGGAGTTCGGGGGCCAAATGCACTGGCATTTGGCCTCACCGAGATCCATGGTGGAATTCTCTGCCTTCCCTAGCCAAGAGCTGTAACTTCTCCTCACCTTTGCCCCTGCCAACACCCCAAAGGTGCCTTGTATTGCACTGAATTGCTTTGCCACAGTGGACTGTTATTGGAATAAGAAAGTAATTAATATAAATACTATGTGTCTCATGCTTTTTCAACACTGCCTTGAAATTTGGATGTATAGTGTTGGTGGAATTACAACCTAGCACGCACACATGCACGGACACAGACACACAAGAGTTAAAGAAAAGCAGAACTAGGGATGGCAGAGAATTCCACCACGGATTTCAGTGAGGCCAAATGCCAGTGCATTCGGGCCCCCGAAATCTGTGGTGGAACGGCCTCCTGCCCCCCGCCCCCCCGCAGAATCCCCCCGGGACGGCACTTACCTGGGGTGGATGAGGTGGATTTGGCAGTGGCGCTGGCAGTTCCGGCAGCAGCGGCGGTTCGGGCAGCGGTGGCGGTTCTGGCGGCAGCAGCTCCAGTGGCTGTGGGGGCGGCAGCCGCAGCGGCGGCTGGTCTCCTGGCCGGCCACGGCCGGGCTGCTGCCACCGCCATTTCCATCCTTGCAGCCGTGATAGGCTACGTAAGAATTTACGTACCCTATCACGGCTAACCCCCCCCCCCCCAAAATCACAGAGTGTATGCAAATGGTGGTGGCTACGGCGGCCGCCATTTGCATTTTCTAGTTTTTGCCGATTTATCTTATGTAAATATTTACGTAAGATAAATCGGCGAAAAATAGGGAACGCAAATGGCGGCCACCATAGCCACCGCCATTTGCATACACTCTGTGATTTTTTTTGGGGGGGGGTTAGCCGTGATAGGGTACGTAAATCACCCTACGTAATCGTACCCTACGTAAATTCTTACGTAGCCTATCATGGCTGCCTGGCTGGATGCAAATGGCGGCCACTATAGCGGCCGCCATTTGAGTCCGCAGCAGCCCGTCTGCAGCCGGAAATCCAGCTGCAGACGGCCCGGAGACGGCCGTTGAGGATTACAGGGGGGAGGACCAGATTGCCTCCTCCCCCCGTCGAGGATTCCGGGGGGAGGGACGGAGCACCTCCCCCCCCCACCACAAAAGATTCCATGAAAAGGTAAGTGACTTTCGTACATCCCTAAGCAGAACTACCTAAGCAACTGACAGGTGTCTCTAACTTATTATTTTATACTTCATGTTCTTTTATTGAAGGCAGGATAACTTCAAGAAATACAGGGCAATATCGAAGCGATTAGATAACAGCCAAATCAATCCCTTAAAAAACACACACACCACACCTTCTTTAATTTCTGTTTTGGGAGGATCAACATGGAGAAGACACAGACGGTTGACTTCAACACAGGGGTGGGGGGACAAACACTACACACATAGGCTGCTATAATATGTCATTCTTTAAGGATTTAGAAAGAAAGAAAAAAACTGAATGCTTGAATATGACTTAAAAGGGGGGGGGGTGGAGGAACATGCCCAGAAGTCAATGTTTGTTTTTAAAATTCTAAATAAGACTGGATTTGTAAAAATCTAACAGAGACACAGTTGACTGACAAAAACGACAAGAAAATAGAACACAGAAAGCAGTCGTAAGGCTCAACGTTACACAACAAACGCAGCCTTTTCCGGAGTCCAAAATCGAGATAAACAAACAAGCGCAGGAATGGTGGGGGAGGGGGAGCATTTGCAAGGAAAAGCTATGTTAGTTTGAAAAAATATGGAAATGAGAGATAAGTCTAATCAAATGCAAATAACAAACGAGTTGGTGGTACAAAGATATAGGAGAAAGCAGGTGGAAGATGTGCTACAAAAGACACTGTCCCAATGGGGATGGACGATCAAGGAGCGAGAGAAGGGAATGCTTCCAGTACAACCAAGCTATTTCCTTTTAATTTAAATTCTGAAGAAAGCCTAATGGCGATCAAAATTGAATAAATTGAAGGAACAACTGAGCGCACACACGCACAAGCGACCATCTACCCACACCAGCCCTCTCTCCCAAAGACACAGCTAGCGCAATGATTGAATGCAGCCTTTTGCCAAAGTATATACCCTCTTCCTCCAATGCTCTCTCCTAGGGATGTTAGAGAATTCCGCCATGGATCCCAGGGAGGCTGAATTCCAGTGAATTTGGCCCCCCAGAAACTGTGGAGGAATGGAGCAACCCGCCCCACCACCCCGCGAAAGCCCCACGAAATGGAACCTACCTGGCTGCGGCTCTGGCAGCGGCGGCACCGGTGGCAGTGGCAGGTCCAGCAGCTCCAGCCATTGCTCAGCAGCAGCCGCAAATGGTGGGCGCTACACCGGCCACCATTTGCATCCCTGGCAAGCCGTGATAGGCTACGTAAGTATCTATGTAGCCTATCATGGCTCAGAGCAGGGACGCAAATGGTGTAGCAGCCACCATTTGCGTCCCTGCTTTTGCCGTGGTAGGCTATGTAAATATTTAAGGAGCCTATCACAGCAAAAGCGGGGATGCAAATGGTGTAACGGCCGCCATTTGCATTCCCGCTTTTGCCGTGATAGGGTACATAAATATTTACGTATCATGGCTCAGCGAAGGGATGCAAATGGCGGCCGCTACGCCGGCCGCCATTTGCATCTGCAGACTGCTGTACGAAAGTCCCTTACCTTTGACGAAAGTTGATTCGTGGTGGGGGGGAGGCGTTCCGTCCCTCCCCCTGAAATTCTGGCCGGGGGGGAGGCGTCCCATCTCTCCCCCCCAAAATTCTCGCTGGGGGGGAGGTTCCCCGTCCCTCCCCCCTGAAATTCTGGCTGGGGGGGAGGTGCCCCATCCCTCCCGCCCCGAAGCCTGTTCTGCCGGGACTGCAAATGGCGGAGGCCATAGCCGCCACCGTTTACGTCCCTGCAGTCAGCCGTGATAGGCTACATAAATGTTTACATAGCCTATCACGGCTGAGTGAAAAAAACAAACAAAACCGCACATACGCAAATGGAAGTGCCCATGGGCGCCGCCATTTGCGTACGCGCTGTTTTTTGGTGTTTTTTTCACTCAGCCGTGATAGGCTACATAAACATTTACGTAGCCTATCACGGTATTTTTTTAAAATCTAACCGTAATAGGCTACGTAAATCTTTACGTAGCCTATCACGTTTTTGGGGTTTCTTTTTTTTTTTTACTGGAAATGGTGGCAGTGGCAGCCGGTCGGAAGACCGGCCGCTGCAGCCGCCGCTGCTGAACCGCCGCCGAACCGCTGCCGAACTGCCACTGAAGCCGCCGCCACCAGGGACATTCGCACAAGGTAAGTCCTGTCCTGGGGGGGGCGGGGTGGTGGCAGACTGCTTCGCCACTGATTTTGGGGGGGCGAATGCGCTGGCATTTGGCCTCCTCGAGATTCGTGGTGAAATTCTCTGACATCCGTACCTTCCATGCAGATGCACCCGGCCGGTGGCTCCGTGGAGTCGCTGCAGAGTGGAGCCAGCCGGGGTAGGATTTTGGGGGGAGGTACGGAATACCTCCCCCCACCACAAATGTCACCCTTCAAAAAGGTAAGTGAATTTCGTACATCCCTATCTCTGATTGGAGACTGCTACTGTTGGTTCTGGCTGAGGGTCCCTATTCACCAAAGCACACTCCCTCCTCCTCCCACAATCACCTTCCTCCCTCCCTGCGTCCTCTTGCCTTCCCCCTCCCTCCCTCCCTCCCTTCGCCTCATGCCCCACCATGTGAGCATTGATAAGTTGATACATTCTGGAGACAGCCTGCCTGGATTGCTGAGGCATTCAGTAGAGCTCTGAATATACGAGGTGGAGGAGGCACTTTGTGGGGCACGCGCTTTGCCCCGGGGCACCTCAGTAATGGTCAGAACCGCCTCGGATCATGAGGCTTTTGCTCCAAAACAACTCGCTTCACCTCGTTATTCGGACTTCATAACGAGGCGGTGCACAGCCTTAGAAAAAAAACAATGCCTCAGCAATACTAAAGGGTGCTACTCTGTGGAAGTATCCATTTCTGACACGTACATTGCCCCAGCAAGCCCACTTCAGATGGTAGCCGCTGTTTAGGCATTTCAGTGGACCCATGTGGACTTAAGGTGGGAACAGAGTGGAGGTGCACACAAATGCCCTACAACCAACTCCAGCTGCACTCCTATCCTTCACACATTCAGTGTGAATGTGTCAGAAGTACAGGCACTGTGTACTGGGACACTGGGAACCAGACTTGCATGCCCCCCCCCTACTCCCACCTCACTTTAAGCCCACATACATTCACTTGAATGTCTGAATAGGGCTATGTGTGCTCTCTCTGTCTCTCTCTCTCTCTTAAATTCCTTGCTTTGGAAACCACAGCTTTGGTAACAATTCATTTGACCAAGGCCTGGCTAAATGCATCTGAACAAGATTTCCCAAGTAACGTTCTGCTTAAATTTTTCAATTTCCCTCCAAGGCATTTCCAAGAGTCACTTGAAACACAAGTATGTGGTGATGCCTTTCCACTTGAATGTCAAGCAAATGGCAGCCCCGAGTGGGGAAGTTTGCCACAAGCTACGGCATAATTGCTAGAATGCTCTAAAGAGTGTAGTTGGTACAGCGCCTGCAGTCTTCTTTAGGAAATCTGCCTTTAAAAAAAAAGATGTGATGTTTTTGCCAAAAATAATATTTTTAAAAGAGGGCTTTGGCATCAGCCTTGACAAGATGAATTCTCATGGAAAGTGCAATTTAAAATGCAGGCAAAATACCAACAAAAGAGTTTTAGACATAGTTGTTGATTACATTGGACATCAATAGATTCACTGTATTTTCTTGCTCAATGTATATACATTTCAATATGTATAATTTCCAGGGAAATATAACAGGTTAATAGCTCTACTATAAAAACTCCCATCATATTCAAGAAATGGGACTCTGAGAAAGTAATCTGAAGACAATGTATCTTATTCTTCTTTGAAGACTCCAAAAGGGGAATTGTTGCTTATACCATAGAGAGACATTATTATAGGATGAAGAGATTAGCTATGAGGTATTAGACAACCGTGGGATTCAAAGGATGGGAAAGAACTAAACTGCTCTGCCTGGAAGTGTCCTTACTTTGCCAGTGCCTTGGAAGATGGACACTTTTCGAATCTTTTTCACTAGATTAGAGGATGCCTTTGGAGCTTGAATAAAATGGTACACTGTTGTGGAAATGAAACGTTGGGAAAGATTTCTAGGCCTCAGTAAAGTCATGATAGCAGAGGTATTTACAGTAGAAAATAGATCTTTAAAAATATCTTCCTTTTCACCAGACAAAAACTTGTCTGAGCAAATGACAAGCAATTCTTATTAAAATGAAGAGGTGAGTGGGATGTTGGAACAGTCTGCTTTTTAGAACCAGGAAGAAAAAAAGGGCATTGCTGCTGGAGATACAATGGATTGGATCCAGAGTTTTTATTCCATAAGCAGAAGCATTGCCAAGCAGAGTTCCACTCAGAACACTTCCACTGGAAGAAAGGGGCAGGAAGGCAATAATTGCCAGTTCCCCCTCCTTTTGCAGACACTAGAGCCAACTCCCTTATTCTTCTGGAGGGTCCACCAATCCTCTGGAGAAGATTTTCCAGGGACATAGGGAACTGCAGGGGGAGGCGAAATAAATGAAGATTGCCTCCTCCCCTGTTTAGCCTCAGGAAAAGCTCAGCTAGATCAAAAGCGTTCGACTAATGGAAGAACTTCTTCCATTTGTGGAAGGCTTTTGCTGAATCCAAGCAATGGCTACAATCCTAAACACACTTGAATTAGAGCTGTGCACAAGTGGCCTCTTGAAATTTTCCACCCTATTTGTGGGTAGAGAACTTGTGGGAACAATTTCACCAAATTTATCCAGGGGGAGGAGAAATTCTCCACAGTTCCTCACAGGTAGGGCTCACCATTGGCAAGGGTTGTTGCACAGTATATTTCTTTTTCCATAAGGGGTTTATTTTGGGGGGTGCTGAAACAACATCAACTGTGTTGGTAGGCTGGTCCCTATTTTGCATCCTCCACAATGTGAGGGGGCAGTGTTGTGGGCTCTGGATAGGGGCGAATGCTCCTTCCTTGTTCTCCTCGACCTCTCAGCAGCTTTTGATACCGTTGACCACGGTATCCTCCTGGACCGCCTGGAGGGGTTGGGCACTGGAGACACCATATTACGGTGGTTCCAGTCCTTCCTCTCTGGCAGGTACCAGAGGGTAGCACTGGAGGTTTCAGACCCGTGGCCGCTCACTTGTGGGGTGCCACAGGGTTCCATCCTCTCCCCAATGCTATTTAACATCTATGTGAAGCTGCTGGGGGCTATCATTAGGAGGTTTGGGGTGCAGTGTCATCAGTATGCAGATGACATGCAGCTCTACCTCTTGTTCAAATTTTCACCAAGGTTGGCTGTAGAATCCCTGTCCAAATGTCTGGAGACGGTGAGTGGCTGCATGGGGAGGAATAAGCTGAAGCTGAACCCTGACAAGACCGAGGTACTTTTGGTGGGAGACAAGAGGAGGTTGGGGGATGTTGACCTGGTGTTGAATGGGGTACAGTTACCCTTGAAAGACCAGATCCGCAGCTTGGGGGTCATCTTAGACTCCCAGCTGTCCATGGAGGCTCAGGTGTCAGCTGTGAGCCGGACAGTGCTGTACCAACTCCATCTGATACGCCCCTACCTTCCCGACCATCTGCTCCCATCGGTAGTACATGCCCTGGTCTCCTCTCGTTTAGACTATTTTTATGAGCTCTACGTGGGGTTACCCTTGAAGATGGTTCGGAAGCTGCAGCTGGTACAGAATGCGGCGGCTCACCTGATTAAAGGCAGCCGCCGGCAAGATCACATCACTCCAGTGCCAAAGGAGCTGCACTGGCTACCAGTTGTTTTCCGGGCCAAATTCAAGGTGTTGGTTTTGACCTTTAAAACTCTATACAGTTCTGGCCCAGCCTATCTCAAGGAGTGCCTCCAGCAACATCAGATAGGCTGCTCAACAAGGTCAGACTCGGATGGCCTTCTCTCTGTCCCATCAGCCAGGACAGATAGGCTGGTGAGGACGAGGGAGAGGGCCTTCTCTGTGGTGGCCCCCACTCTGTGGAACTCCCTCCCTAGGGAACTCCGCCATGCCCCCTCTTTAATGAGGTTCCGCCATGCATTAAAAACATGGTTGTTCAGGAGGCATTTGGGGTGGGCTAGGGTAATTTTAGAAATGTGATGTTTTTAATGTTGAATTTTATTGTATAAACTGTTTTTATTGTTGTACATTGCCCAGAGTGGCTGGGTGACCAGGCAGATGGGCGATTAATTAAATAAATAAATAAATAAATAAATAAATAAATAAATAAATTGTGTCTACCTCCTTAAAGTTTTCTTCTGCCATGAAAGAGGCTTCCATTGTTCTACCTCATTCTCAGGGTGTTTTATAATTCATTGTTGTGGTGTTTTTGAGCTTACCTAATCGTTGCTAGCCTCCCAGGCTGCCTCCACTTCTAGATCTGAAAAGACCCGATGGAAGGAATTACTTCATCATCCCTTCCCCTGCACTTTAATTAAAGTCTAGGAAGCTAGGGATGTACGAAAGTCACTTACCATTTCGAAGGGTGACATCTGTGGTGGGGGCGAGGCGCTCCATACCTCCCCCCAAAATCCTACTCCGGTCGGCTCCGCTCCGCAGCAACTCTGTGGAACTGCCGGCTGGGTGCATCCGCATGGCAGGTCTGCGGACGCAAATGGCGGCTGGCGTAGCAGCTATCATTTGCGTCCTTTTGCTGAGCCATGATAGGCTATGTAAATATTTACATAGCCTATCACGGCAAAAGCGGGGACACAAATGGCGGCCGCTACAACATTTTGCATCCCCACTTTTGCTGTGATAGTCAATGTAAATACTTACGTAGCCTATCACATCTCAGTGAAGGGACGCAAATGCCATAGCTGCCGCTTTTGCCATGATAGGCTATGTAAATATTTACGTAGCCTATCATGGCAAAAGCGGGGACACAAATGGCGGCTGCTACGCCATTTTCATCCCTGCTCTGAGCCGTGATAGGCTACGTAGATACTTATGTAGCCTATCACAGCTTGCCAGGGACACAAATGGTGGCTGGTGTTGTGGCTGCCATTTGCCCCCGCAGCCCAGCAGTGGCTGGAGCCGCCGGAGCCGCCACTGCTGCCGGAGCCGCCACCACCACTGCCGGAGCTGCTGCCGCCAGACCCGCAGCCAGGTAGATTCCATTTCACGGGGCTTTCACGGGGTGGTGGGGTGGGTTGCTCCGTTCCACCATGGATTTCTCCCTGGGATCTGTGGCGGAATTCTCTAACATAATAGGAAGCTGAGGAGACTACAGGCTACCAGAGAAATGATTGTACAATGAAAGACAGGGCACTCAGAAACACTCTTTGGCCACCGCCTAAGTAAGGTAGGCACAAGAAGCCAGAGCCCAACCCATGAGAATTTCTCTGAAATTTCTTCACCACTGAATTTCTTTTCGATAGCAATTTCTTTTCTATCAAATGGAATGAGAATGGTCGAAAGAAATGTGGGAGGAATTTTTGTCACAGCACTAGGAATGTATGAAAAACCTACCTGACTCCGTGCCAGGCAATCCTCGGTGGGGGGGGAGGCACTCCGTCCCTCCCCCTAGAATCCTCGACAGGAGGTGATCTGGTCCTCCTCCCTGGAATCCTTTCCAGCCGGCTCCGCTCCACGGCCAAGCCGCAGAGCCGCCGGCTGGCTCTGGCTGCCTGCAGCCAGACATCTGACTGCTGGGTAGCCCTGCAGGGACTAGGGATGTCAGAGAATTTCGCCACGCATCTCGGGGAGGCCGAATGCCAGTGCATTCGGCCCCCTGAAATTGGTGGCGAAACAGTCTGGCCCCACCTGCCCCCCCGGGACGGGACTTACCTTTGGCGAATCTTCCTGGCAGCGGTGGCTCCGGCAGCGGTTCGGCGGCGGCGGCCGGTCTTCCAACCGGCTGCCGCCGTCATTTCCAGTAAAACAAAAAACAAAACAAAAAAACGAGATAGGCTACGTAAAGATTTACGTAGCCTATCACGGCTAGATTTTTAAAAAATACCATGATAGGCTGCATAAATGTTTACGTAGCCTATCACGGCTGAGTAAAACAAAAAACAAAAACGTGCACATGCAAATGGCGGCGCCCATGGGCGCCGCTATTTGCGTTTCTTATTTTGGCACATCTAGTCTACGTAAACATTTACGTAGACTACGGCGAAAATAAGGGGAACGCAAATAGCATAGCGTCTATGCTATTTGCGTTCCCCTTATTTTCACAATAGACTACGTAAATGTTTACATAGACTAGACGTGCCAAAATAAGGAACACAAATGGCGGCGCCCATGGGCGCCGCCATTTGCGTACGCACTTTTTTTTTTTTTAATCAGCCATGATAGGCTACGTAAACATTTACGTAGCCTATCACGGTTGACTGCAGGGACGCAAATGGCAGTGGCTACGGCCGTCGCCATTTGCGGACCTGGCCAGCCAGGATTCGGGAGGGGAGGGACGGAGCGCCTCCCCCCCGGCCAGAATTTCGGGGGGAGGGACAGAGTGCCTCCCCCCCCCGCGAATCACACTGTTGAACAGGTAAGTGACTTTCGTACATCCCTAGCAGGGACGCAAATGGCGGCTGTCGTAGCCGCCACCATTTGTGTCCCTGTATTGAGCCCTGATAGGCTATGTAAATACTTACATAGCCTATCACAGCAGGGGGAAAAACCCCCAGCATACACAAATGGCGTCCCTGCGTTAGCCGTGATAGGCTACGTAAGTATTTATGTAGGCTATCACGGCTATGAAGAGGAGGAAGCAAATGGCGGCCGAAGGACGGCTGCCATTTGCAAAGCAGCATGGATGGAGCAGGTAAGTGCTCCGTTTCATGCGCCTTTTGTGGGTTGGGGGTGGCGGGGACTTCTTCCCGTGTGCCTTTCGTGGGTTGGGTGGCGGGGGCTTCTCATCAAGTTCTGTCGCGGAATTGTCTGACATCCCTACACAGCACTATCTTGAATATAGTGGTACTTACTTCTAGGGCTGTATGAGAAATTTGTTTCAGTTTGATTTCCCTAGTTCTAGGGATGTACGAAATCCCCCTTACCTGGCTCTGCTGGGTTCCGCTGTGGGGGGGAGGCGCTCCGCACTTCCCCCCCGGAATCCTGGCCGGCCGGCTCCGCTCCACAGGGATTCCGCAGCGGACATTCGGCCGCTGGCTAGCAGGGACGCAAATGGTGGCGGCTGTAGCTGCCGCTGTTTGCTTCCCTGTAGTCAGCCATGATAGGCTACGTAAAGGCTTACATAGCCTATCACGTCTGGCTTAAAAAAACACACACAAAAATCACGTACGTAAATGGAGGTGGCTATGGTCGCCACCATTTGCGTTCCTTAATTTTGGCCATCTTAGTCTACGTAAATATTTAAGATGGTGAAAATAAGGGGGAACGCAAATAAAGGGGTCTGCTATGCTATTTGCTTTCCCCTTATTTTGGCCGTTTTAGTCTACGTAAATATTTACCTAGACTAAGACGGCAAAAATAAGGGGGAACGCAAATAGTGTCTGCTATGCTATTTGCGTTCCCCTTATTTTCGCCGTCTTAGTCTATGTAAATATTTACGTAGACTAAGACGGCCAAAAATAAGGAACGCAAATGGCGGCGGCTGTAGCTGCCACCATTTGTGTTCGCGTTTTTTTTTTTAAAGCCAGACGTGATAGGCTACATAAGTCTTTACGTAGCCTATCACGAATGGGGGGAAAAAAACAGACTGCAAATGGCGGCGGCGGGAGCCGGTCGGAAGACCAGCCACTGCCGCCACCGCCGCCGCTGGAGCTGCCGCCAT